>NC_081416.1:66437593-66737593 GCF_949786415.1 Peromyscus eremicus | reverse complement strand
AGCACTGTATGCTCTTCTGCTGTGAGGTGGAATGTACTATAGATATCTGTTAGTATTTTACAGCGTTGTCTGTTTTTCTATTTATTTTCTTGTTTATTTTCTGTCTAGTTGTTTTATTCCTTGTTGAAAGTGAGGCGTCAAAGTTTCCAAATTTATTATTGCATTTTCTGTTTCCTTTCTCAAGTCTATCAGCCTTTGCTTCATGTATTTTAGATCTCTGCTTTTAGGAGTATATGTATTTCTATTGATCATATATTTTTGATGGATTTACCCTTTCATCCTCGTAAACCACCAACATTTGTTTCTGGTAACAATTTTGGAACTGAAGTTTGTCTCGGTCAGTCCATCTGGGTTTTGTTTGCTGTTTTCACTGTTATTCTTTATATTCTTCTGCTATCAGTGTAGTGGCCGAATCTAAAGTAGATAGCATGCAGCTGGATTCTGTTGTTTTCCAAAACTTGTTTTGCCATAATCTGCTTTTTCATTGGACCCGTCGTTCTGTTTACTGTCTAAGACGTTACTAATGAGACATGCATTATGCCTGCCATTTTGGTGTCTGTTTCTTGTATGGGTTGTATCAACTGTGTTCTCAATCCTGTGTCTCCTTTCCTGGAGATTTGTTGTTGGCTTTGTGAGACAGGCCTCACTATACAGGTCAAGGCGGTCTCAAACTCATGGTCTCCTGCCTCAGTCACTTGAGCACTGGAATTACAGGCATGAATCAGCATCCCTAGTTTGTATGAAGACATCTTCTAGGGTGACTTTTAATTTATTTCTTTTTTTTAATTCTTTATTGTGCCTTGTGTCTCAGTGGTCACTGTATGGAGTGCAAATAACATTTTAATTTATAACTTTCAGATTAATACCAACTCATTTCAATATTATATGTGTTTTTCTCCTGTTTAGCTCTAGGCCCACTTATTCCCTTTGTGCTATAAAGTATATATGAACTGTGAGTTAGTAATTACATCTTTATGTGTTGTTTGCCCATGAACACAGACTTAAAGCAATTGCTTTATTTAATTGCCTTTTAAATCACACTGGAGGAAAATTTACAAACAAAATATACATTGACACTGTGGGTTTTTTTTTCTTTAATACTGACTTGTTGAGTACTTTTATCCAAGCACTCTCTTTCTTTTTGCAGATTTGATTTGCTGCCTGATATCCACTGTCATTTGATTTCATCCTAACTGACTTCCTTTAACACTTTTTATGGGGCAAGGTTACTTATTCAGTGGTCCTCTTAGTTCTTATTCATCCGGAATGCCAATTTCTCCTTTGTTTTGGAGGATAGTTTTTGAACATAGAATTCTTGGTTGATTATTTTGTTTGGCATTTGGATATGTTGTCCCATCCTATTGTCTTTTGGTTTTCTTAGTCTTAGTGAGAAATTAGCTGTTACACTCACACGTGATAAATAACCCGTCTTATGCTTCTAGGACTCCATCATTGTCTTTGGCTTCAATTACGAAGTGTCGGTGAGGACATCTCTTTTACTTCATCCATCTAGATTGTTTGGAGTTTCCTGGATTTGTTGCTGAAATTTAGCCAATTATCACTCATTGGTCTTGATGGATGTCCTTAGAGGAGAGTTTCCTTCCCCCTACATGTTCCAGATCAGGCTGAATAAAGACAGTTGCAAAAGTGGTATCTTCTGGGGAGCCTCCATGCAAGTTAGTAACTGTTTCTAGGGCTGGGACCTTGAGGTGGTCCAACACCATCCTTATTTGCATGGCCTAGATGTCCTTCATGGTGATTAAGTTCTATGGTGTCTCAGTCTAAGGATGATGCTTGATGTTGTTTGGCAACTACTATCTTTTCTCATGTTAGACAGGAGGGACTTTATAATGTGTTCTTGGTTTTTTTATGAGACAGAGTCTCAATATTTAGCCAACTGTCCTGGAAGTCACTATGTAGTCCAGGTCGGACTCAATTTTGTGGTAATCCTCCTGCCTCAACTTTCTCAGTCCTGAAAAATCAAGCGTGAGCCACCATGCCTTGCTTGTTCTTTTTGTATGAGAAATCTTAAGTAGACTTGTTTGAAGCTGCATCAACCACTACTTTTGATGTATCCTGTGCATTGTTTCCTTTCTGTGGTGGCCAGTCTTGGCCACCAACTCGACACACTTGGGAAGAGGGAACCACAACTGCAGAACTACCTCCATCAGATTGGCTTGTGGGTGTGTCTGTGGGACATTGTCTTGTTTGCTAATTGATATAGGAGATCCTGGCCCGGTGTGGACCATGTCATCCTTAGGCAGGTGGACCCAGGCTGTGTTAAGGAGGGCAGCTGAGCAGCCAGAAGTAAGGAGGTAAGCAGCTTCCTCTGTTGGTTTCTGCTTCAAGCTCCTGTGTGGAATTCCTGCCTTAGTTTCCCTCGATGATGGATTGTAACTTGCTTTTGGTTCAGCAACAGAAAGTAAACTAGGGCTCCTTTCTTTCTTGAGTAACACTTCCTCCGTTCTATTTTCTATTATTTTATTGTGTTTTGAATTTTATTCACTAGTCCTTGAAAAACTCCTTTGTACCTATAGATACAAGTGGTCTAATGATGCATATATTAATTTTTTTTTTTTTTACTTTTAACTTTACTTTTCGAATGGCTTGATTAATAAGAGGGGAAAGGCAGTTGTGGTTCATCTGTCTTTGTTTTAGCATTAAATATTTATACCCCCTGCTCATGTTACACATCCTCTGTAGCTACAGACTCTCACTTCCCTTAAGTACGAAATAGGAACATATAGCTTCTTTATCGTATGCTCATTATTTCTGATTTTCTGAGTTAAAAGTGACGGATTCAAATATATGGTTGACTATTTCAGCTTTTTATGCGAAGCAAGGAAAAAATTTTGAAGAACAGTTTCTTTGTTTTCTCTGATAGGCTGTTTCATTCTGTCTAGGGACACCATAAGCTATAATTTTTAGGAAAAAAATTAAGAGTGCATTTGTTCATGCATGACAGTTCTCTGTGGACTTCAAATTTATTTGAAGACATTAGGTTGGATTTGCTTTAATTATCAGCTGTTTTGAAAGCAAAGGGGTAATAATTGCTTACTGGCTTATTTAGAGGAACTCAGCTAGTGGTTTCCATACTGGTCTTTTGATCTAATTAAGGTGACTGTGAAGGATGAGGTGTAGAAATTACTATGGTTCTCTGAGTGCTATCAAGAGGACCTTGGTCTTAGGTGATTGTTCACCAGCTGAAGAAACATGGTGGTACACATGTTCACTACTAGTCACAGAAATACATTCAGCTCAGCAGCCAAGAGAGTCTTAATTTTTTTCTTTTTACTTTTGTTAAGTAACATTAAAAGCATTTTCCATATTCTTCCTAAAGATTTAGAAATCTGTCTATCTATCTATCTATCTATCTATCTATCTATCTATCTATCTATCTATCATGTGTGTCTATCTCCATGTATGCCACAACGTGCTTTCTGGATTCTTTTTTCCCCTTCCACCATGTGGGTTCCAGTGATTCAACTAAGGTTGTCAGGCTTGGGGCCTGGAGCAAGCATCTTTACTACTGAGCTATCTTACTTGTATGCTTTGTCTGTGTTCTTTACTGTCCAGAGTATTTTCATCACTAATTATAATAATAATCTAATTATAATTAAATAACAATGTGTGCTTTCCCACCAGCTTTTGGAAATTCGAACTTTGTGTAATTTGTAAGTGATGCTGTGTCATGTTGGATGCAGAATTTCCATAATCTTAATCTTTAATTTTTCTGAGACATGCTAGAATGAGATCTGGTGACCCCAGGCAGGAAGCCATGAAGACCAGGGTGCTCATTATGTATACACTCTTGCTTTTAAGAAAAACTTAAAAAGAAGTTGACATAACTGATAATTTATAGACACACATACCATTTCACTTTATTTGTGTGGGTTTCTAATTCACTGAATAGAACAAGGTGTTAAACTAAGGAAATCAATGAACAACATGTCTGCATGGAATCACATGTAGACACAGCCGGTTGCTCACCACTTCATTTGTTGTTAGAAGAGGTACTGGTAACTTTCCTCAAGTTCACACTCAAGGCCACATCCCCAAATAATTTGTACACAGACACAAAATGAGAGGTTCCTTGAACCCAGGAGCTCAGCGAGGAATATACACTTGGAATTGTGACTATCCCCCTATCCTGATTAGAATTTGTCAGCTTGACACAGGCTGGAGTCATCTGGGAGAAGGGATCTCACGTGAGAGCGTATCTCCGTTAGATTGCCTACAGGCAAGTATGTAAGGCATTTTCTTGATTAATGATTGATGTGGAAGGACCCAGCCACCCATGGGTGGTGCCACTCTGAGTCTTGGGTTGTATAAGAAGGGAGCCCAGGCAAGCTAGGAAGAGTGAGGCAGTAAGCAGCACTCCGCCATGGCTTCTGCATCAGCTCCTGCCTCCAGGTTCCTACTCTGAGTTCTTGTCCTGACTTCCCTTGGTCATGGAGTTTGACTGGAGAACTATAAGCTGAAATAAAGCCTTTCCTCTCTAAGTTGCTTTCAGTCATGGTGTTTGTGATGTTTTGAAAGAAAACAGCCCCCATAGGGAATGGCACTATTAAGAGGTGTGGCCTTGTTGGAGGAAGTGTGTCACTGTGAGGGACAGGCTTTGAGGTCTCATACTCAAGCTACGCCTTCCTGTGGATCAAGATGTAGAACTCTCAGCTCCTTCTCCAGCAGTATGTCTTTGTACATGCTACCCACCATGATGATAATGGACTACACATCTGAACTGTAAGCCAGCCCCAATTAAATGTTTTCCTTTATAAGAGTTGCCTTGGTCATGGTATCTCTTCACAGCAATAGAAACCTAACAAAGACAGTGTTCCATCACAGCAAGAGAAACATAACAAAGACAGTGTTCTATCACAGCAATAGAAACCCAGCGAAGAGAGCCTCTTTAACACTGGCATGAAGACACTTAGAAACCCTTCAGCTTACTTGCCATTTCTCAAATCCTTTCCAGCAGAAGAGACAATAACACTCACTGGCCTTTCATGGTTTGTAAGGCTCTGAGCTCTCTGGTTCTTTGAACCTACCCCCCTCCCCCGCCCCCCATCTGCCCACACTCTTCACCCTCTGCAGACCAGCACAGAGCTTTTCAGGACTGTGCCTTCTTATTTCCCTCTGATAGCCACATGGCTGATCACATCACCTTTCACACAGTCTCATAGGCCTTCTCCAATACCATCAAGAAAGAACTTCCTTGACCACTCTGTATACAAAGGGACTTCTGGGCTTGGAATATCACTCAGTGGTGGAGCGCTGACCTTGCTCTCTCTTGCATGCTTAAGATCATAGGTTCAATTTCCAGAACTGCAAAACAGAACAAATACCGCCACCACCACCACCACCACCACCCCCCTCCCCAAATCTCCAAAACAAATGTAGGCAGAGGAAAGGCAGTCAGATTCCTGCTGTGCAAGTGTGAGGACTCCTGTTTGAGCTCTAGAACTCACTTTAAAAAGCCCAGCATGGCAAAGCTTGCCTGTAATCCCAGCACTAGGGAGGCAGAGGTACAAAGATCATTGGGCTCCCTGGTGGGGCAGTCTAGCTGAACCAGTGAAGTCCTGGTAAAGATGAGAGTTCCTGTCTCAAATAATAAGGCGAGCAGTGTTTAAGAAAGACACCTAAGATAGAACCCTAGCCTCCGTATGCACACCCAAATACGCATGTGCACCACCCAATTCTCTCTCTCTCTCTCTCTCTCTCTCTCTCTCTCTCTCTCTCTCTCTCTCCCTTCCAAATCTTTTTCTCCTGTCTTTTGTTAATTTTCTTGAAATGAAATGAAATTACGAGGTACATACTTACCTCCAATTGATTATCCATCAGGGCACCATCTCCATGTGGAGCAGACACAGGAGGCTGCTACTAGTCTTGGCACTGAGAACCTAAAGCATGCCTGACCAGGTAAGAGAGAGGGGTTGGGGCGGGAGTTGAGTGGGGGGGGGGGGACGGGACGGGGGGGGGGGGACGGGGTGTCTGAGAGGAGCATGCAGATGTACTCCAGACCAGGGTGGCTTCAGAAAGGAGTCTTCCACAGAGCTTTGTATTCCTGTGCACAGGCTCTTATACAGTGATGATTTATTTACAAATTAGAATCCTACTGTGATCATTTGTTTCTCCTTCAGCCAGCCCATGGGGGTCTCTAAAAGCTGATTGTACTTTCTTCCTGTTCTATTCTCTGTGCCAGGTTCCTGCTGTGAGTGAGGGTGGAACCGAAAAGAGTGAGTGGGGAAGTCTAGAGGGAAGGAAGCCCTGCAACTGCTGGTTAAAGCCTTCGGTTTCTCTCTAGTTAAGGGAGTTGTGTGGTTCAGGGAGGACTCTTAATTGCAGGAGAGGTGTGAGAGCTTGTGAAGAATAAATCAGAGATATGAGAGAGAGATGAGGAGGGGAGAGAGAGAGAGAGAGAGAGAGAGAGAGAGAGAGAGAGAGAGAGGGAGAGAGAGAGAGAGAGAGAGAGAGAGAGAGAGAGAGAGAGAGAGAGAGAGGGAGTTTTTGGTGCAGCATGATCCCATCACACTCAGGCTCTGTTACTGCAGCAAGGGATTTATTTCCTTGCATGCTTTTTTTTATTAATTAAAAAAAATAACTCAGAGGTATTTACTGCATGAAAACACATCTTCATGCAAGCACATACAAACACCCACAAAAGAAAATAATTTGGAAAAGGTAAAGCATGGAGCTTTTCCTCTGCCCACCTCCCTGAGCTCTTGACTCCAGGAATCCTTAGTCTCACAGAGTGAGGCTGGCCTAGAATATGCCACTTTGAATAGTGTCAGGAGTCAAGTTCCCATCTACTCCAGCATCTCAAGACCAGGGACCTGTGAGTCTTTAGTGGGTTAGATTTTTAGAAGTGGCATCCTCTAATGATGAGTCTATCAGTAATCAACATGTCATGTTTTCCTTGAAATTGACCAAGATTGACCAAGCACAGCTCACCATTTCTTATTTATTTATTTTTGTTTATTTGTTCATTTGTTTATTTTTGCAACAAGATCTTATGTAATCAAGGCTGGCTTTGAATTCACTATGTAGCTAAGGATGAACTTGAACTTCTGATCCTTCTGCCTCACATCCCAAGGCTAGGATTACAGGTGTGTGGCAACACACCCTGTTTATGTAGTGCTGGTTGTGGAACCTAGGGATTTGTGTGTGTGCAAGAACTCTACTGAATGACATCTCCAGTCCAGCTCATGATTTCTTAACCAAGCTGAATGATGACAAAGGAGTCCATATTGAACACAAGAAGGGAAGAATTCTGCAAAGAAACTGTTCAATGTGGGTTCTTCATGAGACACAGAGAGGTAGGGCCTAGAGCATAGATTTAAATAAGAGAGGACACTTGTGATGGGAGTGACAGTAGAACTGGACACCAGACTGTGAGGCCACGTTGATTGACACCTATGCCATTCCAATGAGCTCAAAGCCACTTGCTAGGGAGACCTGTATTGGGTAGTGTGGCCCCCTTTATGACTACTACTTTACTCTGCCATTCTCTAGGGCTAATTACGACCACTTCTATTTCTAGTAAGTGACTACAGATTACCCCTAGAGACTTGACCTTGGCTGAAAGGTCTAGAGGGATGGGTAGGAGTTCAAAGCCAGAGTGTCAGCTGACCTGCTTCCTTTAGTGCCTCCAAGAAGGGGAGTTGGAAAGTCTTATCTCTATCTATGTCAGGGCTGCCTCATTTGGCTGAGCTTGGTGAAACAATTTTAAATGAAGGATCAGGAATTTGGAGGTGTGTGTGTGTGTGTGTGTGTGTGTGTGTGTGTGTGCTGCTCGTTTTCTGTTATACAGGGGACATTTGCCATTTCCCTTCCTTGAATTATTAGTGCTCTGATGATACTGGATTTGCCCCTGTCAATGCTCAGATTCTGTGGCATGTGCCAGGCTCTAGGATGCAGTCCACTTTGCCCATGACAAACTTGCTAGGTGGTGTTGTGATGGGTGGCACACCCCAATGTCACCACCATAAGAGATTATCTTTAGCATGTAATCCCTCTCACTTCCTGGTTTTTAATATGCTCCTCTCAGGGGCTGAGAGAGGGTAAGTAGAAAAGCCCCAGGGATTGGCTGGGTGCACCGGCAGATGTGGGATTTCTGCTGTTTCAGGAGGGCTTGTGTGACCTGGCCAGCAGCTTCCCCTTTGGATTTTCGTTTGTTTCATTTCCTTCTGGAGCATAGTTGGGAGAGTTATAATGTATCTCTCTGTACTCACCGGGAATTTCTCTTCATCCTCCCAGCCCCTATTCCATCCTGAATTGCTGCTCTATTCTCTAGACTTATTTATGACTGTCTCTGTGGGCCTGTGTGCCGCTGGATGTTACGTCTTATGAACTATAGTCTGTGCATATTACTGCCATCTGCTTGCACATAACTAGTTACAAGGGGGAATGTGCTCTGCAAATGGACCTAACCTCGGCTCTCAGCACAAAAGGAGATGGCGCGGCAAGCTTCTGTGCTATGTGTAGTGTTGGAAAGCACTGATTGCCTTTCTTTCAACACCACAGGTAAATGATTCATCCAAGCAACCGTAGACAGGTGGAATACAGGGGTCAGCTTACAAGACACCTTTTCTGATGATAGAGGTGTCTATTGTCACCAGATGTCTGTTATTTGTAATAATACGCTTGCCCATGCAGTGGGATTTTGGATTTCCTGCTGGGCCTACACCAGGTGCAAGCCTATGAGATATGGTGATGGTGGTCCAAGAGAAGAGGCAGCTGGAAGACAGTTGAGTGCAGTGACTTTGGTGGTAGTGTGGAGCCTGGGAGATGGGAGGCAATGCTCCCGTCTGCCCCACTCAGCAGCCACCTCTAGATGGAGGCTCTGCTCAGACTCCGTTTGGAAGGGTGAATTTTGAGATGTGGTCCCCTGGCTTATTGTGAGTTAGGTCTGACTTTTAACTCATCTCCCCTAACTCTCAATGGTTTTATGGGAGTTAATTAGGTCAAAGGCTCCTTGGGGGATAGGGCCAACCCAAACACATACCACCTGCTTTCTCTCAAATAACTCAAAGACCCTATGACAAACAGTCTAGCTGGTTTACCTTTTCAGACTTCAGAGGCCAAAGACCAGCTCGGGTAATTTGCTTCATGAAACAAACACATTCTGTATCACCCAGATCCACAGCGCATTTTGTGGTGGCAGTCCATCATGATGTACCTTTCCAGTGGGGCTGATGGGAGAGCTGAACATCTTAAGCTCATTTCCCCAGGCTTCATGCTTCAACAAACACTTTACAAGACAATTGCCTGTGGAGCTGCTGACTTCAGCCAGGAATCCCACACTTCCCAAGGAAGCTTGCTGTCCTGGAAAGTCTGTTGGCTCTGAGGCTTGACTCTGGATGAGGAGGCATGCTTTGTATTCTACTGTCCTGTCAGGAGTGCCTCCGAGGCATAGACATGGACCAGGTACCAGATTGGTGGTGAATGACAGTCACCTTCCATTGTTTGGTAGTATGGGTGCAAATAGTGTCCTCAGGTCAATAGTTAGGCAATGCCAAAGTGATAAGCTGAGCTTTATGTTAGGAGGGTACACCTGGCATCTTGGTGCCATGCTGAGGGATGCCCAAGCTATTATTGAGTTTCAAACATGATTTCTTGATGTGTGAGCAGAAGTCTGTAAGGTGGAGAGGTGCTTATCTCTACAGGCAAGGTCAGTATGAGTGTGTGTGTGGGGGATGGGGGGAGCTGGAGAGGGGAAGCACAAAGAGGTGGGGGTGATGAGGGTGACTCTGAAGATGGAGTGGGCAGGGCAGGCTTGGCTTTGAAACTCCATCAAAGAGCTCGATGTTCAGGTTGAAATCATTGAAGACAGTCTACAGAGCATAGGCAGATCCAAGCTGTGTTTTCACCAAGAGAATCTGTAACATAGAGGAGGGATCTGGGTGTGACCCAGGAGACAAGAGTGGGCATTGATGTTACGGCTCAGATGAGTGGCAGTTTGCAGGTATGAGTGGGGAGGGATGGGGCAGAAAGAGTGAGATAAGTGAGGTGCTTGGTGGCAATGACAAGAGATGGGGGCAATAGCAACACCCCAGGTGTTGACTTATTTGCTGGGATGAGAGGTGCCAGGAGGAGGATGAGGGAATACAGACACCTACAATCTAGGGCCTCTGGGGAAGTTCCTAGCCCAGATCCTGGGAGATAAGATGTTCACAATCTTAATTTCTGGAACTTGTGATTGTAACTTCTTTGGAAACAGTCATAGATGTTGCAAGGCCATGCTGACTAAGATGGGTCCTCACCTTGTGATGGAAGGGCCCTGATCCAGTGACAGATGACTGTAGAAGAGAGGAGGGGATGATCCTGATCCCAGGACAGAGAAGCAGGGAGGGTCCAGAGATAGACAGAGTGATGCAGGCGACACTGAGGCATGTCTAGGATCTGCAACCCTGGACCTGATGGGAGAGAGTCAGTATTGTCAACGCTTGAGTGTGTCTGACTTCCGGTATCTGGAACTTTCTAGAACTACAAGACATACATTTCTACTGTTTTGAGCCATTCACTTCATATCCTTCACTGTCTCAGTCCCAAGACACGAAACACAGGTACGTAAATGAAATATGGGGAAGAATTTGATCGAGCTGTAGCCTGAAGTTCTAGCAGAAAAGCCATGAGATCATGGCAGCTGTCCTGGGAGCAAGCTGCTGTGTGGGGAGAGCAGGCATGAAAGACTGATGGCCTCACCAGACAGAGTTACCAGCTTCCTCAGGAGAGGGCACCTCCCAGACCCACTTCGATTGAAATCTATCATTAGGTAAGGCAGGAGGCGCTTCTCTAAGACACGCATGGCGTCTCCTGCGGGTGTCAGTCACCCGAGGTCTTCTCAACTGCAAGCTGGAGCTCAGTGGAAGCTAAGCAGGCAGGCCTGCAAGATGGCAGCTGTGCTGCCAGGGTACAATACCGCAGTGAGGCCAGGAGCAAGTAGACAGCATCCAGCAAACTGTGCCAATGGGACCAGTGCTGGAGGGCACAGAAGAGGGAGAGGTACACAGCACAGATCCTCAAGAGTGAAGAACAAGACCTTGGGTGGGTGTTGAGTGGGAAATCAAGGACAGAAAGGGAGGTAGAAGGTGAGGAGAAGGCTCCTAAGATACTCTGGAGGAAGCTAAGCACTGGGAGCTGCTTTGAAGCAAGGTCACCGCTGAGCACTAGGCCACTGGAGACAGAGACAGAGAGAGAGAGAGAGAGAGAGAGAGAGAGAGAGAGAGAGAGAGAGAGAGAGAGAGAGAGAGAGGGAGAATGAACTAGCTGGGAACTACAGGGAGTGGTGGTTTCATTCTACTCTGGCAGAAGCAGGTGAATGATTTGGGAGAAAATCAATCCCAGATGAGAGTGGGTGGGTGGTCCTCATGACCCCCAGTCTGGTCTTATCCAAAGTTCACTTCCTTTGTACTAACATGGCAGGTGGCTGTGGCATTGAGCAACCAGGGGTCAGACTAATTTTGACATTGAGAAAGGACACAGAATCAGGAGGATGGCTCCTTCTGTCCCCTCCCCTGCCCTTGCTTACCTGGACACCCCATGGCACAGGCCTTGGCTTTTCTGTAGTCAAAGACACTTAGCTATACAGAGGAAAAGGCCAAGTTCTTCTGGGCCTACAAAGCTGGCTCAGACCAAAGCTTCCATGATGCCAGGAGGAGGATGGATGGGTTAGAGCTGCAGTTTGAATGTAGGAAATTATACATATGGGTGTAAAGATGCTTTGAGCACAGTAAGACTGGCTGCATCTCATATTCAGAGCTCCTGTACCTCTCAATCTTTTACACTGGTCCTGAGAACCAAAGTGATCTCAGAAACCTTACAGGCAATATGTGTAGGGTATGTTTGGTTCAGACTACAAGCTACAAAAACTTGAAGATGACTCCTCTCAGCTGCCTCAAAGCCTTCCCCACCCTGCCAAGGATGCATTGGCCGGATAGAAGTGATGATTCTTGTGTAATGTGTGAGCCATCAAGACTTGTGACTACTGTGTTGTACTGACATCTGCTTGGTGCCGTATGCAGGAAGTCCATCGTGGTACTCTTTGGTACATAGTGGGCACTTGGCTGTCAGAGCTCTGTCGAACAATAACTTCTAGACCAAAGTGGCCCAGCCCCTAAACACATGGTTTATGACCAAAAGCTCCCAAGTACCTTCAGTGCCCCTCTCTTGGCTTATAAAGATTTTTTCCTGGAAAAAATAAGACTGCTGCCATCTCCTGCCAAGCTATAAATGATTCAAATGTCAACTTGCCTAGGGCTTATGCTATGAGGACATATTAACTTATCAAAGAAGCAGACATGTGGTAGGGTACCTGTGGTCCCTGCACCTCCATATTTATCCTTGAAATCATGGAGTATGTTTCCTGTGCATCCTTTCTACCTTCCCTTCCTCCTCACAAGATAGATGGAGAAGTAGATATGCAACAGGTTTATTTTGATTTGGTTTGTGTACTTGTGAACTTGCATGCCTTCTGGATGACTCCGTTCCTGAGGTCACTGTGCTTCCCCCAGCTGGTAGAGAAAGTTCAGGAAGTTATTGGAGGGCCATGGCAGAGTTGGGGACAGGGATGAGAACCAGGCCATTGGGTTCATCCTGCTGCTCTCTTTGTGTTCACATTTTGTATTTGTTTTCCCACTCTGTAGCCCAGGCTGTCCTGTGTTTACAATGCAGTCTAGGCTGTGAACTGACTGCTGTCCTCAGCCTCCCAAGAGCTGGAATTAGAGATGTGAATCACCAGACCTAGGAGCACTTAAAAAAATTCCTTCCTGCAACTACTGAGTCTTTCACGCTTATCCCGGGCTCAGGGCAGCACTTCTCTGGGAAAATCTATTCATTCAAAAAAACAAACAAACAAACAAACAAACAAAAAAACTAACAACAAATTTTTCATTTATTAAGGCTGCAGGAGTAGGGGCCTGGGAAGATGGCTCAGTTGGTAAAGGTGCTTGCTGGGTAGCACAGGGTCCTGAGTTCAAGCCCTAGCACTCAGCTGAAATGATGGGCATACCCTACAACCCTGGAGCTGGGGAAGTATAGACAGGATACTGGGGTTTACTGGACGCGTTGACATTGACCCCTGGCCTGTACACATATGTGCACATGTACACACACACACACACACACACACACACACACACACACGCACACACACACACACACACACACACTTCACACACACAAATAACAGTAACAACAAAGCTGGTAGAAGCACTAACTTCTGGCCTAGCTTTGGATTTTTCAGATTGTTCTTTTTCATGCCAGTGGAGGAGGCTGTCCCTGAGTCTGCTCTCTCTCACTCAGGGCCACACAAGAGGTAGCTCTCAGGAAACATTTCCCTGTAACAAATGACAGGGTGGGAGGCACCTGCCCACCAGGATGGGACAGGGCAAGGGCAGGAAAGGTCTGGTGAGATCCAACCTCTGATGTGGAAAGATCGATCTGGGACTCCGAGGGGACACTTAGCCCTGCTGAAATTCTCAGGCAGAATGAGAAATGGAGAAAGAAGAGGTGCCCGTGTGGAGAAGTGTGCTGGTGACTCCAAGGCCGCTGACCCCATGGCCCAAAAGGCAGCACTTAAGGACAATTATGGGGCAGGAGGTAAGTAGGCACTGCTCCTGCAGTGACGCATGTCAGAGCCCATCACTTGCAACTCGCTTAAAATGCTCCCGACACACTCGCTGACAGGATCCTCACAGTCTGTGGCAGTGGTCACAGAGTCACTTAGCATCCACTCCCAAGAGAGCCCAGCATCTCCGCCACCTTAAGCAGAACAGCCTTGAGGCAGAATAGAAGAAAAGTGAAGCAAAGGCCGAGGAAAGGAAATAAAAGACAAAACAAGAGGCAGCTGACACACTCTGGTTTCACCGACCTTGTTCCCAGGATGGGGTGTGTAAGGGTGTCCTCTGGAGCTTCCTGGGAGGAAAGCAGAATGGTTGAAATCTGCGAGGTAGGGCCC
The DNA here is from genome assembly GCF_949786415.1 of Peromyscus eremicus. Classification (NCBI taxonomy): domain Eukaryota; kingdom Metazoa; phylum Chordata; class Mammalia; order Rodentia; family Cricetidae; genus Peromyscus; species Peromyscus eremicus. The sequence continues at coordinate 66,723,636 of NC_081416.1, read as the reverse complement.
TCTGATCACCGAGAGTGCCGGCCCTGGTGGCATGTGATGGCCAGGTCTATGTGGGAGCTTGCCAGGGCCTGGCCAGTGGCATAGGCCAAGCGATACTGTTGTAAATGGACAGGCAGATGGGGCTGAAGCATCTGGGCTCAGAAATCAGCAGTCTGTCACTTCTCCCCAGCACCACAAAAGCTCATTTTAACCTTCACAAAATTGCAGAAGATGACAGCAGCGTTAAAATATACATGGGTGGAAGAGTTGTTCCTGAGGGTGTCATTATCGTACCGGCAATGCGAAATGGTAGAAAATATTAAGGGGACTTTTATATTGTAACAAATGAGGAGCTGCACACCAGACAGCTAGGTTCAGGGCAGCAGGTGCATGGGGTGGGGACAGAGTGGAGTCTGACAGGAGGAAGGATGTAGGCGCAGCAATCCACAGGGGTGTCAGCATCCCCATCAACCTGGACCTTCCTCATGATCAGAATCCCATTCCCTCCGCTTGAATATTCCACATATCCAACTCATTCGACGCAGAGAATTAAAAAGAAAATAGATTTCTACAAATGGCCGCAGGGAAGATGACAGAGTCCTCTACCATCACCGCTCCATCACTCTCCTCAGAATAATGAATGAGTGTTGGGGGTATTTCATCGGCTCCAGCCATTTCCCGGTTTCCCATGGATCAGCAGTGACAGGAACCCCAGGTAAGGATGACGGAAGGAAGATGAGAAGACTTAATTTTGAAAAGCTCTTGAATACCTCATCCCTTTCTTCAGAATCTTCTAAAGACTGGGAACCTGGACACGTGCCCACTTCTGCCTTATAACTAATGGTTGAGGAAAAAAATGAAGAATTTTGAACATACTTGGGATGTGCCTGCTTGGAACCCACTGAAGGAACAACCATGAGGTAAAGATGCTGTTGCATTGGGCTGCCAGGGAGAACACTGGTCCTGGGCCTCAAAGTGTGGGCTCTATGTCTCCTTCTTTTTATACACTCCACTGCGGAACCATGAGGCTGGGACTCAAGGGCTGGGCAGAGTATGGTCGAAGAGCTCCCTTGCTCTCCAGTTTTGGTCAACAGTTTAAGATGTTGTCAGGGAGCTCAGGAAAGGCTAGCATTGGCTGTTCTGCTTTCCTGAATGGGCAGCTGGTATTCCTGAGTATCTGTCACTAATTTTTTTGAAATCTTTAAAAAAATCATTACTGTTACCTCTCAGGAAGAGGGTTTTTGTTTTTGTTTTGAATTTTAGTGTTTTTGACAAATTTACTTAGTGAACATGAATGATAGAAAATTAAATTGACTGAGATAATACTGAAGTGAAGTAATGGGAGTTTATTTCCAATGTCATATTTTCCCAAAATAAAGTTGTTGATTGTTTTAAAACTAAATATCCTTTAAATAGATTTGATGTCAGTTCTTGTCTTCTGTCTTTTATTGGGCTCAGGAAGAGCAGGAGAATAAGGATGGAAATGAAGGATGTAAGTGAGTCTGGTCTGTGTGAGCACAATCTGTGCCTTCAGGGAGATGAGGATGGTGATGAAGAGTGGGAGAGGGTCTGGTCCATGTTAATATCCGGCATACACATGACTTGTCCACAGATATTTTTATATGTTCCTTTTACTTTGTATTATGCACAGCTACCCCTCCCATGAGTGTGCATGGCATGCATGTATGCATGTGCCTCTCTCTCTCTCTCTCTCTCTCTCTCTCTCTCTCTCTCTCTCTCTCTCTCTCTCGTGTGTGTGTGTGTGTGTGTGTGTACAGAAAGTCTGAGAATAAGCACCACTTGGAGTCCTTTTGTTATTTAAGCTGTAACATAGCTCTTTATGCAAAAGAATAGTGGCCACAGGATACATGGAATGGATTATTATGGACAAAGAAAAATACAGCTATGGCCATATGGATACCTCCATGCTTCTTGCTTTACCTCCTTGAAACCAAGGCAGTTTAATCACCTCCATGCAGCCTGGTCATATCCATGTAGCTTGAGCATCTACATGCATTTGGACTTATTGCCTCCATGTTATTCATGGAACCTGGCCACTTTCATGCAGCCTGATTACTACATGCAGCCTGGTCATATCTGTGTATCCTGGCTATACCCATCAGCTTGGTTCAGACTTAGACCCATTATTTCACCTAAGGCGAAATCAGATGATGGAGAGGCTTGCTCTCCATAGTTGGGCCATGCTTTGCCGACATGGAACAAGGCATGCATACTTGGGCAGGCAGACAAGAAAAGGTCACTTGGCTGTGAATTTGCCAGATCCAGAAACTTCCCACGGTGGACCTCATTCATTTCTCCACTCTGTTGTTTGTGCCTCAGTGAGAGTCATCTCTCTTCCATAATGTTGATGAACTTGATTTAAAAATTTCCACCAACATCTTGCCCTTCTGATAGTAAATGCTTATAGTGTTTCCCTGAGGTACATATCCTTGAGCTGTGTGGGAGGTGCTGTGTGGGAAGCTGGGATCACATAATGTAACAAGGCAGCATAGGCTCTGCCCTATAGGACTTATTGGCTCCTGTGGAGATCCCGATTGAGCAAGATCAACAGAATCTTCCTCAGCAGGGACCTGAGAAATTGTGTAAAGTACGGTGTATCAGTTACTTTCCTGTTGCTGCGTTGAAGTATCACAAACAAGGTAACTTATGAAAGGAACAGTTTATTTTGGCCTACGGTTGCAGAGGCATGAGAGTACGTGATGGTAGAATGGAGGTGTGACAGTGAGCCAGGCATAGAGGCTAGAGGAGAAGCTAAGCTCTCACATCCTGAACCACAAGCACAAAGCTGAGAAGGAGAGGGAGGGAGGGAGGGAAAGGGGGGGGGGAGAGAGAGAGAGAGAGAGAGAGAGAGAGAGAGAGAGAGAGAGAGAGAGCAAAAACTAGGATCGGCATGAGGCTTTTGAAACCTCAAAGTCCGCCCTTGCGCTGTATCATGATGAATTTCTTCCAGCAAGGCTGTAGCTCCTAGACCTCCCCAAAGGACACCACCAGCTGGGGACCAAGTGTTCAAATACATGAACCTATGGGGAACATTCTCATTCAAACTACCACATACGGTGACAGAGACTTGACAGTGAAGAGAGTGAGCAGGCAAGTCCACAGAGTGGGTCCTATGAATTTTGTTTTTAATGGGATGCTTATTTGCATGGCTCATGCTGATTACTAGAAAACAGCCTGCCTTGTGTGATTCTATGCCCCACACTCAGGACCAGAGCACGGTCCACAAGAAAAGTTGTCCAAGTAGTACAGAAGTTCCTCAGAAAGCTAGTTAGTTAGCTAGTTAGAAAGCTGTTAGTTAGCTAGTTAGAAAGCTGTTAGTTAGCTAGTTAGAAAGCTGTCGGCTCCACTACTGGGTAGTGTCCTAATTTCATCTCTGTTGCTGTGACAAAGGACCCTGACAGAAAGCAGCTTAGGGACAAAAGGATTTATTTGTCTTACTATTCCAGGTTATAGTCCATCACTGTGGGGAAGATAAAGAAGGAACGTGAAGTAGCTGGTAACATCAGATCCACAGTGAGGAGCAGAGAGAAATGCATGTGTGCTTAGTGCTCAGCTAGCTCTCTCTACTCTTGTATAGTTCAGGGAGAATGGTGCCACCTACTTACTTTCAGGCTTGGTCTTCCCACATTAAGACCCAGATGTGTCCACAGGCCAACCTGATCTAGACAGTCCTCCACTGAGACCCTAGTCTCAGGTGATTCTAGGTTGTATCAAGTTGAGAATTGCCATCATAGGGACATAACCATAAATTGAAGTGTGTAGAAGGGACAGCTATACCTGTATGTTTGTGGGATACTTCATGATAGTCAAGATATGGATCAATCTAGGTGTTCATTGATGGATGAATGGATAAAGAAATTATGTTTCTCTATACAGTGGACTATTAGTCGTAAAAGAAGGGAATGTAGTTACTTTTTACAACCGGGGTGTGATGATATAGTGTGCACCCCAATATATTGGGTACCCTAGTAATGTACCCTAATAAACTTATCTGGGGACCAGAGGACAGAGTCAGCCACTAGACTAGACATAGAGGCCAGACAGTGGGGGCACACACCCTTAATTCTATCACTTGGGAGGCAGAGATCTGTCTGGAACTCTGTGAGTTCAAGGCCACAATGGGAACAGAACCAGTACACACCTTTAATCCAAGTACCTGAGATCTCATGTCTTTACTTGGGTAGGACACAAGCCTTTAATCCCAGGAAGTGATGGCAGGAAGCAGAAAGGTATATAAGGCACGAGGACCAGGAACTAGAGGCTTTTAAGCAATTCAGCTGAGATCCCTTCCAGGTGAGGACTCAGAGGCTTTCAGTCTGAGGAAACAAGATCAGCTGAGGAGTTGGTGAGGTGAGGTTGGCTGTGGCTTGTTCTGTTTCTCTGATCTTTCAGCATTCACCCCAATATCCCACTCCAGGTTTGTTTTGTTTCATTTTTAATAAGACCATTTAAGATTCGTCTTACACTGGGGTACATTAGGTCCATGAAACAAATCAGGCACAGAAGGACACATCTTCATATTCTCATTTAGATAGGGAAACTGAAAGTTGGCATCAAAGAAGATGAGATAGAATAGTGTTTACCAGAGCCAGGGAAGGCCATGGGTAAAGGGGTGGGAAGAGAGTGGTTGATGGGTACAGGCATGCTTTAGACAGAAGGAGTAACTTCTAATATTCTTCAGAACATTGGAATCACTATGGCTGCTAATAATTCATTGAATATTGAAAGGTAGCAAGATGTAAAGATTTTGAATATTCTGGACCCAAAAGTAAGATAAATGTTTGATATGATAGGCACCAATGACCCTATTATTGTTGGTGGTATACACACACACACACACACACACACACACACACACACACACACACACATATATGGTCATTATACAGTATGTGCATTTTCTCATATGTCACATTGAGCTCAAAATATGTACAATTACTGCATATATTAAGGCAAAACTATGTTAATGAATGGATGGTTATGAAGGGTGGTAGAGTAGAATCTTCTAGAAACATATTACAAGGAGCCATGCCTGCCGTAAATGATGAAGAAAGGCTAAACTGGGCTTCCTCAAGTCGTTTGTGTTTTCTGGAGTATCTGTTGATTTATGTTGTCCCTGACAGCTCTATTGAACTCTTACTTTCTCAGGCCAAACCTATAAACACGGGTGAGGGAATGTCTTCTTTAGTGGGTAAACAAATGTCTTATTTAGCTGATTAAAATGTCTATATAGGAAGCAGATCAATGCTCTGCCCCAAGAGCTAGAAGCAGTCTTTGCTGGGCTTCTAGTAAAGATTTTGTAGCTTGGTGTTATTCCATCAGGTCTTTTCTTCTCATCAAATTCATTACAAGGAGTTCAGCCTAGAGAGTTTAGCCCCATGCACCAAGAACTGGGACAGACTGAAGGCACTGGGGACTTTTGTCACTCCAATCCGGCACTGGGGTTTGGTCCCAAATGTTCAGGACACCCAGGACTGCTAAGACTCCTCTCCACTGTAGTGAAAAGGGCTCTTTATCGTTCAGCCTATTGCCAGGGTATTGTCACTGTTCTCGTTACTGTGTTGAAACATCAGACAAAAGCAACTTCGCACAGTATCTCACTAAAAAGTCACCTAGAACTTCCAGATGGTGACAGAAGAGTATAAACTGAGCTTGAGGCTTTTTTGGATGTTGACCTGTGTAACTTCCCTGGTCACAGGCCACTGGAGGGTAGAAGTCAATAGTACAGTCCTCCAGCTGATAGTGAAGAGGTGAGACATGGAGACTGTTGACTGTGGCATTAAGAATGTGACTGAGAAAAGAAGAGCCACTGACATTTAGATAAATGACAGCCATTATTGGCATTGTGGGCAGGGAGCCAGGTGGAATGCTGTGGATGGAGAGATGCCTCATCCTGTCCAGTACAAGATGGAGGGAGACTGTGTTGGTCAGGATAGAACAATGTGTCAGGGCAGGTACCATTGGCCTTTCATTTGTGGGGTCTGTGGCCACTGCTGCACACTCTTAGATGAAAGGAACAGAACAAGGTGTGGTGTGCCTAGAATAATCCCAACACCAAAAATGGATGGAAGGAAGAGGTATCTGGCAGAAGTATAAGCGGGGTACAAGATGCATAGATATGGTAGTGGTCCAGGCCAACAGAGAAAAAATTGAGGTGGAGAAACTGGTGCATACAGGTACTCCCTGTGGCCCGTCAGCACTCCTAAACATGTGCTTGCTATTTGGAAGGTGGGTATCTTCTCCTTGTCCCTCACTTCTTTTAATTATAGTATTCGGGTATCTTCTGGTTTAATCGTACAGCATCTGTCACGTGGTGGCATCTCATTAGCCAGGATGCCTTCTTGGGTTCTTACTCATCGAAAGATGATCCCTGACCTGCTCTCAGTGTGCTGCTCTGTGGAGCTGGCTGCTGTTCAGATGGCCTGCTGAGATAGCAGTCTTGGCTGGGCTAGTGGGCCACTCCCACTTCCATATGCACAGGCTGCTAATTAATGAGGAGGGCCCTCTCTGAGTTTACCCAGGGAGACCTTCAAAGTTTCAAAGGACTAGATCCTTCTAGGGCCTCTGGCTTCCATTTCTTCTCTCCCAGTGCTTGGTTTGAGATCATTTTACTCTGGCTTGCTCCCTAATCCTTTCACAGTTAAGGGCTATACCTGGCCCCAAATATTGCCTTGCTCCGTGGACATGTGGCACACAGAATGCACACTCTAGTACAGGTCTGAAGGTTGAGCCCGGTAGTGTAGAAGCTGCTGCCGAGGGTGCTGTGTGGTCTGTACTGCTATTAGGCCAACAGAACACACTCACAGGAAACACACTTTGCAATATGCAAATATTCCTTTTTCTTTTTTTATCTTTAAAGAGAAGTCTGATTACAATGAGATACCTCTACATGTCTACTGGAATAGTACTGATTCTGTAAAAACAGCAAATTTTGGCAAGGGTGCTGTGGTGGTTTAAATAAAAATGGACCTCACAGGAGTAGCACTATTAGGAGGTGTGGCCTTGTTGGAGGAAGCATGTCACTGGGGGTGACTTTGAGGTTTCACTTTGAGGTTTCAGAAGCTCAAGCCAGGCCCAGTGCCTCATTTTTCTTCCTGAATGTAGAACTACTTCTCCAGTGGCGTGTCTGCCTGTATGCTGTCATGCCTCCCTCCATGATGACAAAGGACTAAACCTTAGAACTGTAAACCTGCCCCAACTAAATGTTTTACTTTTATAAGAGTTGTGATGACTCAGGGCAGCAGCAGGATATCTTAGAGAAGTTTCAGTAAGGGTCCAGTATTGATGGTGTACCAGAAGGCAGAGGCCTTGAACCAGACCAACAACTTATTTCAATGAATATTTGCAAGCCAAGAGGTGGTGGCACACACCTTTAGTTCCAGCACTCAGGAGGCAGAGACAGGCAGATCTCTGTGAGTTCGAGGCTATCTTTTTCTACAGAGAGAGTTCCAGGACAGGCTCCAAAGCTACAGAGAAACCCTACCTTGAAATTTGCCCCCCCCCCAAAAAAAGAAGCTGTTAAGGAAAAGGGTGTACTATGTGACACACCAAAGCTCCCATACCTGCTACAACAAATGATTATGTGATATGGAGGTGGGCAGGAAGGGCAGAGGAGTGAAGTGCTTTGCTTTTTAAAAATTATTTTTATTTTATTTTTTGGGGAGCTTCAGGAGTAGAAGGTAGACATGAAAGGGCTGGGAAATGAGTAGGATTGGGGTGCATGATATGAAATTCCCAAAGAATCAATAAAAGTTATATTAGTAACAATAATAGTGATGATGATGATAAAGAGTTGCTGTGGTCATGGTGTCTCCTCACAGCAATAGAAACCCTAACTAAGACAGGTGTGGACAAACTGAGGCTCCCCTACTTTACTACTGGAAATGCAAAATGGTGCCTCTGCCATAGAAAATATCACAGTTGCTGCCGGGCGGTGGTGGCATACACCTTTAATCCCAGCACTAGGGAGGCAGAGGCAGGCAGATCTCTGTGAGTTCGAGGCCAGCCTGGTCTCCCAAGCGAGTTCTAGGAAAGGCGCAAAGTTACACAAGAGAAACTCTGTCTCAAAAAAAAAAAAAAAAAAAAAAAAAAAAAAGAAAGAGAAAATGTCACAGTAGTTCCCCACATCTGCCTCCCTAAACCGTAGAATTTCAGGATGGTTCAGGAATTCCTCTTCTGGGTTTGTACAAAGAAGTGAAGTTAGACCTCAGATAGGAGTCTTACTCATGCTCACCTCCCATCTATTCATTACAGCTAAAATGTAGAAGCAACACACATGCACACACACACACACACACACACACACACACACACACACACTGAGCGAGTGCTAGACAAGCTGAATAAGAGGTGTCCACATCATATCACTCAACCTGAAAAAGGAAGAGAATTTCTTTTTAATTTAATTTAATTATAAATAACAAAAGATTTATAGTTTTTTTGAGACTTTCATACAAGAGCACTATATCTACATCAGTCCTCTCTCCTTGCCCCTCTAAATTTCCCCACTCCCCCCAAATTCATGGTCCCTTCTTTAATTATTATTGTAACATGCAGCTACATACATGCATATATATACATATATATATGTATGACAAATATATATATATATATATACTACTAAGGCCACTTAGTGTTGCTTGAATGTACATGTACAATGTACACAGGGCTTGAACATTTGGGATTGAATAACCTCTGTGGGAGTTCATCCCAGATGTTAATTCTCAATAGCTATTAAAAAAATTATTAAAACTTGCCGGGCGGTGGTGGTGCACGCCTTTAATCCCAGCACTTGGGAGGCAGAGCCAGGCGGATCTCTGTGAGTTCGAGGCCAGCCTGGGCTACCAAGTGAGTTCCAGGAGAGGCACAAAGCTACACAGAGAAACCTTGTCTCGAAAAACCAAAAAAAAAAAAAAATTATTAAAACTTTATTTTAAAGAACTTGAAGATTAAAAAAAAGAAACATGCAGCAGAATTCGGCAGGCCCAAAGGCTATATATCTCAATGAACTGTATGTATAGTTAGAATCGTTATTCTGAAGCTGTGAGTTTGACCTTGGAATTTACACTTTCACTCTCAAATATGCTTTTATGCACCGATCCAACTCAACAGGTATTGAGCACCTGTGGCCCTTCATCCAGGTGTGGGATTATGTGGAATTTCCCCTGTCCATGTTGGCATGTCAACTGGTGGTGCCATTAGGCAATTGTACTGTTGAGATTCCATGGGTCTGTTTTCTCTGTCTTGTTTAGGGGGTCAGTACCTAGCAATAGGAGTTCTGGGCCTGTGCCTCTTACAATCTCCTCTTCCATGATTTTTCCTGAGCCTGAGGTGTAGGGTTGCACTGCAGAGGTATCCTTTGGGGATCAAGCACCTCACAGTCCAAAAGAAGCAAGTTCAGACACATGCTAATCCAGCATGGATGAGCCTTGGGGCATCATTCCAAGTGAAGTACACAGTCACAGAACTGTCTGACTGCACAGATGGGACAGTAGAGAAGTCCAATTTATAGGGACAGAAATTGGGGTGGTGGCTGCCAGGGATGGGAGAGGAGCAGGGAAAAAATAACCCCTGAGCATCCATATGGCCAAATATAACAGCCTATATGTCATCTCCAAGAGGTATGATGCCCCATTCTGGTGTCTAAGGACACCCATACACATGCGAGCATGTACACATGAAGACACACACATACACATAAATAAAAATAAATCTTAAAAAATGGTTGGAATAGTAAATTTCTGTTTTCTATATTTTCTCTATATTTGTCATAATTGTGTGTTGTGTGTGTGTGTGTGTGTGTGTGTGTGTGTGTGTGTGTGTGTGTTTCAGAGAAGGGGGGGACACCGGGAGAAACATGAGAAACAGTGTGACGAACATGTTGAAATGGTCCCAGAGTGCACACTACAGCACCTGGTGGGTGCTGTCCCTTATCTCAGTGTCCTGAGGGGCATTAAAGAAACCTCCCAGATGGTCTGTTCAAGATGGAGTGAGAACCCTGATGTTCAGTGGAGGGTCACGGGGTGTCTCAGTGTGTGGGGGTGATGTGTCCCTGCCCAGGATGACTGCGATGGCTGGTGGCCTGGCTTGCACCCACAAGGCAGCAGCCTCCAGGCCTGCGTCTGGCCCGCCAGGAGCCAGGCACTCACAGCGATCCATCTTCATTCTGGCACTGGCTTCTGTTCATCCAGCCAGTTCTGCACTTGCTCCGCCCTGGTTGGGAGTCTAACCTGGTTCTGTTTTCAATTTTGGAAGTGTAGTTGTGGATTAAACACCAGTCAAATGATGGGAAAGAGTCAGAGGGAACAGCTGCTCTGTCCTTACCATCCTGCCAAGGCCTAAATGAGCCTCCAGGAAGCATGGGGGAGGTGAGAGCCTCCTTCCCGGCAGGAATGCTGCATGGCTCCAGAATGGTGTGGCCTGTTAGGTAGGGTCATGGTGCTCCTGGGGACCTGTGGGCAAAGGGCCATGGGCTCCTATCTACCATCATGGAAACCCCAGTGAGTGGCCATGTAGCTGATTAAACCTTAAGGACTGTTCGGATAAGGCAAATGACACCCCAACTGTGCCTAATTAGATGGCTAATCTGCTTGGCTCTTCTGCAGAGATGCACAAGAACCTGGGACACAACAATGAGTCATTTCCTTTGGGCCCTGTCTGTTCACGGACTCACTTGGTTTTCTGTCTACCTCTTACCTGCAAGGATCTTCTTCTTTTGATGGATGGAATGAGGCAGTGGACGTTTGGTCAAACACTGAGCTTTATTGTTCTTTCTTGACTCATTTTTTGTGGGATTGATTAACAGGTTGTGTGAGGAGCAGGAAGCTAATTATCCTGGCTAGCCAGCAAGGGTAAACGTATAGTCAACTAGGCCTCTGTGCTGGCTGGAATACTTCGCTTATCTCAGCTTTAGTTGAAGTCCTCTGGGAGAGGGCTTCTTTCATAAATATAAACTTGGAAGGCTTTCTGGGAAACCCTCAGCCATAGGCGGCTTTCTTACAGTGGGTTACTATTTTCCCAGGCAAGTCTTCAATCAGGATAAAGAGGGCTCACATCTGCTCCTGATGCCAGCATTCCTAAGGTATCACAAGGCTCCATATGCCGCGGAACAGAGACTCTTTCTTGTGGGGACAGAGTACCCCTGGGGTGGGTGGTGGGGAGGAAAGGTTCCCAGGGACAAGAGAGTTAGGAAGGGTTAGGAGCCTGTTGAAGAGTGAGGAGTTACTGCTGTTTGTCACCTGTAGTGGTATTTGCTCCACCCATGACGTTGGACTATACAGCCCAAAGGAGGTGGTGCTTCACATTGTATGTATAAGGAAAGGGAGAAGGGTCACGTGGGGCACCACCTCCTTTAGGGCATATAGTCCAAGGTCATGGGCAGAGCAAATACTACTGCAGTCACCATCAAGGGCAAATATTTTGAGTACTGAGAATTGCCTAGAAACTTCATTTTAGTTCAACTTTATTCATTGTTAAAATAATATTCAATAATACCTTAGAAATGATTTCTGTTATTTAGAGTTGATTTTAGGCAATTCATTTTCTCTTCCTCTCTTCCTTTCTTTGAGTCAAGGTCTCTCTTTGTAGCACAGGCTAGCTTGAAACTCTCAGTCATCTTCCGTCAATCTTATGAGTGTGGGGAGTATAGAGATGTGTCGTCACACCCAGATACCCTTCCATTTTACACTCATGTCTGTGCATAGAAGCAGGAAAATTTTGTAGACTATGTTGTTATTCTTTCTTACTGAACATGAGAAAATGATTAGGAGCTTTGCTATGACTCTTACAGCCATACAGAGTCTCAGATAGCTGCTGAATTCCAGCCTGTTGGCATTTCCAGAAGTTGCCTCTTTGCTGTATATTTTAGGTCATTTCTAACATGACATTGTCGTGAAAACACAGGATATAGATCTCTGGGTAATGGTCATTATTTACATTCTGAGGCAATTCCCACGGCCAAATAATCATGATGGCACAAAGGCGCTCTGAAGTTCCCGAATGCAATCTCCTGTTGCCATCGTCTTCTGCAGCTCCTCAGCATGGCATTCTAGATTAACGCCAACCTCTTCATTGACATGTGTCATTGTTAGTGTCAACTGTCAGCTTGACACAAACCTGGAGTCAGCTGGGAGGAGGGACCCTCAACTAAAGAAGTGCCTAGAGCAGATTAGCCTGAGACCATATCTGTGAGGTATTTTCTTAATTGCTAATTGATGTGGGGACAATGATCCTTAGGTCTGGAACCTCCTCTTGCCTTAGGTCTGTATAATGTAAACAGGAGCTGGAATTGTTCCCTTGATGTCCCAGGACTCCATGCTGGTCATATATTGGTAGAAAACACAATGGAAGTCATTTCTTTCTTTTTTTATTTTTCTTCTTTCTTTCTTTCTTTCTTTCTTTCTTTCTTTCTTTCTTTCTTTCTTTCTTTCTTTCTTTCTTTCTTTCTTTCTTTCTTTCTTTCTTTTTTTTTTTTTTCCCGAGACAGAGTTTCTCTGTGTAGTTTTGGTGCCTGTCCTGGATCTTGCTTTGTAGACCAGGCTGGCCTCGAACTCACTAAGATCTGTCTGGCTCTGCCTCCCAAGTGCTGGAATTAAAGGTGTTTAATGACCTGGCAGAAGTAATTTCTTAATTAAAACAACAACAACCAACAACGGGATGTTGAAAAAGTCATAAGGAATCATTAAAATCCCATAATAAACATAAATCTGAGTGCATACACACACACACACACACACACACACACACACACACACACACACATATATATATATATATATATGCCCTAAATGAAAATTTCTAATTTTCTGGATTGACAGTGCTCTTTCCAAGAGTCAAAGACCATCTAACAAAATCACCAACACTAGACATGAGAATGCCTCTTTCGAATGGTTGGTCAGGGTTTCCCAAGAGACTCCTGCAACAATCCTGACTATTGCTATTGCCCTTGGTTTCCACCCCCAGAGGTAGAAATAAGTTCTTCCAGCTGAAAATACCATACATTTTAGACACTGGGCCCAGAGGTCCCTGAGCTGGAACTGATTTGAAAGCTTCCTCCCTGAGGACTAGCTCTCATGGTATCAGAAAGCAAGTTTCAATAGGAGGGAAGCAACCAATAGTCCTACCAAGCTATCGACCCTAACAATGATCAGCATGGCACCATGAAAAGGTGCAGTAGTGGCATGCATACCTTGGTGGTAACTAACAGCTCTTTAATTGGACTTAAGACTTGATTAACAAGGGGGAAATCATGCTTGGTACTGGTAATCTAGCCAACTACCCAGGGATAGTGGAGTCATGGATCTTGGAAGAGAACCTACAACCACCACTTTGTGAAACCAAGGGAGTTCTTATTTACATTCTACGTATTTGCCCTCATACCTCCAGATAAGTGTAGTATTCACCCCTCAACAAGGAAACTTTTCTTTGCAACAGACAGAGACCATTATAGAAACATGCAGAATTGCAGAGCCGAGCCCCAATTGATGATCTACAACATAACTCCCATACCTGAGGCTCAGGGGTTAATGACAGAAAGAGACAGGGTGTGGGTGGGGGCTGGGGTGGGGGGTGGGGTGGGGGGTGGGGGAGAGGGAAGATTGTTAATAGCCAGAGGATTAGGGAGTTTACTGTGAGATTGTGTCTCCTGCAAATGTCAGAAGCTACACCCATAAAGTCTCACCAACATGACTGCTTAAACATGAGCTGAACAAGGACAGCAACAATAGACATGCTAACATGGATGGGGAAAGCCCAGGAGGCCTCAAACCTAGATGAAGAACTACAGCCAACTAAGGAATGCTGAGAATGGGAGAAACAGTCTTTTCCAGGGAAGAGCATACCAAGTGGTTATCCAATACCAAACAGTCAACACTGAAACCACACATATAAGGAACATTACACATACTGAGCAGGTTGTGTTTATATATTTAGAATATATATATGTATATATATATATATATATGTGTGTGTGTGTATATATGAATACAAGCAATTCCATATATATATATATATATATATATATATATATATATAACAATTAGTGAAAAAGGCCATGAATTTGAATGAGAGCAAGGAGAGGTATATGGGAGGTCAATGAAGGGAGAGATGATGTACTTATAATCTCAAAAAAAATAAAAAATAAAAAGATACATGCTCATCTTTCCTATACATACCTAGGAGACAAATTGTTGAGACACAGGATATGCATATGCCTAGAGCATGCCAAATTCTTTTTAAAAGCAGTTGTAGGACTTTGTGTCCCACAGACAGAATGCTAATAGTTCTCAGTGCACTGTGTCCTTGCCAACACTTGGCTTTTTCTCATATTTATTTTAACACTGCTGTGTTGCAAATAGGTGCATGTGTTTCCATGGAAACTTGTGAGAACAAAACAATGAATTGAAATTGTATGGAGTTCCTGGTATCTGTGAACCTGTGTGCCAGGAGCAATGGTTAGATCTCTGGATTTGCTCAGTTTTGTGAGATGATGAAGTGTGGCCACAAGCAATCCCTTAGGATAGGAAAGCAAGGCTTTCTGGCTTGAGACATCTGGGATGATATGACCAAGTCTTCATTGAATATGTTTGAGAGACTTCTAGATAAGCTAGAGTTGTCAGTTAGGGTACTGGCAAGAGATGGGGCGCACACTCAGGTGTCATAATAAAGACACTGTATAAACAGGTGTGAACAAGGACTAGGGAGATCAGGGGCAGAACATTGCTTTCTTTGAGAAGATAATAGCAGAACAGTTACTTAACCAGGAAGAAGTTGGTTGTGTGATGAGGACACCCAACAGTATAGTCAGCCCAGGAGAGCTAGCAAAGCCAGAGCTGGAGCCATGCATGTTTCTACCTGACTTTCCCTGTCTTGGTACGTGGACCACCTTTCCATGGCTCATTGAATGAACCTAACTGAAGCCCGAGGGCAGGTTCATCCATTGATTTAGTCCAACCCAAGTTCATCCCCTTCTGCAATACCAGCATAGAGATGGGTTGAGAGTGGGTGGTCGCTGGAGCATCCTGGGATGAGCTGAAGTCCATCACTTCTTTCCAGGGTTCACTGTGAAATCTTGTGACTCACCAATATCAGAAATCCAGTCCCATGGAAGTGTGCCTTCCAAAGCATCATTAATTTCTACCAACTCACAGAGAGCCCTTTACTACTGGGACACACAAACTGATAATGTGGCTGGCATCTCAGATCATTAGTTCTTGGCAGGGTCACTTGCCTCTAGCATGAGCTTGGTCAAGGTGAGAGCTGCCTCTTGCTTGATTCTGGGTTCTGAGTGCCTGTTGTGGTCTCTGGTGTCCACCAGACAATGCCTGCTAATAGATAGAAGAATAAAGGGTGATTCAAAGAATAACATGATTCTACAATGACAAATTATAAAATAATACATAGATTGTTTAAGTAATAATTTAGAAAATTAGACAGTGGGTCAGTTAGAAATCACCCAGGAAAGAAAGGGTCTCTGGAAGTTTCTTTTTGAAGCCATTTATCTATCTATCTATCTATCTATCTATCTATCTATCTATCTATCTATCTATCTATCATAATATTTTTATTGATTATTTGGGAATTTCACATAATGCGCCCTGTTCACACTCACTTCCTGGTCTTCTTAGGTCTACCCCCCCCCAAGAAAAATAAAGAAAAAAATATACCAAGTCCAATTTATGTTTTCCATATACTCACTGGAGCGTAGTCAAACTCCCAGTGGCTGGCCCCTTAAAGAAAACTGAGTTCATCCCCACCAAAACTCCACCAGAAGCCATCAACTGTGAAGAGCTACACTTCAGCACCACTATCATAATTTTTAAGAGTTCTCTTCAATGGCTTCTTGTCAAGACTGTTTCTTTGGGGGGGGGCTTGTCACAGAAGCCCCCTATGTTTCTCATTTTCAACTATGTTTCTCATTCTCAACTATGAGTGTGCAGTCATCGATACCACTGCAAAAGGAGCTTCCTTGCCCTTTACATCCAGCAGCAGCATGGATCATGGACTTCCATGTGTTTTCTGGATCATGGACATCAACACAGTCCTTGGCTGCAGCACAGGCCACAAACACCATCATAGCCCTCAATGGCAGCACAGCCTAAGGACATCAACATGGCTTCAGGTGGCAGCATAGAGCATGGATATCCACATGGTCACTGGTGGTAACACAAGCCATGAACATCAACAGGGTCCCTGGGCACAGAAGGACTACAAACACCAACATGGCCTCAGGCTGCAGCACAAGCCTCTACATACGAACATGGCCTTCAGTAGCAACACAGAGCATGGACACTAATATGGCCCATGGTGGTAGCAAGGACCACAGGTATCAGCTTGTCCTCCATCTGTAGTACAGACCACAGACGTCCACCTGGTTTCTTGCATCAGTATGGACCAGACATTAGCATGGTCTTTGTCTGCAGTTGGATCACAGATGCCAACATGGCCTCTGGGGGCAGCATAGACCATGGAGGACTTTTGAGGAGGCCCAATCCGGAAAATGAACCATTCTCCATCTTGAACATTCTGTCATTGCTCAGAGCCAGGGTGATTGTGTGGCTGAGTAGCATGTTCAGGGGCCAGAGCCTGCTCAAGCTCCAGGCTGCTGAACACCACCGGCTGGCCCTACTCAGCAACCACATGTTCCCCAGTCCACAGCAGCCTTCTCCCATATCTGTCACTGCTGGAGCATCTCTAATTCTGCCTCTCTCCACCACGTAAGCACAGCTCTATTCCTTCATTTTTCTTACCTCTCCATCATATATTTATTGAGGAGGCATTAAAGCTGCAGTGTGTCACACAGTGTATTTTATTGCCCAAAACAGCTTTACCTGCAAATATTCATTACAATGAGTCGTTGGTTTGGTTCAAGGTTTTTTACTTCTGAAGCACCATTGCCCAGACTTGTCTCGGATATCCTGCTGTTGCCCAGACAGAGGATGATCTTGTGGCTAGGCAGGGCATCCCGGGGCAGGAGCCACAAGAGCTCCAGGCTGCCGTGCACCTCCCTGCCCTTGGTGTAGCCTGTGAGCAGAGCCATGGTCTGTACTGTCTTTCTCTCAGCAGGGCGAGCAGCAGTGGCAGCTCCATGTTTCAGGCTGGCCCTTGGGACAAGGACCAGCACTATTCAGTAACACTGCATTCTTTGTCCACTTCGGCCACAATCCCACATCTCTCATACCCTCCAAGCCGCCATCTTGCCTCTCAATTTTGAGTCCACTTTTTAAAAGCATCTTCCCATGAGACCTGCCTTTTTTTTTCTTCCTTAGTTTTTTTTTTAGAGATACTGCAGCCTCTTCAGACTCTTCCTCTGCTGCCTCATCTCCCCTCAGAGCCTCCATGGGTCTCTCGGTCTCCTTGGAGCTGCTCCGTGGTCCCAAGGGTGCCAGCAGCCTCCATCTGAAGTCCATTCCTGTTCTTGGTGGTACGGCTTCTGGTAGTGCAGAGCAGGCCTGGGCTGTGCAGGAAGCAGGAGCAGAAGTAGAGCAGGTGAGGGACACAGTGGCCTGGGCCTACAGAGCCCGTCATCGAGGTCTTGTGACCCCCAGCCTGACTGTCACAGCACATGCTGAGGCTGCAGGTGGCCATCCCTGTGTGCAGAGCAGCACAGCTGGATGGGGCGGGCTTGAGGCCTTTCTAAGCAGAGAAAGGCACAGTTCTTGTTCAGACAGTCGTGGCTGGATGCTTCTGTAGAGCTGTCTAATGTGGCCACGTGACAGAGGACTTGTTTGGTGATCCACCGTACAAACATTCTTCATCTATCTACTTCCCTTGACATGGTATTTGGCAGCTCTCTTAATGAAGATACGTATGAGTCTGGAAAGTTGCTAGCCACTGTATTCTCTCCCATTTTTACTTATGATTTAAGTGATTGTCCTTGCCTGTCTACAATGGCTCGGCTCTGCACAGGCAGTGATGGACCACCCTTTACCACCCATATACTTAGTCTTGCAGATCACTCATGATATAGTTTGACTGATTTCCCTCAGACAGGAACAGATATGGTCTGAGGGAAGCCATAGCCTAGTCACATGATGGAACCCCCTGACACAACTGACCTCTCATATCGCAGGCTGGTTTTAAGTAGCCCAGCTGTCATTGACAAGACCTCAGAAAGCTGGTGCAGCATTTGAGATGTGAAGGTCTCGTTGAACACTCTCTGAGGTAAAACAGAACTCAGTTGAGCTTGGTCATGCTCCTCTCCATACCTCATTCAATTCATTAGGCAGAAAATGCCCAATAGCGACCTTGGCTGGAAGGCAAGTTAAATAGAATAAAGTGGAGAGAAAGACTTAAATTCTCTTGCCCAGCAGGACAGCTCTTGAGACAATAGTGTTGCATGCATTTTTGGACTGTCTCCTTTTGGGGATTGGTATTCATGTGCGTTTGATTTTGTGTGTGTGTGTGTGTGTGTGTGTGTGTGTGTGTGTGTGTGTGTGTGTTTGGCTAGTGTCTTGAAGCTTCTTTTTCTCTAAAGGTTGTTTCTTCTGGAAGAATTTATCAGGTTTGCTGTTGATGGGCCTCAGAGAAGACCTTGGAGAGAGCAAGTCAAACAAATGGCACATTTTGCCACGGGTGAGTTTTAGCTTCTGGGATGAGAGCAAAGGCAGATACAGTGAGTGTAGGGCTGCAGAGGACTTGGGCTCAGGCCTTCACTGATGTTCTGCTGGTACTGTGGCAGTGGACACAGGCTCTCTTCCTAGCCAGGATGGCTTAATCTGTCTCCTTGTGCTAACCGGTGGTGTTTAACTGCTTTTCAACTCAGTCGGGCTGCAGATCCTGAGCCATTTGCCTGTTAATCCTTCTATAGTGGGGAAATGCAAATGGAGTTGTCTTTGATGCATGAGAGGCACAGCAACAGTTCCGATTTTCTTTCCTGAAGCCAAAGTCTTCCCAAACCTCTTCACCAGGGAGGTTGATTTTAGGAGTGGTGGGGACCATGATGGAGCCTGGCTGGTGTACTTATTGTCTCTTTCATCCTGGCACATTCGTTACTAAATTAGATTGCCAGGGACATTCCCTTGGGGCTCCAGAAAAGGAGAAGAGGATTTTTTTTTTAAATCAGAAAAGAAAGTTAGAAAGCAATTAGTATGCACTAATTATTACTAATAATAACAATAACATTTTGAATTGGTGCCTAGTCCGAGAGTGGCTTCAGGCTCTTTGCCAAAAGTTCTGTGTATGGCGCCTGCCTTTCAAGGTGTCATGCATCTGTTTCCAGATCTGACAGTGATAGTGTGTTTGGAAACACCTAATTGTTGGCATTGTTTATTGAGAAAATTTTAGAGCCCCACTCAGGCATCTAATTTCACACAGCATCTGCTGTTGCTGTCACCAATGCAACTGTTCAGAGAAAGGAGCAAAAAGTAAACAGAGAAAATGAGAATACAGATAATCCAGGGCTGTGGAGGGACAAAGGAGTTTCACGTGGCTGGTCAGAGCCTTCAAGCTCCCCTCCCCATAATCAAATGTGTGTCATATTTTGCCAAGAATCCTGGGCTGTCACACCTGCCATCCCCACCTGTGACCATTTTCTTCTCTTTTTTGCACTAGCTAATCAATTCTGAGATGCTGGGTTCTCCCCATTCCTCATTTATAGCTGGCCCACAAGTCTTGCCTGGAATAGTACCAGTGAAGACACAGGGTTCCCCTGTGTGGAAGGACAGGGTTGATCACTAGCCTGACCCCGACAGACAGCACCATTGATGAAGACAGTATGTGTTTGCCTTGGAAATAGTCTTTAAAAATAAATATAAAAACTCATAAAACTCGGTGCTTCTAAAGGTTAGGGCCCTAGCCAGACTTTCCATGGACTGCTGTTAAGAATGTGAAATTGTCTCCAACTTTCTGCAGAGCAATGTGGCAAATATATGGCTGGCAACCATGGAACCTCATTCTTCCAAATCTGTGGAGCTGCCCTAGGAAAGTAATTAGTGTCTAGTAAGGAGGAGAAGCAAAACCTAGGCGAGCTGAGTGACAATGTAAATAAGTGGTTCAGTTCAGGGTGACCTCCCCTGTACTGAAGGAAGAACCTAAATGTCCAGTAAAAGGCAAATGACCATAACAGAGTATTTATCCATTCAATGAGAATGAGGTTTACTGGGTTTCTAATGGGACAATCACATTGCTAAAACGATAAGTGAAAATAAAAGATACAAAGTCATACACATTATGATCTTAAGATCTATATGCATGGAGTTAAGGATTAAGCAATTATAGATGATTTTTCAACTCTTCTTGATAGTTCTTTTCAAAGTTTTCACAATGAGCACACATTACATACTTTGGTATTTATGAGTGCTAATTGGACAACTTATTTAAAATCTACATGAAGAAGAGAGATAGCCTTCAAAAAGATCCTGTCACCCCAGGTAGTATGCAAAACCATGCAGTCCTCTGTATCATCTTCAGATCTATATCAGCTGTGGGATGTGTTAATTAATTTCCTTATTGGCATAATGAAGTTTTTTCACTTGCTATTGCAAAAACAACGTAAGGAAGGAAGTATTTTGGCTCACAGTCTGATGGTACAGACCATCATAGCGGGGATGGCATGATGGTGGGAGCATGTGGCAACTGGTTATACTGCACCTACCATCAGGAAGCAGAGAGAGATGAACATTGGTGCTCAGCTCTCTTTCTCTTTCTTAGTCAGTCCAGGACCCCAGCTCATAGAGTGGGCTGTCCATATTTAGGAGGTGTTGTCTCACCTCAGCTGACTCAGTTTAGAAAATCCCTCTCAGACAAACCCAGAGGTTTCTTTCCACAGTGACTCTAAACCACAGTTGAAAATCTAGAAGGATGCCAAGTTTTCTTTTCCGTGCAGCCTTTCTTAGGGGGAAGACCATGCCGTGCCTGAGGAGCCTTGTGATGCACAGTCGGTCCATTTACTATATGAGGAGTGTTTGGGACATGGTGGAGACACTGTCTGGTCACATTGGGCATTATGGACCATGAAGTCATATTGGGTCAGGGTGGTATAGCACGGTTACTCAAAGAAGCCCTTGGTGTGGGTACTCTGGGATGCAAGAGGCCCTTTACTTGGAGTGTGGTATGTTGTTCGTGTTAAAACTGATGTTTTAGGACCAGAAGCATCCATTTTACCCAGAGGCTAGTTAAAAATGCTGAGTCCTGGGTCAAATGCATCTGGATCTGTTGCCCATAAGTCCCCAGGCCAATGTTTGGATAGGTACATTGGCCTGGGGACTTATGGGCAAGTTGAGTTTCATTCTGGCAGAAATCTGACTCAGTCAATGGGGACAGAGGAATGTCACATCACATTCCTAGAAAGCTGACAGGGTGTTAACTCTCTACCCCAAGAAAAACTCAACCCCAGCTTTCATGAGTCACAGCGTTGGCTCCACTGAAGGCTGGACTCTGAAAGTTCTGAGCTGGTTAACTGAGCAATAGAGGTGATACAGGATGTGCCAACATTAGCTTCTGAAGCTGGGGTTGGCATAGGGCTCACCCCTTCAGGGCTCTGTATAGCTCCAGGCTAGGCTTGCCTCTGCCTCTGTTCATTGTTGCAAAGCCTTGGCCACTTCAAGATGGCTGTGCAAGCTGTGTTCTGGGGCCTGAGCTCTGGAGCCGTTGGCTCACCCGAGTCTCCCTGTTCATCTCCTGGGGTTTCTTTGAAATTGTTGGCTCACCCAAGTCTGCCTGCTCATCTCCTGGGGTTATTCTGGAACTATTGGCTCACCTGAGTCTCCCTGCTTTCTTCCTGGGGTTACTCTTGGGTTGTGGGCTCACCCGAGTCTTTCTGTTCTGCTTCAGGATTATTGTCCAGCTTCTATTACAATTGCACACAGGTGCCTCTCTTCTGCTCTCTCTCCTCTCTCACCACTCAGAAAGCTGCAAGTGTTCCTCTAGGGATCCTCATGCCTCTTACTTAGCCCAGAGTGCCCTCTATTGTGATGCCTGCTGCTGAGATAGCACACACTTGACCCTGGCCCATCCCCCCAGCAAGAAACAAGTCACAACCTTCCCAGACCCTTGACAGTGATGCCTATAGACTGGGACGGCGCTTGGGACTTGATCCTTTACTGAGTGTGACCCTCGGTCACTAGGAGCCTGGGAGACTTAACTTGCTCCTCCAGTGCCTCTTGACTTTGTTTGGAGCTAAATAGGTATTTCCGAGGCTGGGTCTGTGCTCTCACAGAGCAAGGTATGGACAGGTGGAGGTAGTCTCCAGACAGCTATGGCCGAGGCTGGGTCTGTGCTCTCACAGAGGAAGGTATGAACAGGTGGAGGTAGTCTCCAGACAGCTGTGGCCGAGGCTGGGTCTGTGCTCTCACAGAGGAAGGCATGGACAGGTGGAGGTAGTCTCCAGACAGCTGTGGCCGCACTATTGCAGATGCAGGAGAAAGTGGGGCTTTTCACTCCCAAAGGTTATGTAAGCTTTGATTTTGTTCAATTTGTTTATTAGGTATGCACACGTGGAGAGCAGAGGCCAACTTTATGTGTGGTTCTTCAGGAGCTGTTTTTTTGAGACAGGGCTTTTCACTGGGACCTGGGACTCACAAGTTAAACTAATCTGGCTGGCCAGTGAGCCCCAGGATTCTGCCTGTTCCCCCACCTCTAGTACTGGGATTACTAGGCATGCTACTTTATCTGGCTTTTTAGGTGGGTGCTGGGGATCAAATCCAGGTCTCATGCTTGTGAGCAGTCACTTTAACAAATGAGCCCTCTCCCCAGCCCTGGACTTAGCCAACAGACATCACCGTTCTGAGGTCAGAGCCCGTAGTCTTTCTTGCTTGTGTCTTTCCCTAATGCCCACATCTGCTCTTGGTCTTTTCTACTCACACAGCCTTCCATGTGGACAACATCCAGTATCCCTCAGTGTCCCTGTCACAGAGAATAATGTCATTCCACAGCATACTGCCCAGGGCTCCAGCTTGGCTGTGAAACAGAATGGCAGAGCCTGGGTGCAGCTGCTGCTGGCTTAGGAGGTACACAGTTGCTCAGGCTTCTCCCCAATGCTGGAGAGGCTGCCTTCTTGTTCCGCCCCCCTCCCATCACTATGGTGGGATTTATTCTTCCACTCCCCCATTTTCCTCTGTACTCACCACATAGACAGAAGCTCAGAGGACCTGGAACTTGAATCACAAGCACTCTGACATTTTATTTCAGAATGAGAATGTCCCTAAGGCAAGAGAGTCATTGGGAGGAGTTGTAACAGGTGGCCCCCTTGTACCCTGGGGCCCATTTGATCACCAGGAATTCAGATGCATTCAGAAAGAATCTATTATGTCCTAGGCTCTGATGAGGTCCCTGAGATAAAAGGATGAATAATGGTAGAGGAGATAGGTCAGTAGATAAATGCTTAACATGTATTCTGCAAATGTGTGGTTCTTCAGGAGCTGTTTTTTGAGACAGGGCTTTTCACTGGGACCTAGGACTCACAAATTAAACTAATGCTGTAGGAGGAAAGATCATGGCTATGCTGAAGCTGAGTGGAGGGTGTTGAGGTAAGCAGGATGGAACATGCTCTGCTGCTGTAACAAGCCTACTCAAATCTCAGTGACTCGAAATGGAAAGTCCTTTCTCTAGCTGAGGACAGTCTGATGGGGACAGTCCATAAAATACAGGATCCTAGACAGATGGAGCTGCTCATTAGGGAAAGGAAAGATGGAGACAGACATTTGCTCCAAAGCTGCTGCTGGAAGGATCAGACATCATTTCTACCTAGATGTTGGATAAAGCAAGTCATGTAGCCAAGGCTATCTCAACAGGAGGAAGTACCATCTCATGTTTGTGGACAAGGATTAATTGCCACTGAGGTGGAGGAAGGCCCTTGACTAGCAAGATGTTCTGGGAGCAAGCTCAAAGGTAGGAAGGAGAGCTGTGCTCAGGCTGATGCTGGGCTCCAGGAGGATGGCCTGGACAGTGATGTGTTTTCTCATGTATCAGTTACATTTCTCATCGCGGGTACCACCGAGTATCCAACAAACAGCAACTCAAGAGAGCTGGGTGGTCTGGCTCATGGCTTATGGGTATAGTTCCTCATGATGGGGATGACCTAGCAGTGAGACGATCTCAGGAGTTTGGCAGCAGGATCCCAAGGCTGCTTGCTTGAATCTCCTTGGACCAGAAAGCAGAAAGTGGCAAAGAGAAAGTCGGGCTGGGCTGTAAAAGTCAAGTCCCTCCCCCAGTGACCTTCTTCCTGTCACAGACACCCCTCCCCCACCTCTTAAAGTTTTCCAACCTATCAAAAGAGTGTCAGCACCTGGGGACCAAGTGTTGAAACACATGAGCTGGTGAGGGAAAGCTCTCTTCTAAACCATAACAGCTTGGAACTTGATGTCTCTTATTCCAACACACTATCTCAGTGCCTGCAGGGCCCAGACACACGGGAGATGGACGAGGAAATGGAGGTTGCTTTCATGTAGGAGGAACACGGCAGGAAAACTAACTCCTAAATTGCACTGTGTTTTCAACTACAGAACCAGAGCTGGTGCTCTGAGAAGGTTTTCACAACTTGGGTCAGAGCCGACAGCCCCTCACGAAAGTTTGTGGCTTCTAAGGACACGTCACTGGGACATGTGTGTTAACCCTGAAGAATTGCCTCTGCCAAACATACTTTCCTTACCGCTGTGACCATCACCCGACAAAGGCAAGTGAAGGAAGGAAGGAAGAGTTTATTTCGGTTCATAGTTTAAAGACCTGGTGCATCATGGGAGGGGAGTCACGACAGCAGCAATGTAAGGTGGGTGGTCCCACCATATTCACAATCAAGACACAGGGAGATGAATGACAGGGCCTGCCTTGCTTTCTCCTTTTTACTTTTTATTTAGTCAGAGACCCCTCTTCCATGGAATGGTTTGCTAGTTAGTTTTAGCTGTCAACTTGACGCAACCTAAAATCAGTTAAGAAGAGAATCTTAATGAGAAATTATCTAGATTGTGTTGGCCTTTGGGCATGCCTGTGGGAAACTGGCTTTGATGCAGGAAGACTCATCCCATTATGGGTGGTACCATCTTTTAGTCAGGGAACCCTAAGAGAGGAGAAAGTAAGCAGAGAATAAGCAAGCAACAATGCATTTGCCCCCTGCTCTTGGCTCTGGATGTGATAAGGCTAGCTGCTTGGAGTTTCTGCTTCGACTTCCGTGAAATGGTGGACTATAACTTGGGATTGTAATAAACACATTCCTCAGATATGTCACCTTTTTGTCAAGGTGTTTATCACAACAACAGAAACATAACCAGAAGAGAGCTCTCACCCATGTTCAGGAGGATCCTCCCTCCTCAGTCAAACCCTTCTGGAAACACCATACAGACACACACATCTCCATGGCGACTCTAAATCCAGTCAAGCTGACAGTGAGACTAACTATTATACTAAAGATACATTTGACCAACTCATGTGAACTTCTTCATCTCAACTTTTAAGGAAAGAAGTCATTGGTCACAGTGAGTATGTCTGAAATGACAAAGAGCTGCACTTAAAATGGCTTATGAGAACATCATTGTATAATTTTCAAATGTAGCAGTCCTGGGAAAATGCGAAGATGCCTGGGTATGGTAACCAGCTGAGGTGTTTACCAGGGCAGCTCCAAGGCTGAAGTGGGGTGCAAGGTTAACTGGAAGGAGCCAAGAGTCAAAGATGGAAGGTTTACATGCCAAGGATAGCTGCTTCTGAGCCTGCTCACACTGGGCTGAGAGCATTACCTCATGACCATAGTTTTCTCTCTGTTGCTGTGGTAAAACACCCTGATCTAAAGACACTTAGGGAAGAAAGGGTTTGTTTGGCTTACAGTTCCAAGTTAACGGTCTATTGTTGTAGGGAAGTCAAGGCTGAACCTTAATAACATCACGTCCACCAAAAGAAATAGTGATGGGGGAGTAGGAGGTAAATGGGTATGGTTGTGGGGGGAGGCGGAGAGGGAGAGGGAGAGGGAGAGAAAAACATAGACTTTCCTGCTTGTTTGCTCAGTACTTAGCTAGATTTTTCCTTTCTTACACACTTCAGGACACCCTGCCTAGGGAATGGTGCTTCCCACAGTGGGCAGGGTCAGTTAACAATCAAAAGAATTCCCCCCCCCCCCCATAGACATGTTCACAGGCCAATCTGATCTAGGCAAACCTTCAATTAAGACTCCCCTCTTAGACAATTGTAGGTTGTCAAGTTGTCAGTTAAAACTAACCAGTACACATGTCTAAGGGTAAAGAAAGCTGAGAATGGGGTCTAGTCTGAACCCAAGAAAAGGTAGTACTTCCAGCCCATGGGAGGGAGGAATACTTGAACTGGAGGGGCTTGATCCAAGTTCAGGATGTGTTGGAACTTTCACTATTTCTCAAAACGAATAGCATCCATTCTTGAGAGGTAGGTCACAGAAATCATGGAAGGATGGTACCTAGATTAGGAAGAACAAAGTCAACACCCTCTAGACTTGCCTGTGACTGCCAGAGACCACACACACACACACACACACACACACACACACACACACACAGAGAGAGAGAGAGAGAGAGAGAGAGAGAGAGAGAGAGAGAGAGAGAGAAGAGAGAGAGAGAGAGAGAGAGAGAGACGGAGACGGAGACAGAGAGAGAGAGAGGGAGGGAGGGAGGGAGAGAAAGAGAGAGAGAGAGAGAGAGAGAGAGAGAGAGAGAGAGAGAGAGAGAGAGAGAACATAACTTTCCCAAGAATGGACACATCCATCAAGACTCAAAACCATTCTCCACTATCTGGAGTGGCTCATGCATCTCTAAGGAACTAAATGATGGCACCTCCTCCTCATGCTTGTCATCATTCCCGATCATTCCTGCCCATTTCAGTGGGCAAGGCTGGTGCTCCCACCACCCATGGGGATCAGAGACCACATGGTCACTGATGAGTCTGTTGGCCTCTTGATGGAGCCAAGTGAATGTAAATCCATTGTGTCGAGTTTAAATCCCTTCCTGTGCTAGCTGAGAATCTGCACTTGGCGTGCTAAGCTGTGCTTTAAGAACAGGTGTCTCTGCAGAGCAGTGGGAGTCACTGTATTTGTTGACTTTACTTGGGTTTATTTAAAAATCTCTGCTGTACGTGTGGGGAACTTGCCCGAGCTTGGGGTTTGGCTGCTGTGGCATGCTGTTGGAGTTCTTCCATATAGTCACCTGTGTCGCACAGCCCTGCTTGTGGGTTATAGTGGAGGGGCTAAGTGAGGCAGTACTAGCTGACTTTATGCATGCATCTCCAGAATTCCATCGCCCATCATCACGTGAATTTAAGATGTGTTTAAATGGCTAATGGACCGGCCCCGGGGCCATTGACATCGTTAAAACGATGCTCTCAATACTGTTTCACCGTTATTGTGTAGTTCTTCACGGATATTACACTTGCTTCCTGGGATGGGTGGGAGGTACAGGAGGAGGCTCAGACAGATGATAATGAATGGCACAGCTTTAGTCATCTAAGGGAAGTTGGTAAGAATGAGGCATATGCTTCCACATGCACAACCAGGGCACGTGGCTACTCTGACATTCTGTGGTGCTCTTAGGAGATGTAGATGTGTTAGAGGCAGGTGGCACCAAGCTTCAGCACTATGGCTGGTAACTGGGAGAGAACACTGAAGAAGGGGAGCGCTCTCAGTAACAACCAGGGCATCCTGAGAAGTGGTTCTTGCTATTTCTAGACCAGTACTGGGGGTTGTGAGAGCTGTCAAGATGGGTGCTGGGCCCCAAGTCTAGCATAGCAGGGTCTTTGTGTATTTAGAGTTGGCAGGACACAGATTGCTCAGATTGGGGATTTGTAGCCAGAAGTTTCTTGGGTCCCACCCCCCACCCTCCCACTCCCCATGTGGACCCGCAGCCACTTACAAAATAATCATTCAGAGGCTTAATATTATTTATAACTGCTTGGCCATTAGCTCAGGCTTATTACTGACTAGCTCTTAAACTTAAATTAACCCATAATTCTTATCTATGTTTAGCCACATGGCTTGGTACCTTTTCTCAGTTCTGCCTTGGAAGGAAGTTGCCCTGAGACCTGAAGGGAAGGCCTGAAAACCACAGTCTAACCTCTCTGGTCCCCCAAGTCTCCTGCAGGTACCCCTCATTGACTGAACCACATAAGAAGTTAGAAGGTAAAGAAGCCAATTGCTGCACCTAGGCTGGCCTCCCTCCTAGACATAGATTGGGGTGCAAAGTGCTTTTGAGGACACACAGCAGATACTCAACTCAGTCCCTGCCTGACAACCTCTTCAGGCCCAATGCTTCTGTAAGGCCAGGCTTCTCAGAAGCTAGTCCAGTAAGGCAATTCAAGCAGATCTCAGAGAAGGGAGAGGTAGCCTGGGTGTTCTTGATCCAGACACTGATTTGCTCTGGCCCCTGCGAGTCCCTAGATACCATTTCCCTCATGTCAAAAATGGAAACAATGATGGTCGTTTCCCAAGTCCTGTGGATCTGAGATGGAGGCATGTGCAGGGGTGTTCCCAAGTGCAAACATCCCCTGTATAGTTGCGATGTGGTTAAATAGAAAGACAGCTTCCGAGAGGGGAGAAGGGAGACACTGGGCACCAATCTGATCAGAGGCGGGGCATTACACTGGTGTGTTGCCTTTCTCAGACTCTGTTTGAGTCTGGAGGGCTGCATGGAGAGTGGGGCTTAGTCTTTGCTTACAGTGAGAAGGACCAAAGGCCTGGGGTGGAGCTTAGGGATAGGACCAGTTCAGCAGTCGCCACTGGAGAGAAGGCACATTTGACCAATAGCACGCATGTCATCAATTGGTTCCTGAAACAGTATTAGCATCAGTTGCACAGTTTTGCACAGTTTCTGTCATTCAGAGGGCTGGATATGGCTTAACTGTGTCTACTGCAAACCTTAATCGAAGTATTAGTGTGAGCACCACACTATTATTTGAAGGCCCAGCTGGGGAAGATTCTGTCCCAGGAGCATGTGTTTGTGGGTAATTTTGTGTGCTTGTGGCTACAGGACTGGGTGCCTAGTTTCCTACTGGCTATAGGCTGGAGGCTGGGACCTTGACACATGGTCTTCTCCATGAGGTAGCTCAGCATCCGGCTTGCTTACTCAAAACCAACAAGGGAGCATCTCCTGATGAAGGAGTTATACAATCCACACAAGGCCTTCATTTTCACCCTTCTGCTTCTCCACCCCCAACTGGTCAACAAGTCCCAGTCTTCACCCACAGTCCTGGGTCAGGCAGGGGACTGCACTGGGTGTGAATGCCAGATAGTGGAGATCATGGGTTTCTGAAGAGATGCCAAGACACACACATCAACTTAAGTCAGTTTACAAAAATGAAATAACAACGTACCCAATATAAGCATGTGTGTGTGTGTGTGTGTGTGTGTGTGTGTGTGTGTGTATCTGCCTGTGTGTTCGGGTAAATGTTGTCTGTATTTTTTTCTTAAAAAGAAAAGATTTTGGTTGCACAATAGGCTTGTCGACTTGAGGTATATTATTTCTTTAAGCTGTGGCATCAGAATCCAATTATGTTTCTGTAAGAAAAAGAGTGGTAGGGAAATCCCAGAAGTGCATTTGAGAAGCCCAGGGGGATTCTGCAGGCTTCAGCAAGAGGAGCAGCCCCCCCAGACCCCGAAACTTTATTCCTTGGAAATGGCTTTTGATGGGCAATCATCACAGGAGAGCAGAGGTTTTAATATTGCAAAAATATATACCTTTAAAGATTTCTAGCCAAATGACAACGGAAAAAAGGTAGAAAACAAAAAGGCTCAAGTAACTTATGAAACATAGCATATGTCCATGCTCCCAGCAGCCTTGGGTACTGGTATGAAAAATACTACTTCAGGACATAAATCTCATTGTAGAAAATCCTAATGATGCCAAAACTTTAGATAATAGCATTTATGTTTTAAGATGCCTAAATGAGATCATGACCAAGTTGAGTTTTGGATTATGACATCTTCCACACTGAACATAATGTATAAAGCAATTTGGATACTATACCCCAGAGGAGCACAGGAAAGAATTTGGCTGGTAACTATATATCTTGCTAGTTGTTTTGGGGCTGATTTTACACATCTGTCTGTATGTTTTTATGTAACTAGACACCACTGTGATTAATTAAGCCTCCAATACTTCCAATGTCATCTGAACTTTTAAAATCAGATATATCCATTTTCTCAGTTCTTCCTTTCCATGCATCTGTGAGCTGCATGAGTTAAGCACATTCACTGTGACAACTAAGAGAGAAGATAAACAGCAGGTACCCCTCCCATGTGCCACAAATAATTTAATTCTTTCACTTTACTTGCTTGTGTGGTTCCTGCTGGGCCAGGCTCTGTGTCTTGCATAGAAAACCCTCCAGGGTCTCCTTTCTGGACATCCTTGTGTGTATGCTCATGTATGCATAGATGCATGTGTGGTGAATGTTCATGTAGGCATGGGGTAGGGAGTGGGGTGGAGGGAAATGTGCAGGCCAGAGGTCAGCCTCGACTGTCTTTCCTTGCTTTTTCAAGACAGGGTCTCTCACTTCCTTGGACAACACCAAGTAGGCCAGGATGACTGGCCACTGAGCTCTGGGGATCTCCCTGTCTCTATCTTCTCAGTATTGATATTTACTTTGGTTCCATAGTGCTTAGGAAGACAATGTACAAGGGCTCAGTTCCTATCAGGGAGGGGAAACAGAGAGCAACAGGAAGTGGCCAAGGACTTGCCCCTAGTGGCCTACTTCCTCCAGTCAGGCCCCACCTCCAGATTCCAGAGCACCATCAGGTCGTGACCAAGACTTCAGCACATGAACTACAGGAGCCTGATGGGACATTTCAAACCATGAATTCACGACAGTCCCTCATATTTTCCCAGGGATTCACTCATGCACTGAAGGCCTTCTCAAAGGGAGAGGATCTCTTATTTTCGTGCCTTTGGAGTTCTTGTCCTGATCTTCAGTTTCCTGACAGTACATTTAGCTTTTCTAGGCTCCTATTTATTTTTCTTTATTAGGGGGTGGGGAATATCTTGATTTTGCAAACTGTGGGTGAGTGTAAGCGCCTGCTGATTTTGATCCTGAAATTTCTTATTCGTGTTGTCTTTTGATCTTTCCTATTTGACATTTCCCCATTTGCTTCAGGGACTCTGAGCAGATGTGTGATGCCTTCCCAGAGCACCAGTTCTCTGAGCTGACTCCTGTGGACTGCCCACCATTTTTCACCCTGCTTCTTCTTTTTTTTTTCATTTCCTTGGTCCCTGATATTCTCTTCATCCTCTGACACTATCTGCTGTGCCCACCCGGCTGCTAAGTGTGTTTATTGCATTACATTTTCAGTCCTTGCATTTTTTATTTCTAGGTCCTCTCTCAGTTCCTTTTCAATCCACTGTCACTTTAAGTTTTCTGTTTCCTTCACATTGTTAAGCTTGTCCTCTACCTCATGGCATTCATAATCAAGTCACCCTGGCTGTCTAGTCATTCCCTCTGGTGATTGAGATGGTCATATAGCCTGTGGGGCCTTTGAGCTTACCCTAAAAACTTGCACTTCTGCGACTTTTTTTTTGGAAAGGTTCTGTGTCATCTTTCAGTTATATCAGACCCCAGCTCCTACCCTTTTAACCCAGAGCCTCCCAGACACAAGACTCCATAAGCCTGAAGATCACATTCTGCCCAAGGATTTGCTGAGCGAACAGCTTCTGAGTGTCAGGAATCCTTTCCTACCCATTATCTTCTCTGCTCAGTTCCAAGAGGTGCTTCCCTCTGGTACCTTAGGGATGAGGAGAGAGACAGTCTAGAGGTTTTCAAGGTGGACTATTAGCAAAGGCCATTGAGTCAAAGCTTTCCAAGTTGAACCGGTACTCAATCTTGGTAACTCAGTCTCATATCTAAGAGTTGTACTGTAAAGATATTTGGGCAGTCCAGAAATCATAAGAGGCAGGAAATTAAAAGTGTGGAAAGTAGAAAAGACTGATAAGAGGGGAAAAATAAAAGTCCAACAAGAGCTGCACATAACTCACCTATTTCCCAGGTGATGGACTTGCTCAGTATTAGGGAAATTTGTATGCAACCACCTCACATCAGAAGCTTTAAAAAGCCAGTAATTTTGGCATTATTTTTCTGTTTCAAAACCAAAGTGAGGATTATAAACAGTTTAAAGAGCTTTAAAATGCTATCACCATTCATCAGAGACCTCAGCGAATACTCAGAAGAATAAAAAAAACGGACAAGGTTCTGTTTCATTCTGGAAAGCCCCTGAACCTTCTACTTCTTCACGCCTTGATGTTTGGAGCAGTGAAAGGCAGCTGTCTCCTGGGGCTTCCATCAGGGCTTCACTGGATGTGAAGCAGTTTGGGTGAAGAACCGAGGCGGACTTGAGTTCTCTCTGTGTTTCTGATGGTGAGAAGCCAGCTTCTAGATTATCTCACAAACACATAGAAAACATAAAAAGGAGCAAAATTATGCAGAAGCACATAAATTATGTAGATGATGGAAACCCTATGCAAAGCATGATATGTGCACATAATGGCATATTTCCCCAGGGCCTAATTGCATCCTTTGGGTAACTTCTGAAGCAGCTGAATATTCAGAAGAAAGCAAATTTATTATAATTTGAAAAATACCACAATAAATAAGGCTGCAAGAATAATTCCTATTGTATTGGAAGCTGGAAACTCACAATCTGGCCATTTCCTCTTAGTTTGACCAAAGCCCAGAGCTACCAGAGGCAATCAGACCCAAGCTACACAATTCATGGTTGTGTTTTATGTTCAGCAAGAACTTCTTCCAGATACCCAAGTTGTGCAAAACCCATTCAGTCATCCAACAGATACTTCTTTACTATTGCAACAGCATCCATTCACTTTGTTTCCATCCCCTAAATATTTCATACAGTCCATAGGTAGACCATCCCTGAGCTCTCTCCCTGGAACCTGTGACTTGATATGAGAGACAGGTGAGGAAATCAGTGAAGATTCCCCTCATCAAAGTGAGAATAAACAGAACTTCTCCTTTAAAGAAGCCAGCCATCATTTGCCACTAGAGTTTGGCTGGGTTGAGGAAGGCAAAAAAAAAAATGGTATCAACAGTGGTGTGCTGTTGGAAGCTGGAGAGCTAGAGATATATTCATTGAAAGAGGGGTGATCAATGGGGTTCACCTGAGGACCATGTTTGACATGTTCTGGTTGGTCTTGAGTTGGAAGCAGGCATGAAAATGAAAGAAAATGACCATTATTGATCAATTTCTGAGCATTCTGAGCAAATTTCTTCAGAGAGTTTGGGTCAGAGGTGTTTCTGTGAATGGTATGGACATTGTTTGCACATCTGTTCAGCTTTCTATGGCTAATTATGTGAAAATTAACACAAGAAAATTCTAAGGTCTCTGAGGGCACCAGGGAGATGACTCCATGAAGAGATGGAGCCAAGATGGGAGAAAAGTTCAGCTGTGAGTGAGTAATTTCTATTGGTCATCTCCAACTGCTGTAAAAACAAAAAACAAAAACAGAAGTACCAGGTATGAAGTGTCTCAAATGACAGAAATCATTGTCTTGCAGTTCTCGGGGTTAGAAGTTCAAGATCAAAGTTGGTTGCTTCCAAGGGAAGAGTCTGTTTTGAGCCTGGGTCTTAGCTTTGGATGCCAGGAGATCTTGGCAGGGACACAGCATCACTTCCTGTCATCACATAACCCTCCCTCTGCGCATGTCTTTTTCTTCAAATTTCCACCTTTCACACGGACACTAGTTACAGTGGATCTTTGTCTATCCTGGTGGCCTTCACTTGGTTAGCTGCAAAGATGGAAATAAGGTCACATTCATTTGAATCTAGGACTTCAGCATAACCTACAGGACAGTTAAACTCATAACATACCTAAAGGAAGTTCTGTCTTATTTAGAGCCTGGAGTTCGTGGGACCAAGTGGCCAATGAGGCCAGAGTACCAGGTGGAATCTTTGCTATCACCTCTCTCATCTTTGAAAAGTGTTCCCTATGCTTCCATGACTTTGCTTATCTGCAGACAAGCTAAGAAGTCTTCATGGAGTTATAGAAGGAAACAAGAAAACTAAGTGATGTAAACAGGGACCATGTTTCTTATTTCTTAAAGTCAATTTTTGTGTTTAAAGTACAGTTGATCTATAAAAGGTATCAAGTTTTAGTTAGTGTACTCTTGATGAGCCCCAAAATTATTCACTAAGAATAGCTAGATGGGGTGATCATCTCCCCTACATTCATAGACATCTGCCAACCATGGTGGGAAATTGGTCACAGGTGGCAATCATGGAGGAGAGTCAAAGGAGGGGACCACAGAGGCATTAGCTTGGGATATGTTTAGGGGTTCACAGCCAACGTGTGGATGCCTTCAGTTTGGTTACTATTTCAGCAGGAGGCTGTCTTTGTACCAGAGTAACACACGTTAGATTTAGGACCATCCCTTGAGTTCCATACTAGGACCAGAAAACACCTGGCAACTTGCCAGTTGAATTTCAGAGGAGATTCTAAAAGCAACAAAGGCCAGGAAAACATTACCCAACTTCTTCTAGAATTCATTGTCACCCTCTACCTTACTACACCATCCACTGGGAAAGGGGAGGTGAGGATACCCAGATAGTGGGAGTAAAGTTCAGGAAACTGTGAGCAGCTACCTCTTCACAGCTATAGATGTCATATATACACACAGTAACACATACTTGTGTATGTATGTAAATAGCAACACATGAACACAGCCACTGCTTTTGTGGATTTCAACTGTAATCTGGAGCTTAAGTGAAACCATAAGAATTTTTAGGCAAATCATAATTTCCCTGCCTTTGTCTCTATAGTCAACACTTTCTGGGCATTGTGAGTGGAGCTATCCTGTGCTGCCTAATGGTGCTGGCTGTTAGCTAAGGCTGGGGAACGTTTTTGATATTTCCCAGTGAATGATAGAGATGACCCCTTGTGCCCATGGTTTCACAAACAGCAAATGGTTTTACATTTACAAGACCATCTGCAGATAATAGAATGTATCTTGGCTATGGTGACAAACCCTTACCTTGGACCATATGTCTGTGAGCTAATTCCCTGAGTCACTGGCTACCTTTCCTGTCCTCTTGGGAACAAGGTTGGGCATGCAAACTGCAGTGGCCCATGGGATACAGGAAGCTCAACTCCTAACCCCATGGTGCTCTGAGAAGACCTGGGTGTACAGCTCAGCCCAGGGTTATTGATGACACACAAAACAGTCTATAGCCCTCTCTTCCCCCCTCCTGGAGTTCAGATGTCCCTAAAGTACGAAGCTTGAGTCTGTCTTACTTCCTAGCTGTGATGGAAACAGGGATTAGTGAGATGCTAGCAGAGAAACCTCATCTATGAAGTTATGAATGAATAATTCTAATTTCTCACAGAGTTCTGAGAAATCAGTTTGTTTTACATAGAAATGCAATATGTTCTTGAGCTCTCTATATGCGATTAGAATTTTTCCCTCTACTTGGTACCTGTTTCATTACAGAGTGGAATTTTGAGCTTATAGTTTTGGACCCACATCACCTCATGCATTTCAATGCCTGTGCCCCAAATCCCTCCTTCTATAGGGCACATCATCCCCATCTTTTTTTCCTTTTCTTTTTGCATTACATTGGGGTGTGGGGAAGTGGGCGGAGAGGTCTTCTTTGAGATTCCCACTCTCATCAAAGCAGACACCCAACCATCTCATGAATGTATTTGGAGGAATGTGCCAATTTTTAAGACGAATGATGATTGCTTAGCTCTGCTAAGAAAAATGGAATTGCCATGCGGGCCTCGGCAGCCCTGTGTAGATGAAGCAGAGATCGTGGCAACGCATCCTGGTGAAAATATCCATCCGAGAAGGGCAATCAAGGTCGTGGAGTCCAAAAGGAGCAGGGACTTAGGAAATTTCCTCAAAGGGAAATCAGACTGCCCCGGGATTTGAGGAGACTGAACTGAGAGTGATAAGAACAAAGGGCAGGAGCTGGTGGTCAGTACAGGGACTCTGGACCATCCAGTGCAGCAGGAGCTGGGCTTGTGGGTGAGAGACACTGATAGGAAAGACTGATGCAGAGACCTAGTAGAGCTGGGAGACAACCTCCGCCAAGGGCAAGCTCCACCGGGCTGAGCAACCCATTTCACAGTGGAGTCCATCTTAGAGAAAAGCAATTTTAACTTCAGTACACACATCTTTTCCTCTTCCATAGCCTGTGTGTGTCCAAGGCTTGGCAGAACAGCATTTTATTTCAGTTCTGGAGCTTGTAGGGGTAGGGATCTGTAGTCTGTGAGAGGTATACATGGGGATGGAGGTACAGAGGATTCAGGGAACTGCATGAGGTTGACCAGAAGGCCCACATGGAGGAGGAGGATGCATTTTGCATAGAAAACATTGTAATCTGCCTCACCATTGTTTGGAACAAGATTATCCAATTTGTGACCTCCCAGAGTCCATTCTCTCTCCCTGTTTCACCCTGTGGTCACTGCCTCATTCATTAGCACCTTGGCCAGAGGAAGAGGGAATTGGAGAAGGCAGTTGATTTATATTTCAGCAGCCTGCTTGGCTCATGGGGCAAAAGCACTGTGTTAATGAAACTGAGGTCAAAAGTAGGAGCCCCAGGTGGGCCAGTTAGTCTGGCTGCCTTGGCTGGTCTCAGACTAGAGCCCCAGCCTGGCTCATTGGCTTGTATGTACATTCCGCTGGCTGAGAATAATGGGCTCTTGGCATAAATCTGTTTATGGCATCAGAAAAAAAAAATCACCAGTGCCGGTGTCTGCTGGTTTGTAGCATGTTCTTTTGGTCCCATGGGGCAGTGCCAAAGGCTGGTGTGGTGAAAGTTCTGTATGCAGTGGGTTGTGACTCACGCGACTCACATATTCTCAGTCACCATGGATGATGTGGACTCTGCGGTCAGCACACTCTCATAAGGAGCTTCAATATTTAATACACCATGGGCAATGTGTCAACCAGGCTGGTCTGATTGGTGTCTCTCTCTAGCATTCCCTGATTTCAAAACAGCCTTGCCTGTTGCACTGGGATTGGATGACCTGACTAGGGAGGATGGAATCCATGTTTTAGATTTGTCTATCTTCTTATTTAAGGCAAATACACTTGTTAAGCTCTTGCTATGATTTTTGCCACGAACAAAGGCCTCAGATTGAGAACCGGTACGTTCTAAGAAAAAGGCAACACACAGCTGTGCCTTGCCGAGCACAGTGTGTCTTTCTAATGACATTTGTGTGTGTTACATGTATGTGAACATGTGAGTATGCGTGCCTATACATGTGAATGCAGGGGCCAAAGTAGGACATCAAGTGTCTTCCTCTATTGCTCTCCACCCTATTGCCTGGAGACAAGATCTCTCATTCATCCAGAAGCTCACCCTTTTGGCTAAGCTGGCAAGCCAGCAAGATTCTAGGATCTGTCTGTCTCTACCACCCCACCCCCCACCCCAGGGTTGGGGTTACATGGGCAAACATGCCTGACTTGCTTTTATACAAGTGCTGGGATTTGAACTCCAAGTCTCATGCTTGGAGGGCAAGAATTTTGTCTCACTGAACCTCTCCTCAACTCCATTAATAATAAATTTGTAGGATCATGTATTCAACTGTTCTGCAGAGGCCCTGTTATTCCCCAGTCAGCAAGGTCTCCATGGTCCTCCCAGAATTCTGGGAAGTGACTGTGGATCACACAGTGAATTTAAAAAAAAAAAAGTCTGTCTGTCTATCTATCTGCCTATCTCTCTATTATTTATTTATCTATTATGTATTTACCTGCCCATCTATTTTCTGTCACCTGTCTATTATCTATCTAAATATAACAATCATTTTATATGTTTTATGCATAATTACACAAATATATATAATTATAGTATGCATTATATATATGGAGGGTGTGTGAGTGCGGGTATATGTGTGTGTATGTATGTCTATATACATGTTCAGCTATGTCTTTTCACTCGCCATGGATTCTGGCTCATAGATGATGCCACAGCCATCCAAGGGTCTGATGAGGGACAGGAACCTGAGCCCTTCAAAATGTTTTAGTTCAGAAACTCACAGACCCTGTCAAGTGAAGGAAGAGCTCTAGGTCTGGTTTTCTCCCAGCAGGAGAAAACCCGACCAACTCCCTGTCAGAGTTTTCATTTTTTCTTTCACAAAAAATTTTATTTTTTCATTATTTCTTTCCCCAGGGAGGCAGCAAGAGCAGGCAAAGGGGGGTGCATAGGGGAAATAGCCTGGCTGAGATGAAACAAATCTCTCTGGCCGTGTGTCCATCTGCCCACCCATCTGTGAATAACCTGTAATTATTAATAATATGAGTGATGTCATGAGCATTTTGGCAAGAATGCCCAGCCCCAGAGACCACTCTGGAACCAGGCAGCTGAGGACAAAGCCCGAATGGTCTGTGTGTTTGTGCTGGAGCCCGGGGTGAGTCTGGCTGCCTGGAGCCCGAGCCTGCCAAGACCTCTCGGCAGTAGCACTGAGCATATTGGTCTTTCTCATCAACTTCTGATGAGACCAGCCTGGCAGCCTCTCAGAGGAACACCTCTTATATAAAAAACATGGAAGACACAATCCCCCAAAAATGCCATTCAAAGGACGCATGGTTCTGAGTGGGGCCACCTTCAACTTACTGAAAGCATAGTATTCGAAAGAACACAGAGAAAGGGTCTCACAAGGGGGGTGACAAAAGGGGAGAAAGATGTTAAGGAGATTGCCCTGGGGTCCAGGTTCCATTTTTCTGCAAAACACTTAAATATCTGGGTCATGGGAAGATGAAACCCTGAAGTGTCTCAGGAACAGCTACCTCTAAAAATGTTAGAATGCTAGAATATTCCAGAATGAATTCCATGAGACCCTACACTAGGGTCTAAGCTGAAGACTTGGCACCAGTATTACTCATGCTTCAGGCTGTGGATTGGGTTGTTTCCATATGGGACAAGTGTGGGATTCAAGTGCCCTAGGTAGGCACCAGTGGGTGGTGTTGGCTGTCTTCATTACCGGGCTATCCAGACACCTCCTTCCCTTCTTCCTTTCTCCTTTCTCTTCCCTCCTCCTTCCAACCTGGACAGGGTTGGCCTCCTAGTTAAGTGCTGTGATCCTAGCCGCTTCACACCATGGTTTTGCTTGGTTTCTCGCCTTTGCATGCTTGCAGAAGCCCCATCCTTTGGGGGTCCTCACTGCAGCCCACTTTCTCCAGTGTATCAGGTGACCCTTCTGCATTCAGCAAAGACTAAGATGTCTTCGCAGTGGCTTCCTGGGCATCAACCCCTTATCCCTATTTGTCCAAGTCCTTTCTGTGACCATTTCAGCACCCAGAACCTTCTGCCATAGAAACTCTGCTTGCTCCCCTTACCATCAGGGCCTTTTTCAGATAGCTTGGCCCATGGGAAAATACAAGGCTTCCCAGCCATGTTGGATGATGGGAAATACTGTGACTGTCATGTGTTGCCAGGAAACAAAGAACACTCCCAGAAATTCCTCAGTAAGGGTAACATCACGGTCAGGACAACAGTCCAAGTGTAGAGAGTAGAACCTCAGCTTCCTAATTCTAAAGGGAAAGAAGGGCAGTTGTGGTGGATTTGGGGGTGGGCTCTAACACAGTTTCAGAGGCCAAGGGATTGACTGATGGGTGCTTATCTCCCGTCAGTTTTGGAGGCCGAGTTCCCATGTTGGTGGGCTGTGTTTTCTCCAGCCCTCTCTCTGGCTTGCTCATGGTCATCTCGTGTTGTGTCCTTACACTTGTCTCTGTGTTTAAGCTTCTCCTTATAAGGACGCCAGTCAGACTGGACCAAGAGGACTAGTTTTAATTGAACTACTCTTAACAGCCCTGTGTCCTAATACAGTTCCATTCTGAAGTTCCCAGGTTGGGGTAGTCAGGGCATTGGTGCAGTACAGTCTGTACATAAACAATGACCTTCTTGTGTGAAGGCAGTGGAAAGCCCCTGTTAGCCTGGTATTCCCACAGCACACCATCACAATGTCTCTTTCCGGAGATCACAAGAAGGCTTTGCTCTTCTTAAACTACACAGATATGAAATGAACATGGCACTCTTGGAAACTGTCCATTTTTAAAAAGAGAAAAGACATACTACACGAGTGAGAGATGAGGAGTTTATCTGTGCTGCTATAATAAAATACCAGAGGCTTAGAAATTTATAAAAGGCAGAGATTTATTGCTCAGAGTTCTGGAGTCTGCAGAAGGCCAGGTCAAGGTCACTGGTGTCTGGTGAGGAACTTCTACTGTGGGTTTTCTGATTCCAGGATAGAGCATTGCTCTCCTACCCTCACAGGATTGAAGGAGGAGGGCAGAAGTGTGGAAAATCCACGTAAGGGCAGAAATTCACTCCTGAGGGCTCCATCCTCAGACTTCCTCACATCCTCGGGGGCACTGTCTGTCAGGGCCACCACACAAGGGGTTGTGTTTCACCATTATTTGAGGACACATGTTCAAGGCACCAGATGGTCGTTAAGGGAGGGATAGTAAATGGAAAAATGGAGGGTTCGCGGCTCTTCACGGAGGGATAGTAAATGGAAAAATGGAGGGTTCGCAGCTCTTCACGGAGGAATAGTAAATGGAAAAATGGAGGGTCCACGGCTCTCTGACTCACTGGTGACAGCTA
Organism: Peromyscus eremicus; assembly: GCF_949786415.1. Taxonomy (NCBI): domain Eukaryota; kingdom Metazoa; phylum Chordata; class Mammalia; order Rodentia; family Cricetidae; genus Peromyscus; species Peromyscus eremicus. Next base: position 66,683,157 of record NC_081416.1, on the reverse strand, counting down.
CTACAGCTGTCAGTTTGCCTCAGCTTCCTGCACTCTGTCCCCTCACATCCAGTGGAGCAGCATGGCTTTGACACATCTGGCTTGGTCTCCTCCTGTTTTCACCAGTCTCAGGGGCATCAGCCTCCTGGTGACCCTTTGTTCTGGCCTCCACTGAGCAGTGAGAATGTTCTTTAAGGATATAACATGACCTAAATCAAGTCCCTGCTCAGAACTTCCTTAAGGCTCCCTTTGCCTTCCCATCCTCCTCCCCTGACCCTCCTACCTAACCTCACGGGTCCCATCAATTCTCTCTCCCTACCCCAGACTGCTCAGATCCCCACATGCCTCAGGGCCTTTGCACTGACTAGTCTTCTGTTTCCTTCCCTCTCCCCTCCCCAAGATATCCCCATGGCTCGTTTCCTGTCTTCATTGAGGTATCAGTCTGAATACCAGCCCAGTCCATTAGCTGCCCCAATCGCCACAGGGAATAGTTCTCACCCGAGGCTCTCCTTCCCTATGGCCCCACTACATCATTCTGCACGGCTCTTATTGCCATCTGCCATGCCGCTACTGTCTTCTTCCCTTCCCCTAGATCAAGGCTCAGACCATGGGCTCTGGTTCTCATGTTCTTTGTCACAGTCCCCGGGGTTAGAGAAACACTGGAGGAGGGTGAACTGAGCACACACTTTTTCAACAAAAGATGCCAGAGGCAGAGAGGGACACACAAGAACTCAGAACATGGGACTCAAGTCATGCAAAAATAGTGAGCTGCCACCCTCCTCCGTAAAAGGGGTAGAAGGGTCCTGGGGAAGAGATGCTCTGAAGTACCACAGATGCACGGTTTATGTGCCCATGCCTGGAGATGACACTGGTTTGAGGGAGGGATGGAATGGGTACTCACCCAACAGTGCCCAGACAGAATGTGACTAATGTGTGAAACTCAGCAGAAATGGAGCCTTTCAACTAGAGAGTTGTCACAGTTACATTGGTGACCACAAGCATTTAAGCTCACCCACTGGGAAAAACAAAAACAAAACAAAACAAAAAAACAAAACCACCCCTCCACCCCTCAAAATCAAAACATGTCCCTCAGTGGATTGAAGAAAAAAATCAGATCTTACAAGATGCTGCTTGGTAGACATCCAGCTACAGATAAAAGAGGATTAAGGCTTGGGAAGGACAACAGATAAAGCAAGCTTCATTTAAGAAATTAGATAACATGTCCATTATTTTTGATAAAAATAGAAAACCTAATGGATGCATGCATGACATTAATTAAACTCCTAAAGTAGGGTCACGTAACACAGCACCAAGGCATTTAAAATACTGTGAGAACGTAGCAGTGGGGAATGGTGGCTATGGCCAGGGAGATGGTTGCAGGGAGAGATCGGCCGCCCTTCACTGCTATCAAGAATCACAGCTCAGACGAGGGCACAGGGAAGCCTGCTAAGGGTAACCAGACATATGGACAGCTCTTCCTGTCTCCATGAAGCATTCTCTGGAACTGGAGAATATATAAATAAAAATCATAAAACCTTCCAATTAAAAGATTACCCTTTGATCCAGACATACAAGCTGGCAGACACTGAACAAAGCCCCCAAAGAAAAGCTAAATTAACTTCAAAGAGCAGAGGCTTTGGGCTGGGGAGGGGGCAGGGGTGGAGCTCCATTCTCCAAGCAGACAGAAAAATTAGGAAGTTGGGAAGTGAGAAACATATCCAAGAACTGCTTCTTTGAAAACGCACCCCAAAATAATAACATCTACAATCCCTGGGGAATCTCACACAAACACTAAATAAATAAATAAATAAATAAATAAATAAATAAATAAATAAATAAATAAACAAACAAATAATGAATGAATAAATAAATAAATAAATAAATAAATAAATAAATAAATAAATAAGTAAATGGAAAGTAAACAGAAACCAAATTAGAAATGAAAGGCGGAGCCGATAAGGAACTACCTTATAGGAGTTTCTCCGCTTTGTGGTGCCTTCCCAGGTTTGGAGATGCCAAGCTGTTTTAGTCATGGTATTGCTTGCTCTGGACAGGGTGGTCCCCAGGTGTGACAGGATGTCATGGGGTGAGGTGCTTCCAGTGGGAGGAGTCACTAGCTTTCAAATGAGAAGAAAGTGTGGGGTGACTCAGTCTTTGACTGTTGTATTGGGGTGGATTTGCATTGTTTTTCAGTGCTGAAAATGTGATTTTCAAGTTTACCTACAAGTGCCTTCTCATCACCCAGCACAGGACAATCTTTGTGTCTTCCTTTGGGAGATGCTATTGCCATCTTAGCATCCCACAAAACCTTTGGGTGTCGTCCTTCTGTGCTCAAGGTGGCTTGGCTAATATTGGAAGGCGTGGGACAGCATCTGTTACTGAAAGTGGGAAAACAGAAATAAAATAAAATAAAAAGGGTTGCATCAAGTAGGAAGATTTCACTAGCAGCGCCACAGCAGCCATATTTTTTAAGTGACAGAGTCCATTAAATGGTTTATGTACAGCACTGGCTAGGTAAGCTGTCAAAACTGGGGGATCCTTCCTGCATCCCCCCAACATGTATACCAGTCCCGGAGCAGTGAGACACTTCACAGAACGCGAGATATCCTCCCATGTGGGATGCACGGAGCCTCTCTAAACTACTGGCATAAACACGGGTGGATGAACCCTAGGGTAACAGCACTCTTAAGTGGGGCATTGTGGGGACAGCTCTGAGCAGCTGATAGGTTCCCTGTAGAGATGGCAGGTTCAGAATCATACAGGTTACCTGGGGAGAGAGACCTGTATGAAGACACTGGCGGCGGCCTCAATAGGGCATCCAGTAGGTCTCTAGTGGTACAGGAGTCCCTCAGATGCCTGGGAAGCCACACTATTCACCCTTTTGGCTTCAGTAATCTGAGGAAATCTAGGGTAGAGTCAGGACTGGGGAACCCTATCACAGTCCCACTGAGTACAAGTCTGTGATTGGCTTTGCCTTGACCAGCTTATATAGGCAAAGGGGACCCTGTGTGCCTGCAGTGACAGTACATGTGTTTTGTGCACACATATGAGATTGTACACATGCATCAAATATGTCAAGCAACTGGACCACTAGCACGGGGAGATGCAGGCTCCCAGCCCTCCTCTCAGGTTGTGTGGGTCTGGCTTCAGTGCCAGCCTCTAAGCCCATAGGCCAAGCTCCAGTCCCTGCAAGAGAAGGTGGCTCCTGGCCACCCAGGGCTTCTGTTGCTAGGAAACAGCTCCCTTTGATTGTGTATGTGGAGCATGCCTGTGTTTGTCTTTGGCTCTCAGAAGGACAAAATTCACCATGTGGCGACGGAGAAATAATATTGAAAAGTACGTTAAAAATGAAAGAGGTGCCAAATGGCACTCTGGATTGCAGATGCTTCCCTTGCTGAGGACGGAGCCCGCCACTTGCAAAAGCAAGACCATTCCAGGGCTGACTGAGCATTGCCCAGGCGTGGGTTCAGGCTGCATTCCTGGGTGTCCTTCTGCTGCTCTGCAGGTGCACTGTCCTCCCTTTCCATTCCTTGTGTGCCTGGAGTATGTGGCCAAGTGTATGAGCTTGCAGTGTGAGGTCAGGGAGTGTTGTCCTGCTCCCTGTTCCTGCTTTCTCCCTCCTTGCTTAACCCAGGGGTATAAGCTGAAGGGCAGACAACAGGGAAGTGTGAGTCTCCATTTGGTATTTGGGAGAGGGACATCATGTGGCTGCAGTCCACTCTACCCACTGAGTCAGGAGCTGCTGGAGAGTGGTAGTCACTTTTGAAGTGGGTCTAGTCTCTCCTGCCTACCTATGATCATGTGAGTCTGAAGCTGGGGAGATCAGTGGGAGTGACCTCGGAGGAAGGGGCAGGAAAAAAGCCAGGGTTTCTTGCTGTGCCCCAGGAAGAAGAGTGGGCCCTTGTGCCCCCTGCCTCATGCCCTGCTGCCTTCTCAGCTCCAAGCCTGACTGCTCAAACCTCAGGCCATCCACGTGTCAAGGCTTCCTCATCCCTGGTGCCCTCACCCCTGGCAGGCCGCAGCTCCAGTTGACTCTTGCCTTTAAACTCTCTGCCTTGATCCGTTGTTACCACTTGACAGCTCTCTTGGCTGACCTCCTCCAGGGCTCCAAATTCATCAGACCAACAGGTGCAAGCATGGCCACATTCTGCTGGCCTCTTTGTCTGTGGCCGCTGCTTCCAGGGCCTTAGCAGGTGCTTGGCAGTTCCTCTGTGGTCTGGGAGGAAGCAAAGCCAGAGGGCCTGCAGATCTTTTAAAAGATTTATTTCTATTATTTTTTATTTATGTGTATGTGTGGGTCTCTGTTTATGTATGCCACATATGTGTGGGTACCCTAGGAGGGTAGAGGAGGACACTGTGTCCCCCGGAGCTGGAGTTACAGGCCGTTGTGAAACACCCGACCTGGGTACTGGGAATCGAACCCTGGTCTTCTGCAAGAGCAGTGAAGTGCTCATCCTTGCTGAGCCAACCATCCAGCTCTATTCAGAACCTTTTAATGAAATACAAATGTGGATGTCTTTATAAAAATAAAGTAAACCACCACAGGTTTCAAACATGAAACATTTAGAAAAGGATGTATATGTATATGTATATATATATATATATACATATATATGTATATATATATATACATATATATGTATATATATATACACATATATATGTATATATATGTATATAACCCTGGGATTCAGAAAACACTGTTATTATTAGTTAACAGCCTGGGCATTTAAATGTCTTTCCCTCAAATTTTGTTTGCATGCTTGATGACTACATCTTCACATCATAAGAATACAATTTTAGAACTAATTAGACCAAGTACAGTAGTATTCCAGGCTTTTGAAATATTTTTTGGTAAAAAAAAATTGAATTTATTATTGATGCTCCAAGAGACAGTTTTTGGCATGATTATTGGCAATACCATGCTGGTTTTTTCTTTATGATTCTTGGGCTGCAGAAAATCCTGAGGTGAAGCTTTGATGGGTACATGCCAAAGGGATGTGTGTAGATTCTGCCAGCAGACTCCTCTTGTCTAGCTCCTTGCCTGGGCCCACGCCTGCCACCAGCCTCCTCTGGCAGGTGGAGGCAGGCTTGGTGAGGGCCACCCACTACTGAACCCTGGGAAGCTTCCTTATGCATCACAATTACAGAAACACCTGTGCTAAATACCTTGGTGCAGGTTGGGCTGGTTCTGCGAATTTGCAGGGTGCCCTGCAGCCTCTGAATTTCTCATTTCTCCACAGTCAACAGCTGCAGGTGTGCACAGTGGGGGCTGCTGAGGTCTGATGAGGGGGCCTGTGACGACAGAGCTGAATCTAGGATGACACATTTATCCTCCCCGGCGGCGGCATCTGCACCCCACATTATCCCCGTGTTTACAGAGAGGGCAGAGGAGATCTGTCAGTTCAGACCCACCTGGTGGCTCACAGCAACCCGGGGGGGGGGAGAACAGAAGGCAGAAGTGAGAGCTTCCAGAAGGTGGGACTTTCACAGGGGCCAGGCTACTGCTAGCTGTGGTAGGAAATGCAGACAGGCAGTGAGGGAGAAGATATGATGAGACTATACACTGTGGTTGTGACTATTATTAAATGTCCAGAATGTTCGTCTGTTAAGCGGACTTTCCAGTTTCTTTTGGACCATGATAAGCTATTCTCCAAGGTCCACAGCCCTTATCTGCTGCTTCAGTACTGGTCACTCCTGTTGAAGGTGATGCATTGTTAGTTACCATGGCACTAGCCTTTGCAGAGCCTCTGTGGGGAAGTGAGCTGGTGTCAGGAGGGGAGCACTGCCCTTCCTGTGGTGGGTTGGATGATATGGTCCTTATAGGCTCATAGATGTGAATACTTGGTTTCCTGTTGGTAGAAGTGTTTGGGAAGAATTAGGAGGTGTGGTTTGTTGGAGGGGTTTTGTCTCTGGGGGTGGTCTTTAAGGTTTCAAAAGCCCACACCATTCTTAGTCTCTCTCTCTCTCTCTCTCTCTCTCTCTCTCTCTCTCTCTCTCTCTCTCTCTCTCTCTCCTCTCTCATGAGATGTGAGCTATCAGCTACTGCCCCAGAGCCATGAGTGCCTGCCTGCTGCCATGCTCCCCACCATGATGGTCATGAACTCTAACCCTCTGAAACTGTAAGCAATCTTCCAATAAACCTTTTTTTTATAAGTCGCCTCAGTCATAGTTTCTCTTCATTGCAATAGAAAAGTAATTAAGACACCATTCATTTACATTATGGCAGTCTGGATGACAAGCATGCCCCTTTCTGGATAGCAGCCTTGATAACCAGCTCAAGGAAGGATAATACAGACACTGCACTTGAATTGTTCAGATTCTGTGCATAAAGTATTCCTGGGTTGTTGCAGAATATTTTTTTAACTATGCAAAGATGTGTTGCATTTGTTTAACTATGCAGAGATGTGTTACATTTGTTTATGTTGCAGGATAATTATTTAACTATGTACAGATGTGTTACATTTGTTTAATTATGTAAAGATGTGTTGCTGTTTTACCTTGGCTGCCTAAGGCATCTGATTGGTCTAATACAAAGCTGATGGCCAATAGTGAGAGAGGAGGTATAGATGGAACTTCTGGGTAGGGAGAGTAAGTAGGAGGAGGAATTTAGGCTTGGAAGAGAAGGAAAAGGAGATGCCAGAGGCCAGTCAGCCAGATACAAAGGAAGCAGGAAAGTAGGACATACAGAATGAAAGATGGAAGGTAGGGCATGAGGGATGAGAACATAAGGGAATGGGATAGTCAAGCTGGAACAGGGATGGAGTGGGAAAGCAATGAGAAAAACACCATGATGGAGGGAGATAGAGATGTGTTACATTTGTTTATGTTGCAGGATAATTATTTAACTATGTAAAGTTCATGGGGATAGAGAGAAAACCAGGGCTAGGGAAGTTGCCAGGAATCTCCAAGGATGACCCCAGCTTAGACTACTAGAAATAGTGGAGAGGGTGCCTGAACTGAACTGGTTTGACTCAGTTATCAGATCGGTGAATACCTTAATTGTCATCACAGAGCTTTTCCCCAGTGATAGATGGAAGCAGATGCAGAGGTCCACAGCCAAACACCAGGCAGAGCTTCAGAAGTCCAGTCAAAGAGAGAGAAGAGGGATTCTATGAGCAAGTGCATCAGGATCATGATGGGGAAATCTGCAGAGAGGACCAAACCAAACTAGTGGGAACTCATGAAAGTTGGATCAATGGCTATGGAGCCTGCATGGGACTAGACTAGGCCCTCTGCATGGTGAGACAATTGTGTAGCTTGATTTGCTTGGGGGGGGGGTGGCCTGGCGGTAGAATCAGAATCCATCCCTGGTGCATGAGTGGGCTTTTTGGAGCCCAATACCCAGAATGAGTCACCTCATGCAGCCTTGAGGCAGGGGGAAGGGCTTGGACTTACCACTACTGGATATGCTCCCCTCCCATAGGCCTTGCCTTCTTGTTGGGGGGGAATGGGGAGTCAGTTGGGGTTGAAGACTGGGGGAGGGCTGCAGGAGGGAAGAGGGGGATCTCTGATTGGTGTATAAAATGAAAAAAAGTTTTCTTAATAAAAAATGAAAAAAAAAAAAAAGAAAAGAAGTTCAAAGTCCAAAGGCAAAACAGATGATGAGTAGAAACAGGTTAAATTAAATTAGAAAAAAAGTGGGACAAGCCTAAGCTAAATCTGAGCATTCATAATTAATAATAAGTCTCCATGTCTTTATTTGGGAACTGGTGGGTGGCTCAAGGAAAATGCTAACTCCACCAGGTGTTTCATGATCTAGAAACAACAGTGGAAAGTTCCTACAAGCAGCACACAGGAGAGAGGCCTAGATGCTTCTAGCTTGGGAACTGGTTAGTAGTCAGAAGTGCTGAGGTGCTCTGAACCCCTACAGGCGCTGCCCTCATGATTACCCCTCAAAACCAAAACATCTGTCTCTGAGAGAGGATGATGCTGTGGGAAAGAGCTCAACTGAGCTTAGCTTTATCCAACTCTGCCTCATGTGGGGCGAAGTAATGGGTGCTGGACAGTGTCTTCCTTCTCTAGTGGGATTTTGTCCTGAGTGTTCAGGAGCTTCAGACAACACTATGTCAGCATAGGGCTTCAGGAATAAGCATAACTTTATGAGAGTCCATATCTGACCACTCTCCTATGGGAGTTTTCTGGGAGACTGCACACTCAGAGCAACAGGCTGATTCCCAATAAGGATTTGGGCTTTACTAGGCAGCGCAGGCTGTAAGGAGTCTTGAAAGATGGGGCCATGGTGGCTGAAGGTGGGAAGAAATGCTTCCAGATGAAGGTGCATTAGAAGATGAGCAGGTCAGAGATCCTCATTCTAGGTACAGGGGACCAAGGACAGTGTGGATATGCAAGACCTATGACACCAGATCAGAGGAAACACATGGGTTTAGAATTTGACCAGGGTGTGGAACAGAGGCAAGTGTGCTCTTTGGGAGGAGGTTGGCCTGGGGAATGGCTGAAAAGGGAGTTCTACACCCCTCCCCCCATATCTGAATGAAAATGGGGTCAGTCAGCTGACACGTGTTCCCTTCGCACCCTCCTCCCTCAGGGAGACATCTTCTTGGGTACTTCATCTGATGCATGCTCTGCAGGTAACCCTTGAGCACAACTCAACAGAAGCTCCTGCTTCTGTTCTTCCTAGCTAGCAAATTGCCAGGCCTGGCCCAGCCCAGATCTCCCTGCAGCTGCAGTTGAGGGTCTAGACATGGCTGACCAATCACGCTGATTGGTCTCAACCTGAAGTTAGGAATGTTATTCAAAGAAGACAGTCACAGAGGTCAATGTGCCTGCCCATCCCCACTCTTCCAGGGAATTACTCCAGTCAATTTTCTCTGTCTTTTCAGAGCTTTCTCACTCACCCCCCACCCCACTACTATCTACTCAGCATGGACTCTGTGCCACACTCCCCTGAGCAGACATAATCATAAGAGAGCCTACCTTCCCCACTGCCATCTCTACTTACCACCATCTGTATCTGTTGTCGTTAGGTTTTCATTGCTGTGAAGAGACTCCATGACCACGGCAACTCTTATAAAGGAAGCATTTAATTGTGGTGGCGCTTACAGTTCAGAGGTTCAGTCCATCATGGCGGGGAGCATAGTGGCGAGAACATGGTGGCATGCAGACAGGCATGATGCTGGAGAAATAGCTGAGTGTCCTACATCTTGCAGGCAACAGGAAGTTCACTGAGTGTCACACTGAGTGAAGCTTGAGAAAAAGACCTCAAAGTCCCCCATCCCCTCGGACCCACCCACAGCGACATACTTCCAACAGGTGTGGCCCAGATTAAAGGTGTGCCCTCCAGCCTCAAGGTATGGATTAAAGGCATGTGTCATCCAGCGTTCTCCAATGAGACCACACTTTATCCTAATAGTGTCACTCCCTATGAGCTTATGGGGGCCAAATACATTCAAATGACCACAGTGTCTTTGGGCCCACTGAACTACCTGGGTCCTACCCAAAGCCGATTTTGTTCCTATCTCCCCTTCTTGGTCTCATTTGTAGGAGTGCTCCTGTCTCTGACTCATCACTTTCCCTTGCTCTCTCCTTTGGGATTATGGCCTCCTGCATGCAACAACACCCATATAGAGTGCTTCATCTCAGAGAGATGCTTCTCTGCAGCGCCTTTCCTTCCTAGCACTGTTGGAGTTCTTATACAGGTCAACTAAGGTCCGTGCTGGATGAGGGCGTGCTCCTGGTTCACCTACCCTGCAAGCCTAGGAATCTAATGGAATAATGAAAAACCAACAGGGCATTTGGTCACAGGCATTTTATTACCATGAAGTACCTAGGTAGATGATCTCACTCTTGAAGTCTAGTTGGGTCTTGACATATTGCCTATCAGTTTTTTATTCCCTTGGATAGATGCTTGAGGTCTCTGGAAGGAAAGAGCAGAGGCTTGTAAGGCAGGTCAAAGCACATGAGGTAGGAAGCCATCAGAGTGTGGCCCAGTGGGCCCCATGTAGTCCAGCCTCTCAAAGTGCCCCAAGTTTCACAGAAACTAGAGAGCCTCCTTGAGTTGTTTTTGTAAACTCTCTTTTGGGTAAAAGACAGAAATCCATCAAACGGCACACAGATTAACTTATCACCCAGTTAAATGGGCTGTCAGTGTGGGGCGGCTGAGCCTGGCCCACTGAATTCAAATGCATGTAAATTTCCCTGGTGGCAGCAGAGAGGATGGCAGAGCTGTCAGCCGGTGACATGTGGAAATACATTAACGGTGTTTAAAATATATTTGAAGGGGCTGGCTCATATTTTGATAACACACTCGCCGACAAATGATTTGTAGGAGATAGAAAGCCTGACCTCATCTCTATTCCAGAGGAGTCTTCGTAATGAGTCCCTCCCAGGATGTTGGGGGTTTCAGAGAAGTTGACAATTAACAATGCCTGTCTAAACCATGAAGGTCCCCTATGTCGCTGATGTATGCAGTGGGGTTCTCTCAGCCCTACCTGTCAGTGGCACTCCAGCTTACAAAAAGAAGCGATCACCAATTTCAAAAGAGCCAATTACAGTGGGACGCACACCTGTGCTAGGCTTCACAACTCCAGCGACGGCGACAGATCCTCTCAGTTCTTGGTCCTTAGCCAGAAAGTGGGTGTCCTTGGCTAAGTGCAATTATCCTCAGGTTTAACTGAAGGCAGTTCTGAGTGTGGTCGTGTTGGAAATAAGCTAATAGCAAGCTGAAGAGACCAGGGAAGATGGAAGCAGTTGTTAGTATTCTATTCTGCAGAAGGTGTAGGAAAAGCAAAGATAGCTACCACGCTTCATTGGTGGAAGACTGTAGTTTTTATAGATTTTGATCTCAACTCTTCCTTGTCTCTCTCTCCTCTCACAGGCCAGGATCTGCTCTCTTTCCAGATTTTTCACCTTGTTTGTTTAGAACATAGAGCCGTGTCTAATGAATAAGCTGTGACTCTCCATCTCAGAGTTCTCAGACAAGCTAGCTCCAGCCGTCAGCCAAGAGAAAAAGGGACCTAGCTCTTCCTGTTTATCTGTAGACCTGATGAAGTTTAAACTTTACCTTACACAGCAAATGAACTGCAAAGGTTGATTTCTCACAGTCCTATGTCTTACAGTCCTGTGTCTGACCAAGATGAGTCTGGATGGTAAATGTAACTCCGGCCTTCCCAGTATCAATAGACTTGAGTCCTAAAAAGACAAAGGTATTAGTCTGAGTTCTCTAAAGGAGTAGCACTTATAGGATGAATCTCTATATGTATAGAAAGAGTTTTATTAGAATGGCTTATGGGCTGTGGTCCAGCTAGTCCAACAATGGCTGACTAGCAATGTAAGTTCCAAGAATCTAGTTGTTGTTCAGTCAACAAGGGTGGATGTCAGAGCTGATCTTCAGTACATGCTGGAATTCTGAAGAAATAGTCTCTAACACTGGTGAGGAAATGGAATTGCCAAAGATAATGAGAGAAAGAAGGCAAAGAGAGAACAAGCTTTCTTCTTCCGTAGCCTTCATATAGGCTGCCAGCAGAAGGTGTGGCACGGATTAAATGTAGATCTTCTCACCTCAAAGATCCGGATTAGAAGTGAGCCTTTTCATTTCAAATGAAGAATCCCTCATAGGTATAACCAGCCCATTTGGGTTTTAGTTAATTCCAGATGTAGCCAAGTTGACAACCAAGAATAGCCATGTATGTCTTTCATTCCCAGAGTCTCTTTATGTTCTCCTAGACATGTGGAGTTCAGGAGTCCTTATTCCACACCAATCTCTAACTCCTCAGTCTCCATCAAAACTAGCTACCTTCAAAACTAGAACTCTTAAGACACCCTTAACCAACAAACAAAGAACTATGCTATAGCTAGGTTCTTTCTTATCATGTGGCTTTTCCTGGGGAGACGTGAACAAAATTCTGTGTACCTCAGAAAGGCATCTAAAACACAGTGGTTGGAGCTTAATTTGTGTATTGTGCAGACTCCCCCAGAGAAAGAGAGCTGGCAGATTAGGTTGGATGGTTGTTTTGAAAGGAGGATAAATAAGACTTGATGGAAGAGTCCTAGGTTCCTGGATTGACAAGCAAATTTGCCTGGTGGTTAGATTTGGGTGAGCCAAGTCAGTAAGCTGGGAGGAACACAAAGATGTACCCAACAGAGGTTATTGACTTACCTGTGGTTCAAGGGAAATCAGGCAGACTCCTTTTCGGTTTTTTTTTTTTTGTTTGTTTGTTTGTTTTTTTGTTTTTTGTTTTGTTTTTGGAGACAGGATTTCTCTGTGTAGTTTTGCACCTTTCCTGAACTCCCTCTGTAGTTCAGGCTGGCCTCGAACTCACAGAGATCCGCCTGGCTCTGCCTCCTGAGTGCTGGGATTAAAGGCGTGCGCCACCACCGCCTGGCTGGCAGGTTCCTTTTCAAGTGTTCTCTTCATGTGGAAGACACTGGAAAATGTTGAGCTAGTGTAAGAGAAAAGCCTTGCACGGGTGTGTACAATTGATCTGTTCTCCCACTGTATACAAGTCATTTATATTTTTGTCACCCTCACCTTTCCCTCAACTACTAAAGTCTTCCCACATTATAGCTGGCTTGAAGTTTAGGGTCTTGTCATTTAAATCAGATCTAGGTGTGGCAGAGATGCTGCATGTGTTGACTGTTATGAATTGAAATGCATGTGAAGAGTTCATGGCAACAGATTCCCTGCAGCCTCATGAAGAGAAAAGGCAAGCAAGGGGCCTACCACAGAAGAGCCATGCAAAAGGAGTATGACAGGAAGCTGTTGTGTGATTTTTACTGGGTAGATAGAAACAAATGTCTATACACCCTACATAGGTACCAAGCGAAGAAACAGTACCACTCAAGTTGAGCTTGGTGAGCTAATAGGGTTACTTACAGGGGTATGGGTGAAAGGCGATTTACAGGAGTATGGGTGAGCCTGGGTGACTCAAAGGCAGCCACGTCACTGGAAAGCCCACCTCAACACGGGTGACCACTAAGAAAGCTGCATCACTATAGCTCTTTGCTCAACTTGTAGGCAGCTCCCCTGAAGCATCTCCTTTCCCTAACGATTATTACTACTTATATAACCTTGGGGAGGGGCCATGTGATCTTGTAACCTTTGAGCTTCCTAAGCCCTTAAAGTTTCCTGTTTCCTGAGCCTCATGAGCCCCTTCCCCATCTTGGCAGTGGGGGGTAGGGGGTGGGGGATGAGGGGAATGTTACACCTTGAAGGAGAGAGGACCCAGTAGAAGCCTTGACAAGATCCAAACTTAAGTCAACTCAAACTCCAGGTAGGACACTCCTTGCAAATTCTTTGGTTAGGGAACTGTCAAGTTCCCTGAGAATAACTCCTGCTTCTGTGCAGCGCTGAGGTCTGGTTTCTGGTTTTCTTTGTAAAATGGCTGGGTTGTTCTAGGTAGTCTTCAAGTCGGCTTATGAACTTCTGAAGCTTGGCAGCCCCAATGGTTTCCATCCGAGCTCTCTCATCCCTTTTGGTCCAGGTTGGCTGGGCTTCTGCTAGCACAATTCTCTAAAAAAAACTCCTTTGGTTTCCTGTCAGCCTTTTTGTAGTTTATTCCACTAGACAGTAGACACCCTTTCTTCTGAGATAGGGGCTACATAGGCCATCTGGTCTGTTAGCTTACTGTGAGGTAGTCTTCTTAGGAGATGTGGGTACTCTGCCTTCTGCCAAAGAGGGCTTTAAAATCATTCACACCCACCCTGCGAAGCTCTAAGCACAGCATCCTACAGAGGTGCTCATGACTTCATTCTTGTCACTGTACTACCTCGGGCCTCACTCCTACGTGGCAGGTTTGGAGGCCATTTCTTATTTGAAATCCTTTGTCACTTATGAGGATAGTTAGCAGATTCATTGTAACTTCCCTAAATTCTACATGCAACACAGAGAAGTTCCTTGACCACTTTATCTGCCTTTTCTATTTTATAACAGCTGCCAAAGATGCTGGGTGGGACTTGAATCATCCACGAGGACAGCGGCTGAAAGGTACCACCGAGCTATCACATCAGGCATGTCTCTGCCCTCAGTGAAGCTAGAGCTTGTAAGCAAACCATGATAGAACGACACGACAGGGATGCATTGATTTCTTCTATGGCCTTTGAAGAGGTCTATCTACTGTTAGAAAAATAGTGGCAAAGAAAATCCAAGGTTCTGGCTTGGAGCCCCAACAGGAAGCATCCCAGAAAGCAATCAGCACTCAGTGGGTGGTTCAACAGCAGACTCCACAGAGCTAGAGACAAAACTGGGGAACTGGAAGACAGTTCTCCAAAAAAACCATCAGGCTGATGCAGAAAGCCCTTCCTTGGTTTTTAGAATAGCATCACGATGTTGTGGGAGACATATGGGACACAATGTAAACATGTAAGCAGCAATTTATACCAAAGGTGAAAGAGCTGCTTTTCAGAGAGCTGGATGGAGTTAACATAGGCTTTCACTAAAGGACATACTATGTGATGTTCCTCCAGAATAATAAGAATGGTCCCACTAAACAGCTTAGAGATGCGGGAAAAAGGAAGCTAACACAGGAAGCCAAGATGGGCACAGGCATAAAACCTAGTAATAATATGCACAGCGCTACACTACAGATGAGACCTATGAGAGACTGTAATTCCACTCTGTTTCATCTTAGAATTATGTGAACTGTTTCTTGTACGAGCATTTACTAGAGTACCCCGCCCATACTGTTTAGAAAACCACTACTGCAGCTCCGCTTCAGAAAAGAGGGGGCGAGGACGTCAAATGTTAAGGTCGTCCCTTCATGAAAGTGGTTGTCATAGTCCAGCTGTGCGAGAGCGTGTAGACAGTGCTGGAAAAGAACAGGAGGTGTGGGACTGCCTGACCCAATGCCAGAAAGAGAAAATAAAGAGAAGAACCCGAAGGGAAGGGAGAAAAGGAGGGGAGGACCATGAGCCCAGGAATGAGTAGGGACAGACGACAGACTGGGTGAGTGGGAGGTGGCAGTGGGGTTAACACAACGCCTCTCACCGGACTGGGTGACACGTAGACCATTGCTAACTGTTCACAGGAAACAGGCTTATGTGCAAACACACAGAAAGCTGAGCAGGAAATGCCAAAAGATCCCACGAAACTACCATGTAAAGGAAACTGGTGTAGTTATGAAGGTGTCAGAGAAAGGAGATGGTAGGGTGTTGTCACAGGTAAAGTGAGTATGAAGGAACAGAGGATTCACATTCTAGGAATACAGAAAAATGTAAAAAATCCTATGTATTAGACAACAGGTCCAAGATGTAGGACACAGAGGAAACAATTACATCTATAAAATGTGAAAGAATTACTGCACATTTATCCATCCCTCTCCCTTGCTCCCTTCCTCCTCCCACTCTCCAGTCAGTAACTAGATAAACAGATAAAATAAACCTTAACTTTCAGAATTTGAATAAAGAGATTTAAAAATTTGATCTAATTGACATAAATCAAAATCTACAACTCCTATATATCTATATATGGGCATCTTTATCTCTATCTGGCCGTACAGTGTGCATTGTATGTATGCATTAGTTTTCCAAACACCTAAATAACACTTATTTCCTTCAAGTGAAGAAGAAACACTTGAAATTTATGATATGTAATAATAAGGTAAATCTCCGTTAATTCTGGCTGATTAAATTCATGTTGAAAATGCTCTGAGAAGAGGAAGCCTCTCAAGGCTGGCACATCAGCAACACACTTACAAGTAGATAATGTGTCAAAGCACAGTGTCACAGTGGAAATGAGAAAATGGTTCAAGCTAAGTGACAATAATAATCTGCAACCAGGACACGTGGGATGCATCCAAAGCCACAATTAGAGGAGGAATCCATAGCTTTAACGGCCCATTAGAGACCAGGGGAGCCTGCACCTTATCCATCTAAGCTGGTAAACAAATTCTTAAGACACCAGCACACAATGGGGAATGAAGGCAGAAATGGAGACCAGAAGCAGCAATGCGGTAGAGAAGATGAACGAGGCCTCAACTGGTTCTTGATATTGGAACAATAATAATTAAGGAAGAAGTGGTGAAGTTGAGAGAGAAGAGGTCAGAGGGGGTGCTGGGGAGGGGAGAATGTGGGGTGCACATGGGGTCAACACAGCAGTCATACGTGAAATTCTTAAATTCTAATAGAGTAAATTTTAACATAATTAGTGTTAAAATGGTAGAATTCACGACTGTTCAGTTAGATAGGTCAAGACAACCACAGGACACAAACTGCCATCATCAGTTATGAGATTTGATCTTTGTTTGAACACTTGATGGATCAAGGACCCTAGTGTCAAACTGAAAGCTGTAAGAGTTCCAGAAGATTCCTGGGAGGAAGGGCAATCTTTGTAACTTTGGGTTAGAAAAAGATTCCTTAGATACACATTTCACATCAAAGATAATTGGTGAATTGACAAATTAAGTTTAACCAATATTATGAACAAATTTATCACAAAACAAAATGAAAAGTGAGACAGAGAAAGGAGTTGGAAAGACCCACACCCTGCAAAGAAAACAACCTGTACCCAGAATACAGTTGTGCCTACACTAACAATGGGATTGTGTTCCAATAGACCCATCATACGTTGCAAACACTAGTTGAAAATTTGTGAGAATACACAACTTACTGAACACAGAGACCATTTATATGTGACTACCAAAGTCTGGAAATCACCAACATGTCTGTTACCAGGGGGACAGATAAGGCAGCTGTGATATACGCATACCATGAAATACTGCTCAGTTAAAAAAAGGAGATTCCTGGTGGATACAACAACATGGAGGAAACACAATAGTTATGTCGATTAAAAACAGACTTCTGAAGAAGGACTATGCATCAAATTTTAGAAAATGCATAATGCTGGAAGGTGGGTTAGTTGTTGCTGGGAATGGGGAGGTTAGGACACAGGGGGGCAAAGCGGTTTGTGGAAACTACGCAGAAAGGATGGATGCTTTATTTTATGTATTTATTTCATTTGCTGCCTTGAGGGTGGTGATGGTTTCACAGATGTGTACATATGTGCTATTATTAAATAGCATGTTAAGAAGCTCACTTATACATCAACTGCATTTCAACAAGGCCATTTTAAAAGGTTCAAAGAGGGCTGGAGAGATGGCTCAGCCGTTAAAGGCTAGGCTCACAACCAAAAAATATAAAAGGTTCGAAGAGAAATAGTCACATGAATCCAAGGAAAGCTGCTGTGACTCATGGAACTGTGAGACCCTGAATGTTCTGAGGTGAAAAAGAAGAGAGAGAACTCAGGGAAACAAGGTTATTTCTCTAAAAAGAGAAATATCTATATATATATATATAGATATATATATCTATATATATGTGTGTATATATATACATATATATATTCTCTCCTTCTCCGTCTCACTGCTCTTGATTATTTGTGCTTCTTCACCTTTAATCATCAGTTTTTTTCTCATCTATCTGTCTGTCTGTTCATGTGTGTGTGTGTGTGTGTGTGTGTGTGTGAGAGAGAGAGAGAGAGAGAGAGAGAGAGAGAGAGAGAGAGAGAGAGAGAGAGAAATCCCATGCCTCTATGAGTTCATTTGAAATCATGGACAAAGTGGGGAATTTTCTCAAAAGTGTGTTAACATTACTGGCTTAAAATAGACCAACCCGACAGACCCACAGCTGTTAAGCCGTTTGAATTTTTTCTTTACAACACATCCACAGAAACTTCAGATGACCTCACAGGTAAGTTGAGCAGAAATCTGATGGCACCATGTTCACTGCCAAGCAAACTCATGAAAACCTAAGTTGGTCCTAGGGATTTAAGACTGCTTTGCTTTATTTTAGTTTGCATCTTGAATTTTAGATAGAGATTGTTTTATTGGCTTGTGGGTCAACGTTTACACCCAACAGTTTTGGGCATTGGTCTTGTACTTTGCGTCTTCTTTAAAACTCAATATTATAAGTGCGGTTTGCATATAAGACAGATGCCCACTTGAAGTTGGACAGGTTATGTCTTTTGTGCAGACCTCTGCAAACACCTCTCCAATGAGCCTAGAGATCATGGAATATCCCCACACTCCTGGGGCTTCCTTCCTATTCCTGTGAAGTCTGCTCCTCACCCACCATCCCTCTAGGCACCTGCTACTCTGCTTTTTGCTGTGGACTCTACCATACCTCACATCAACTGCTTGTGCACTCTCAAACGACAACAAAATAAACGCTTCCTATTTAGGTTGCTTCCATCAGGCATTTGCTGCAATGACAAGAGAAGTGATGAACGCTGCAAAGGCCCGCTCAGGAGGCAAGTAGAAGCAGCCAGGGCACTATGCTCCCCAGGGTGCTCAGGTCAATGTGGACAGCCTCAGCTGCTCGTGGTTTGGAGCAGACTGTGTCAAGAAGGGCTGTGCAGGGTCTTTAAGAGTCAGTTGATCAAAGGGCCCCTTACCATGCAGCACAGATACCCTTCCCTCCATTGGTTTACCTGTTCTCAGGGAGGCTGCTCCAGGTGACATACACATAGGAGCAGGCAGGATGGATTTCAGCTCAAGAGCAGTGTGTCAGTAGGGTCTTGTTCTCAGCATGGGGTCCAAGGAAGCCTTAGGATATCTGTACACATAGTCTCAGCAGGAACGTGTCAAGTTATTTGGAAGATGGTATGGTGGGCACTGGTAGCTGGGTGGGAAAGGACTCTCTCCCAACTGTACCCACTTAGGGTGGCTGGAAGCCTTGATGAACGAGCACCCAGAATCGATTCTTGGAAACAGCTTACTATGGGTTCCCAGAATCTGCATGTAATGCCATGGAATCCACTAGAACACTTTAAGGTAAGAGATTCCTAGAATCTTGCTGTTAGAGGGTCCCAGCTGGATACAGTTGTGCCTCACTAGAGTAGTCCTTCATTTTGAGGAGCTTCAGTGTGGCTCTCTATCATATCACAAAGACTCCCTTTTATCTGTTCCTATGAAGAGAAGATGCTAAGTCATTCCATGCCTGGATGCTGATTAGAGGTTGTTGAGGCCAAGGACGTGTCAAGGGTGTCTCTGCAGGAAAGCCTAGAGAGGCCATTACATGAAGCTGTGAAAGTGAAGCATGGATTGTGTTGGAGATGCCAAGATGTTGGAGATGCCAGAGTCATAGGATACCTGCCAAGGGAAACTGCAGACCAGTTGTGGAACCAGCCCGGGAGAGAGAGTGTACTGCAGTCAACAAAGTTGTAAGGAGCTGGAGATCTGAAGAGTGTTTTGACATCAGACATGGAGATGTAGAGTTTGGAGTTTGCCCCACTGGCTTTAGGTCTTGCTTTGGTCCAGTATTTCCTTACTATGTTCTCTTTCCTCCCTTTTGGAATGGTAATGTATATTCTATGCCATTGTATGTTGGAAGTATGTGGTCTACTTTTGATTTTGATTTTACAGGGGCTTACAGTTAAGAGATTGCCATGAGTCTCAGAAGAGACTTTGAGCTTTTAAACAGTGTTGAGACTGTGATAGACTATGGGTACTTTTGAAGTTGGATTGCATGTATTTTTGCATTATATTGTGGTTATAAGCCTATGGAGGCCAGGGAGTGGAATGTGTTGGTTTGACTAAGGATGGCCCCCATTGGCTCATATATTTGAACACATAGTCATCAAGGAGCGGCACCACTTGAGAAGGATTAGAAATGTGGCCTTGTTGGAGTACGTGTAGCATGTTGGAGGAAGGTGTGTCACTGGGCTTTGAGGTTTCAAAAGCCCAGTCCAGGCCTAGTGACTTTCTCTTTCTGCTGCCTGCAGATCCAGATGTAGAGCTCTCAGTTACTCTTCCAGTGCCACATCTGTCTGCATGCCACCATCATCTGCCACGATGATAATGGACTAAACCCCAGAAGCTGTAAGCCAATCCCAGTTAAACACTTTCTTTGATAAGAGTTACTGTGGTCATGGTGTTTCTTCACAGCAATAGAACCCTGACTAAGACAGAGGCTATTTGTCAGTATGTACCACAGGACTCCATCACTGTCATACTTTTATTTGGTTTGCCAAGGAGGTTGAACTTTTTCTAACCCAAAGCAACTCTCATACTAACAACAGATTGTTTGCCATGATGTCAGCAGGAGAGATTTTAGCAACTCCAATTGCTTAAATGGCTAGGCATTTAGAGAGCCCTGAATTATTCTATTTTCCTTCCAGAGTGTAGCAAGGAGTTCAGAGGCCCTCAAGGCCCCACTGGACTGTTCAGATAGGCCTAAAGCATTTCCACAGTGCCCTTCAGGGAGGCTCTTGAAAAAAAAAAAGTGTTCATTTTCTTTAATAGAAGGTTTGAACACATTGGTCACTGTGAGTCACGTCTGTCATCTTGTCTTACATCCCAAGAGCAGGACATGGGAAGTCCTCTCAAAATGCTGGTGCTAAAAGTCTCTGACAGGCCCTTCCAGGGCGGGCTGGAGCTCCCCGAGGCTCTTCCTTCCCTGGTACCCCTGTAGGCTTCACAAACAACAGGGAAAGAGACTGCTGAAGAAATAAAATAGAGCTCTAATGTTCATATTTATTTGTAAAGATTTAAAATGTTTTCTGGCAGGCCCGCAGCAAGCTCAACTCTGTTCTCTGAAGAAAACTACACACACACACACACACACACACACACACACACACACACACTACTAGAAGATGACATTTTAATTTTTTTTGAAAAAAAAAAAGAACCTGGGATTATGGATAACAAAACATACAGAGGAAAGGGAGTCATTAAAATGCATATTGTAAAATTGAAACTTAAGTGTCAAGTTTTTATAGCAGTTTGTCAAATGCTTGACAATTAAAATAGCTATTTTTAAAATTTTAATGAGACACAATAAGGGTGTAATGTGAAGCAAGATTGCATACCCTCAATACTACATTTTTAGCATAACAAGTCTATTCTCTGTCATCCCTGTAATGCCCCATTTGTAAAATCCACCATCTATTTTTAATTAAATTAGTGTGTACTGTTTATTATGGGCATTATATTTATTAATCTTTAATATTTAATTTAAGATGACTTATCCAAGAAAGGGGTAACTTAACACCAGGGCGCTGGCATGTTGAGTGCTAATGGCTCTGCCTTTCTCGCTGCAGTAAATACACTGCAGCCCTTATTTTTCATAGCTGAGTCTCAAAGTTTAAGTGCGTCGTTCCTCCTCCATAACAGGATAGAGACAGATGTGTTTCATGGTCTTTCAGCCTTGCTTATTCCAGCCCAGATTCTGTGCCAGGTTTCAATGGACCTCAGTCCCTCATTTTCACACCCTGTACTAGCTTTCTGACTTCTTCCATTTCCAGTGATGAGACTGATTGTGGTCAGGGAACATGGATTTACTAGAGGTGCCACACAATTCTCTAGTGGCCTGATGGACCAAGTCCCAGCACAGCTCAAAGGAGAGGGATCCAGTCAACGAGTTCTTTCTAGAAGCATGGAGGATGTGTGGGAGGACTTCAGATCTACCAGTCTACCACCTCCCTCAAACAGCCTAAAAACCCATCTTGTCTAGAGGGTGTTTACAATCTAGACTTGGCTTCATTTAGGAGACAGGAGACACATCAGTGGTGGCTGGTGGCTAGTAAGGGAAAAATTTTGATTAGACTCTGCCTCTCCTCTCCTTGCACAAGCAGAAGGACATGTGTGTGTGTGTATATGGGTGCAAGTGCATCTCCGTGTGTGTGCTGTGTGTGTGTGTGTGTGTGCGTGTGTGTGTGTGTGAGAGAGAGAGAGAGAGAGAGAGAGAGAGAGAGAGAGAGAGAGAAAGAGAGAGAGAGAGAGATCTAAAGTAATACAGATAATATGGACTGAATTGGGTGATACAGATCACATTGTACCCTGTGGGTATGCTGCAGGAGTCCCTCGGCAGCCCCAAGCTTACACTCCTTCTCTACCAGAGACACAGTGGGGCATGAGGTTCTGTTTCCCAACATCAAACAGGCCCCTTGTCCAGAGCTTCTTCAGAAGAGCATGAAAAACAGCCCAAGCCAAGAAGCTTAAAAACAAACAAACAAACAAACAAACAAAAAACCAAAAAAGCAAGATTGTGAGCCAGGTGTTGTGGCTCTGCACTCTAGAGGCCAGCTGGTATTGGATGATCACCATGAGTCCAAGGCTAGCCTGGGCTACCGAGTTCTAGGTTAGCCTGTGCTAGAGTGAGACTCTGCCTCAACAAATAAACAAAACCCCTCTAAACTAAAGTAATTTTCATTCGAATATTAGAGGGATTCGGATATCAAGCTCCTAGGGCCTGTTGTGATAGACAATCAGATTGGAACTTTGAACTTCCCTAATTTCGTCTGGAGAGCTAACCACATATTATAATTGTTTAACATAAAGGGAAATTATTCTGCAAATGTGATCATGAAAGCGATTTACACTTGCTGTGTTTAACTCCATGAGCTGACGGATGGCTGCACGGTCATCTGCTCCAAGGGAAAGCAATATACCGGCACACTGCTTTTGTTTGATGAATGTATGAACAGCTCAGGACTCAAAGAGCCTGGGATTCCAAGTTGCTTTCAGCTGGGCTTCCTTTTGAGAAAGAAGAACTTGTGTTGGAGAGCAAAGTGGGAAACGATATTCTTCAAAGCAGTTTTGGGTATAAACCCTAAGCTGCTTCCATCCACAGCCAAAGCCAACCTAGATCCTCAGAGACAAAGAGTTCACAATAATAGTTGCACTGCTAGCATCTCAGATTGGATTTGTTGTCTGCCAAGTCCCTAGAGGCCACCAGACACACAAGAACAGTGTCACTGAGGTCCAGGTGGTTACCCCGGAATCAGGTGCCTCCTCTTAACACACAGATGTGAATCTTAGAGCAATCTCACACATCTGGGAGGCAACTTTGAGAAAACAAGTCAGGCATACCTCTGATGTGGGCCACACCCCTTCGTGGTGGAGGACAGGCAGGGAAGCAAATTCCTACTTGTCTGAACAGTGGGTCTGAGGACAGTAGGGAAGACCTGGAGCCCTTTTAGAAGGAGGCTCTACAGAGAGCACAGAGGATGCTGTTTACTGACTCACTCCTCATGACTTGCTCAGCATGCTTCTTTTCTACCTGCCCAAGGGTGGCACCATCCATATTGGGCTGGGTCCTCCCATATCAGTGATTAATCAAGAAATACCACACAGACTTGCTGTTCGATAATGCTCTTGTACACTATAAAGGTTTGTCACTTGAATTGCTTTAAAATGCTGATTGGCCAGTAGCCAGGCAAGAAGTTTAGGCAGGTTGACCAGACCGGGAGAATTCTGGAAAGAGGAAGGGTGAAGTCATGAGTCACCTGCCAGATGCAGGGGAAGCAAAATGAGAATGCCACTTTGAGAAAAGGTACCAAGTTACATGGCTAATAATAGATAGTTTAGTAAAGAGCTAGTTAGTAATAAGCCTGAGCTACCAGCCAAGCATTTATAAGTAATATTAAGTATCCAAGTCAATTATTTGGGAAGTGACTGCTGGGTATTTGGGAAACGGCAGGCGAGAGAGAAACTTCTGCCTACACAGACTTGCTTATGGGCAATCTGATGGAAGAGTTTTCTTAGCTGAGTTTCCCTCTTTTCAGATGACTCTGGCTTATGGCAGTTTTAACACACACACACACACACACACACACACACACACACACACACACACGACCCTGAAAACTAACCAGCATACACCCTCATTCCTTCAAAGACAACAGAAAGGAGACAAGCTGAAATTTCTAGACAATCTTCTTGGTCCATGAAGTTACATCCTGTAAGTCTGAAGACTCCACCAGGAGGTAAGAGGCTGTCCAGCAGGAGGAGGGAGGGTTGCAGAGCAAAGCCTCCACATCTCCATGGGCCACAGCAGCCAGGCCTCAAGGCTCACAGGATCCTCCTTGGTGCAGACTGCTTATCCTCCTGCCTGGTGAAGGGAGGCAGAGACTTGTCTTCCGGAGAACGGAAGGCTGTGCAAGAGGAGATAGTCTTAGAACCCATAGGACCTGAGCTTCCCATGCCTCTTCCCACTCTAGGTTTGGAAGCCCTGTTCTCTGAAGCTGCAGGGTTCTCCTGTACAAAAAGGGCAATGTCTCTGCCCTCGCAGGGGGACAAGGTCTTGTAATCACAGATTCATAGTGCTCCAAGCCATCAGAACAGGTGGAGCACCTGCAAGGGAGAAATATTCATTGGGTGGTAGCAGGATAGGGTCAGTTCCTCCCAGGGGCATGGCAGAGGGAGCACTGAAGGACTAGGGTGGGTCTTGAGTCAGACCAACATGGCTATTCCCATTCCATGAGTATGGTGTTGGACAACTGTCATATAGATAATTAAAAGCTACTCAATATGCATGTATCTGTTGTCAGTAACAGGACCTTGGCTTTGCTTGACACTTTGCATAGGAAAAAGATGGCCTTGAAGCCAAATGCTACCAGGTTTTAGCAGGCAAGAGGTAAGCAGGAGTGTGTTGAGGCACTAATGAAGGCTGCTCAATTGTTGACTTTTTTTGGGAGATGCAAGGCGCCCATGTGTTTTCCCTTCTTTCTTTCACTCTTCTCTCTGGTTGGATAACAGCATAAAGGTCGGCTCGCAGGCAGCTATTGGGCTATGAGGTAAGTTAGAAGGCAGGAGCCAGGAGCTCAGGAGGACACTAGAGAAAGAACTTGGCACCCCTCCCCACCAACCATGGCCTATAAAACTGTTAAACCAACTCTGAGCACCCTCCTTCTAACCTCACAGGAGATATTAGAAGCTTGTGGGCCACAGATTCTAAGACAGCAGAACCCCCTACACTTGCAGTGATCCTAGGCCTAACTTAAAATCACAAGAGTTTTGGCTTTTGCTACTTTCTCTTTATTTCTGGAAATAGTTTTTAGTGGTCATGGAATGGGGGACTTATGCTCTGGGCCAGGTCTTGAGAACCCAGGGACACAAATAAAGAGGTCTTGTCAGTGGCAGTTGGTGGGTACTAGTGATATACTGTCACCTGCAATGGCCTAATGAGTTCCTTCCAGAGACTTCCACTCAGATGAAATCAGGATCTTGACTATACCATACAAGAGCATTCAGGATGAATGGAGTTGGAGTTCATTTACAAAAGGTTTTGACACAGCTTTAAACATAGGCATTGCAGGAGAAAAAAAAGAGAGACACTTAAGCAAATGACAGTGCACACCCACGTGTGGGTACGGACTTGTCAACAGAGTCATGCTTAAGTATGTTAGCAGTAACCGTGAATACAGTTTTAGTGGCTACTGAAATTACACTGCTCAGTGGGTTTGCAAGAAGCTTCAGGCTCCCTATTTTTCTCTCCTCCTCCTCTTCCTTGTCCTCTTTCTCCTCCTCCTCCTCCTCCTCCTCCTCCTCCTCCTCCTCCTCCTCCTCCTCCTCTTCTGTTAAATGATATAGGCTGGTTCCTGAGGTCACTTGGATAGGAATATAGCTTATATAAAACCAGGGGTCATGAAGCTGGCACAATGTAGTCATGGCATATCTTTTACTGTAAACAGAGCTTATGGTCTAGCTTGTGAGATTCCTGGAACACTGTAAGTTTAAGGCTTGAGAGAACAATGTCACAGTTGGTCACACAGGCCTTAAGCGTGGCTCGTCATTCTTTTCAGCATCCTTACTTAAGCTGTCTCTCTGTAAAGGAATGCTGTCTCCAGGAGGCAACCTTCCCAGCAAATGTCAATTTTGCTGGTATTTCTGACTTCAGTGTGTGAGCCTTCAGACAGACTCTGGGGTGAGAGGTTCCTTTCCCTTCCCATGTGCCTTTAATTGGCCATGTCTTTCTATCCTGCCTCAGTATGACAAGAACAATGGGGTGAAAGACTCAGGGAAGCAGGTGATACAAATGCAGTCGGTGGGGTTGGTGGGGAGGGGAGAGTTTGGGGCATCTTCTGAGCTTTGTCCCTGGGAACACAGGGACTCCCTCAGGCGCGTTTATGTGTCCAGGATTTGAGTGGCGGAGCCAAAGAGGGAAGATTGCCTGGGGCATTTGCACCTATACCTGATGAAGGGTGCCCTTACCTCCTTCCAATTTACACAGAGCCTTCACACCCATGAGCACAATCACTTCTCACAGCTACTCTGTTGGGATAAACTGGAACTCAGGAAAGTCGAATGTTTGGCTCCAGGTCCCAGAACCAATGAGTGAAGACACAAGACTTGTGTTCTAGGCCTGGTGTGCCTCCCTGTACACCAGCTGCTTCATTACTCTGAGGGCTCAGCACTGCAGGGGCTGCCCAATGGCTAGAGACCAACTGCAAGGAAGTCATGTCTTGATCAACAGAAAAGCAGCCCCACCTTCCTCCACACAGGACAACACATGCTGCAAGGCCCTCGCTGGGAACAGGGAGGCACTTTGGTGTTGGGAAGCTGGGCATATGGTGAAGAGAGTACCAGGATCACCAAGTCTGTATGATGCATCCCAGGATGGGCCTACACCCATTCTCTAGAGCTGGTTCAGATTAGCATTTAAGGGTCTCAGCAGAAGAGAAGGCTCATCGTTGGCCTTCTGTTGGCCCGTCGGTACCAACTCTCTTCCTGGTTTACTTTCTCCAAGCCAAAGAGGGTCATGTTCCCAGAAAATCCTGGGTTCTCCCTGCTCCTCTCCTACCTTTAATTCTCTACAGAATCCACAGGACAGCTCTCAAACATAGGAAGTGCAGTAGCTTCCAGTTTCTGCTTCTGTAAGTGACCTAGGGGCCAAGGGACTCAGGTTGGCCCAGGCTGCTGCTTCATTCTTGAGAAGGGAGTTGGTCAGGCTCTTCCCGGCTTCTATCCTTGAACATCCCCAGGACAATGGGAAAGAGAAACTTTAGGAAGGCATTCCTTTTGGGCAACATGGCTTCACCTGGGTCTAGAGATTTGAGAGAGAGAAGCAAGGCAATCCCCTCTCAGTGGAGCTTCAAGGAAGGACAAATGCAGCTCAGATTTCCTTGTCCCTGTGAAAGGAGTTCAGTGAACAATGGCCATCACCTCTGGGTGTCAGCACAGGCACAAGCTGATCGGCAAACATCATTGGCTTAAGAAATGAAACCTAGAACTTTCTGGAAGGCAGATCAGATGGTACAGAAGTACTGTTGGGTGGGGGATGAGGGCTCAGACTTTGCAGCTTGGATGTCTAGGCCCAGCATGAAGCTTCTGTAACCACCTAGGAACATGCCATGGGTGAGCAGTGATGACCTTGAGGCCCACAGCACTGCCTACTGGGAGGTGGTCACATGTCAAAGTAAACAAAGGCCTGGAAGATAGCACAGTTGGATAAAATGCTTGCAGTACAAGAGTGAGGACCCAGTTCAAATATCAGGACCCACATTTTAAAAAACGCCAGGCCTGGTGGGGTGCATTTTAAGCTCAGTGCTGAGCAGGTGGAGACAAGGAGTTCCTTGGGACTTGCTGGCAACCAGTCTAGTCTAATCAGTGAGCTCTGGAGCTCCAGGCCAGTGAGAGATCCAGTCTCAAAAACCAAGGTGGTCCTCCTCCTCCTAAGAACTAAACCGAAAGTTGACCTCTGGCAACCAAAAGTTTCGTGGCCTCCACATGCATGCAAACATGTACATACACATATATTATATACACACATATGTAAGAATAAATAATAACATATAAAGTGCAATCACCACACAGTGCTTGGAACAGAGTCTGATTGGACTGCCTGATTGGACTTGCCATCCTCCTCCTGATTGTCATCAAAATACACCCTCCAGTTAGTAGGGCTCATGCCTGCTGTGGTGGGGGCATGTGAATTCAGATCCTGCCTGAACAGGTCCTTTGAGGCCTGCTGGTCCAGACGGACCATCATCCTGCTGAGTGTCTTATTTCCTCTCTGCTGCCTCCAGCTCTCTTCCTCCCTCTGGAACCATCTGTCCCCTCCTACCTCCTTCTGGGAAAATCTGCTTTCCCTCCACCCCCTCTTCATTCACATTTAGGCCAAGCTGCATCTGAGGGAACCCGGAGTTTTGTGTGTGTGTGTGTGTGTGTGTGACATTTGCAGCAGCTAAAATGGAACATCTGGGTGACTTCTTCCCAGGTGTCTTGGAAGCTGTCCTGAGTGAGGCAGTGGCCTGCTCATACCGGACCTGGCCCAGATGTTCATCCCTCAGGAGGCAGAATAGAGGGGACACAGAATGAAGTCAGGCTCCCCACAATGGGCTCCAGGGGACACTCTGAATCAGATGTGGTCCCAGCACTTAGCCTATAAGAGACTAGTTCTGTGGAGGTGTAAGTTGGGAGCCTATGAGAGAGAGAGTAAGTTCTTGATGGCTGGGGAGGTGGGGGTGGGCTCTCTCCAATGCTGTCCCTGGGGCTCAGGAGCCTACCTGGAGCCTAAAGACTTATTTTCTTTCCTACAAAGCACAGCTTCAGGACCTATTTGTGTCTATTTGCAGAAAGACGTCTCTGGCAGCTGCATGGGCACAAGGTCACAGGCTTAGAAATGGAGATTGCCCTTCTCATCCAGCAGCCACCAGTCTGGTGACCCCTGAGGGGGCTGCAGTGTGCGGCCCCAGACAGGAAGCTGGGCAGCACAGAGTGACATGTCCTCCATGCCTTGATTATGTGGAAAATGTAGAAATGCTGCTGGTAGTGTCGCAAGAGTCCCAATGGCTAGGGGGAGACACTGCAGCCCCTCTAGTTAGAGTACTCAGAGAGACACATTCTTGGCCCCCCTGCGGAGACTCTCATCCCAGGGCTCATCGGGGAGAACGAGGTCTGTGGTGATGTTGTGTTCCCCAATATATTGTGCACCCTAATAAACTTACCTGGGGTCAGAGAACAGAACAGCCACTAGACAGACACAGAGGCCAGAAAATGGTGGCATATACACCTTAAATCCTAGTATTCTGGAGGCAGAGATCCATCTGGATCTCTGTGAGTTCAAGGCCACACTGGAAACAGCTGGGCATGGTGGCACACACCTTTAATCCCAGGAAGTAATGGCAGGAAGCAGAAAGGTATATAAGGCATGAGGACCAGGAACTAGAGTCCTTTTTAAGCTTTTAGGCTTTCAGCAGCAGTTCAGCTGAGATCCATTCGGGTGAGGACTCAGAGGCTTCCAGTTCGATCAAACAGGATGGGCTGAGAAGTTGGCGAGGTGAAGTTAGCTGTGGCTTGTGTTCTGTCTCTCTGATCTTTAAGAATTTACCCCAATACCTGGCCCTGGGTTTGTTTTTATTAATAAGACCCATGTTACAGAGGTCACTATGGGGATATTCAGCCCGGGAGCCTAGATTTGGGCTTGGTCCTGATTTCCGGTTGTCCTTTCTTCTCACTCTCAACAGTATTCCCAGCTGTTCATGAAACAGTGCTTATGTGTGCAATTCACAGCAGCCATCAACAACAACAGATAAATGGAGTGAACCAAAGCGGATGAAACTGGCATTTGTTTTGGTCAGCTGTTAAAGATACGGTAATGACTGCTTGGCCAATCCTTCCTGTCTGGGATCTGCTCACAAGCAAGTCTGCATCACCTCTTCCTGGCAATGTGGAGGACCCATTGCATCAACTGACAAACACCTTACCATGCTGACACAGTGGAGAGGTTTATTACTAAGGGAACAGAGGATGTTGTCTGCTAGATATGATAGGGATACAGTACCTGTGAAATCCCAAATATGGTTTCAGAAACAAGACTTGCACAATGACAGCACCAGTCCCATGCCAGCATGGATGGGGTAAACCCCACAAGGCCCCATTTCTAGATGAAGAGATCTAGGCAACGGCCATTAACGGCTGCTGAGAGTGGGAGAATCACCTTTCTCCAGGGATGTGCACCCTACCAGATTATCCAGTCCCGAGGGATCAGCGCTAAACACGTACACAAGCAGCACTAAGTGGGGCTGGAAGATTGTGTGTAGAAAACAATAATTAAGGAAATAACAAAGAAAACCAGGACATGAATTTAAGAGGGAGGTTGGGGGAGCACAGGGGGAGTTGGAAGGAGAAGAGCAATGGTAGACACAGTACTCTTTTGTACATGAAATTCTCAAAAATATTATTTTTAATGGAATGATATAAGGAGTCGGGGAGCTAGCTCAGTCACTAAAGCAGTTCCTATGAAAGCATGAACCTGGGTTCAGATCTCCACAGCCACATCAAAAGCCAGATGAAGCTTCATTCACCTGTAATCCCAGTACTGGGCAGGTACTTTCAGTAGTGTGACACACACACACACACACACACACACACACACACACACACACACCTCATACAGTTCATGCACACATATACATTCACATACATGCTCAACACTAATGCACACTTTTATGCACACATACTCTCATACATACACAGACACACATAAGGACTGGAGCAAGTGGAACCAGCCTTTCCCCCAAAGTGGCCCCCACACCTCTTCCTTATGAAAGGGACTAGAGAATGTTGATTAAGTTATCCTAAGCCCCCATTAAAAAGCCAGAAGCTTTTCCAGTAGGAAGAAGGATGCTGGGCAGGCAGGTGCTTAAAAGCATCTCCGAGCAAGAGGACAGCGCCCGATTCAAAGTGATGTAGACTTCAGCAGCTTTTAATGACTGCCACAGCCAGGAACCCCCATGGCTCAGCTGGACAAAGTGACCAATTAACTGTGTAGGGCCTGGTGGGTGAGGCCACCACACTTGGCCGCCAATGCTGTTATCTCAGGACTTCGCTCCAAGTTAATGTGCCCAGATATCGTTGAGATAGACACACGTTGGAGTTGCAGGATGAAACAATATTTGATGCTTTTGGAGACTGGGAACACATGAACGGCAGGAGCCCTGTGATTTTAAAATTTCATTACAGAGTTTTTGGCTTTCTTTTCTCTTCTCCTATCTTCTCTCCTTCTGCTGTGAAAAGCTGTGCACAGGCATAATTAGCAGAATGTAGAAACATGGCTACCAGGGAGCAGGGGCCTTGGGACTAGATTGAAGGCAGCCAGTTGCAAAGAGAAATGCCACCAGCCCCAGCTGCCTGCCAGAAGGAAGGGGACAGCTTAATCAGACAGCAGGGCTTTCTCCAAGGGCCTTTGGCATTAGGGGCTTGGTGTCAACCAACTCCACCCCCTGTGTGCCCCAGCATACGAAGCTCTGTGGTTGCTGGGCATTGGGTCGGAAGGGCTGGACCTTAGGTGACTCTCGTGCTGAGAGAATCTGCAAATGGTCCACAGAAGGTCCATCAGCATTAGCTTTATCTTTTTCTCACATCCTATGCTTGTGAATCACAGCCTGGGTCCTTTGGAAACATTTGGACCTTTTCTCTAAGTGACAATCAGAGAATGTAGAGACAGCAGAGGCCTGTTCTGGGTTCTCACCCTTCCCCTGTCACAGTGATGCTGTCACCTACAGTGTGACTTCTAATTGGTTACCTGAGACTATGAAGGAAACACTTAGTGAATCACCAGGGAATTCACCCACCCCTTCTTTCAGAGAATTTGGGGGGCTTGTCTGTTCTGGGGCTTGGTGGAGGGCACAAGGGGTATAGGTTAGCAACAGACTGAATGTGTTTATGTGTACTCCCCATCCTCCTCCTGCATCCCCTGTTTGGATAGTTCCTCCTTCCCTCTTTATCAGGAGCTGTGTGCCCAAACTTAGCACCATCTAATTGGAACCTTCCAGAAAATTGCATTAGACTTGACATGAAGCCTTCTCTCACACTAGATCATTTGTGATTTTTGGTTGGTTGTTTATTTGTTTGTTTGTTTTTTGGTTGTTGTTTTTCTGACACAGGGTTTCTCTGTGTAACAGCCCTGGCTATCCTAGAACTGACTTTGTAGACCAGGCTGGCCTTGATCTCACAGAGCTCTGCTGGCTCTGCCTCCTAAGTGTTAGGATTAAAGGCATGCACCATCACTGCCCTGCTTCATCTGTGATTTTCTTTCTTATTAGTTAACAGAGTGCAGCTACCTGGCCTAGGAAGGGTGGGGAGAAGAGGGACTTGGTAGGCATAGCCATTAGGGACATTAGGAATTGCTTCATCAGTAAGAATGGTCTCTCCTTCCTCCTCAGGAGCACTGTCCTCTAAATCATCCACACTTCATCCCTCCTTGCACTGTATTCGTGTGCCAGGCTCCTCTGAGGAACCACCTCCATGTTGCTTTGTATGACTAAGCCTTCCCCGCCATCATAGTGGGAGGGACACCTGCAGCAGGCTTTGAACTACAGGAGACAGGACTGGAGTGGAAGCTTGTACCAGATTCGGAAGAGGGCTTTGTCTGTTTCTGCCTCTTGGCAAATAGACTCTGCATGTTGACTGACAGGAAAGACAAAAACACAGGATCTTTGTGACTTTTGGTAAAGCTCCTGTTGTCAACAGCAGCAGGTCAAAGAGAGACATGTAGGATGGTCACCTGAAGGGTGACTGTGTGATGGTGAGAACTCATTTGAGGTGGTCTGTCTCCCATCAAGACCTCATTCACTGGACTGGACAGTAGAAGGCCTAAGGGTCTGACATTCCCATGCAATAGTCTGGTGACATTCCCTCTGGGAACCAGAAAAGTGGCTCTCCAGTCTCTGCCTTCTAACGACAAGCACTCCCGTGCTTCTCTATGCCCAGCATTTAGAACAGTCCTTGAACAGCCAGCAGAGAGTGACTATGTTGTCTAGCAGACAGACAGACTCACCATCAAGAAACCCAGATAGTTACGATCTGAGAGTATGGCAATGTCCATGTCAGTGGATTAAATGAGAATTAGAGAGATGTCTATTGAAATCAGACTGGAAAATACAGGGCACTGGGTTGGTAAGAAACTTCTCTACAAAGTCCCTGGGAATGGTAAAATGTGGCAGGACACTGTCGAGCTTCTATGGCATGCTTTGTCTATTGTTTCCTGGGACTTAACAATGACACTTGGTTCATGCTCTCAGACCTGTTTTGTAGACAAGACAAGTTCTATTCAAGAGGTTAAGATGCCTTCCCAAAGCTACAGACACAAGATATGGTCAGGCTGTTCCTTTAAACCATAGGCATACAGCTGGACTCGAACTCTTGCACGTCATGGTGCTCAGTACACAGAAAGCCTGAGCTGATGTCACTTGTTTCTTTCATGATTTCTGCCTCCTTCTCAGATGATCTGCATGGGTTCCTCCTTCCTTCTCCTGCCTCCCTTCCCTTGACAATGCAGTGTCTTTGAATGGACATGCAGATATCTCAGGACCCACTGACAGGTCACAACAGCCACAGGAATGGCTTACTTCATGTCCCCTTCTATTCAGGAGCACCACTTCATGTTCCCTTATGTCCTGGTGTAGAGAATCCAGATGGGTTTCTGCAAGCAATGTGGATGGGTCAGTCCTTTCTCCTCATCAGGTCCGTTATCTGTTTACCAAAGATGAGGATCCAAAGTGCTAGAAAATCCTGGAAGCACACACACCTGTTTCTCACATAGACCTGCCTCTGCCATACCCGGAGAGACAGGTATTGCAGCTCCTCCAGCCCCTATCAGCAGAACAGGTCCAACTGATTCACCAGCAGTGGGAGTCTCAATCTCCTGCCTACATCACAAACCACATTTCATACAGAATTTCTTTGTTCTCCACCTATTTATTATTTAGCCATCTTGTGGATGATTGGAGGGCGAGGGCCTAATTTTCTTTTCTTCCTGGCTTCTTTAGAGAGAGTATTACTGAAAAATGTCTTCTTGTTCTGTGAGCTAACAAAGGGGTCACTCTGGATTTTGTCTGTTCCAGTTGTGAACCGCAGGGATACACATCCACCAGTGACTGTTACGTCCACCAAGCCAGATCCACCAGCAAGGACAATGCCACTTACCTGTCTTGGGTCAAGGAGGCCCATGGGCTATTAAGACCATTGCTGAACTGAATAAGGATTTAAAGGAATAATAATAGATGGTCAGAATGTTCTTTTCATCCCTAAAGGTTCATGAGCAATTACTGGCCTCATCAACTAGTCTGTGAACTAACAGCGTGAGTTAACATCTTTGCTCTTCCATTTCCCATACCTTCATCCATAAAACAGGATGGATGTGTCTGCCTCATAGGACAGCCACGAAGATAAACGGCCTACACACAGGTCCTCATGGTCCTGTTGAACACCACAGTCAAGCATTGAGCAGAGCGTACAGAGAGGAGGCTGTGGGAAGCAAACCAACTTCTTGAGAAGCCCTGTCTCAGCTGCCTGTCATTTCTGTAGCTTGGAAAACAGGACCTGATATGGATCAAATGCCTCTCCCTCTGTGTACCTGTTGCTGCAGGTGCTGCTGTGTCCCAGGTGGCTTGAACAGGGCACTCCCCTGCACTCCAGAGATAACTTGGTCTCCAGACTGGGCACTCCAGGGGCAATCCAGTCTCCAGGCTTGGACTCCAAACTTGGACAACAAAGGCCTGGTGATGCCCCAGATCCTGCACCCGCTAAGACTTGATGTAGAAGACCCCGGTCAACCTGTAGTTAGGAAAGACACAGGGCAGGTGTCTGTGTATTTGACAGCCAGCTTGGGAATGTGACAGCCTGGGGAGGCGGTGGTGTCTGAGTCCAGGCATAGTCATATATAACTATACTCTTGCTTTTGGTAGCCATCATACTGTAATTCTTCCATGAAAAAGGCCATAAAACAACAAGGGTAATAATAACTCTGCTTGTTTGGCCAAGAAAGGAAGACGGTATATTTTTTTATTTGGAGTTTTGTAGTTTAAACACCGCCATCTTTATTTCTCCTGTCACCTAACTTTACTATAACGCTGTTCCCTGAGAGATGCCCCATAAACCACCCCTTGCTTCCCGAGCCGCTTGTCAAATTCCCAATACAGAACCCCAAGACCCCCGATTAGAGGAGGAGGGTAATATTTTATGACCAGTTTGAAAATCTTGTTGCCACAGCTATAAATTAAGAAGTTAAATTGCTCCCATATTGGGTATTGATATATTACGCACGGTAGAGATTTTCTCTGGAACAGCACACTTCACTGCTGACGGAGGGACACCAGGCCATACTGCCGACCACTATGGAGGTCCGGCCAGGGTGGAAAGGGCTGGGGTCCTGGGTGACCACAGTGGTAGAGCCTGGGGAGGATGGAAACAAGGCAGGAAGGGCTTTCCCAGGGGGTAGTATCCTCACAGAGGCTGGACTTCCTGGTCACTGGGCCTCTCCTTATAGATGTCTCAGATGGCATGAGAGGGCTGGTGTCTCTGGCTGGGACACCTGAGTGGTGCTGGACTCTGTTGAAGTTGTTCAGCTGCTTTCTTTTTTCAATTAATATGTTTTATTTTTTTGAGAATTTCATATAAGATTACTATATTCATATTCTTCCCACCTTTCTGTCCTTCCTCCAACTCTTCCGATATCCCTTCACTCCCTCTCGAACTCACAACTTCCTTATTACTTATTCTCTCTCTCTCT
The DNA here is from genome assembly GCF_949786415.1 of Peromyscus eremicus. Classification (NCBI taxonomy): domain Eukaryota; kingdom Metazoa; phylum Chordata; class Mammalia; order Rodentia; family Cricetidae; genus Peromyscus; species Peromyscus eremicus. The sequence continues at coordinate 66,647,988 of NC_081416.1, read as the reverse complement.
CTCTCTCTCTCTCTCTCTCTCTCTCTCTCTCTCTCTGTGTGTGTGTGTGTGTGTGTGTGTGTAACTTACTGAATCTATGTGTTTAGGGCAGATCACTTGGGGTTGGACAAGCTGTCAATCACTTTTTGGTTGATCTATGCCATGCGTTAGGTCCTTCTGACCCTGAGTGTCCAGCACTTTATCAAGTTATTCCTTGTTTGGAACGGCTCAACCCTGTCTGTAGGCAGGAAGCTGCGATTTTCCTGGAATCCTTTTGGACAATGACGGACGATTTTCCATGGCACATGACCAACTGCAGCACAGAGGGTGACTTGTGAGTCAAGCAGGGTTCCTCCACACACAGCCAGGTCATTTGCATAATTGTTTGGATTTAATCTAGGGGTGGAAGGTGTGGCCATGCCTCCCTCCTCTCCTTCCCAAGGCAGCTTCACATGGCATGAGAGGGTGACAGGTAGAACTATCTCAGAGAAAGTACACGTGTCCAGACCAGTTTATCCCAGTAATGAAAAATGGATAAACACACATGAAACACTCTAGTGAGTAAAGGAATAATAGACCTACCACCAGTTTCTTGAAACACTTGATGGACATGGTTCCTAAGTAACTGGATCTGTGTTCTCAGGAACCTGCTGCTTTCAAAGTCTGTAGTGGGCCTCCTTGGTTGGGATGCAACAGCTAACCTCACAGACACCTGAGGTATAACTCACCAACCTAAGATAAGGGCCATCCCATTGACCTTATCACCAACTCCCCCAAACATTGTGGACTAAACTAACTCACCACTGACTGTGGGCTAGTTAAGTACCCTATAGCTGCTGCCTCTCTTTGACCAGACCATGCTGGGAAGGAAACTGAGTACTCAATACCCTGGGTCCTGCAGCAGACAGTGTTGGGCTGTCTGTGTACATTCAAGGCTCCCATGCTTTCCCCATAGCAATTGGGAACATTTGTTCCTCAGCCTCCGGTACCTGTACGCCAGGTATTCTAACAGAGAGATGCTAGCATGTGACAAGGTCTAACCTAGGGCACCCTGAAGCGATATGAAAGGGAACAACGGCTATGCACTTTGCAGCTTCATCCTCTGCTACTCCAATTCATCTCCCTGGGTACCAGGGGGTTGATAGATGCTTGTTTATAGTGTGGTTAGACACAAGGAAAGTCGCCCACCTGAACGCTGGCTTACTTAGACGTTCTAGGAATGCCTCCAATTGGTGATATAAACTCTTGAGGCTTTCTGGGGCCTCAGCAGGGTATTGCCATTCCTGGAAACACCAGTAACTGCTTTATCCTTCCAATGGACACTGCATAGTTCCCGGGAGGCTGCCTTTGGGATGTCTTCCTGCCCTTTGAGGATCTACCACATACCTCTCTTGGAGTTTGATTTGGGACACCTCCAGTTCTGTCCCTCGAAAATGGCTTCTGAGGGAGGGAGCATGGCAGGCATGACGTCAGTGTGACAGCACTATGAAAGTCCCTGCAATGCCTGGTTAGATGTTACTGTGTTTGGGTTGACATCTACTGACCCTGTAAGTGTTAGAACCCATGCTTGCCCACCACATGCCTGGTTCTTTCCAATCCTGAGGAAGGTTCCAGACTGAGACGGCCCTGCTGCCCTCCTTTTATTAGAATGAGACTGGGGCATGGAGAAGCCAGGAGTTAGACTAAGGAAGAGAAATAACTCAGCCACATCATCCTTCATTTCTCATGCAACACTCAGTCTGTCTGAGTAGCGAGCTGACATCTGAGGCCAGGCAGGTAACTTGGCCATGTTGTATCCTGAGTCCATGAGGACCCTCGGCAAAGCAGTATATAGACAGGCTGAGCTCAAGGAAGAACAGATGGAAGCTAGGCCTGGCCCATGAGGAGTATGGCAAATGGGGGGCACACTCGGAGTTCCAACAGCCCCGTGACCAGCAATGCCCTATCTAGTGGCTTCCCTGAGAGCAGCAGTAAGCCATATGTCCTTTCATGTTATTAAGCAGGGATTAATACCACTTCAGCACTGGGGAGGCAAGGATTGAGAGTCTAGCATCCTTGTTCTGAGACCTGTGACTCATCCTACCCTGGACACAAAGACCTAAGGGACAGTCCAGAGGCCTCCGGGGACTCCAGCATGTTGCTCCCCCGGAGAGTCACTGACTCATGGCCACTTCGGGCCATTCCAAATGGGCTGCCTAATCGGCCTGCATCCATTATCATTAGCAGCTCTCTGCACACAGGTACATGAGGGGCTGCCAGGCGCTGGCTCCGGCTGGCTGAGCCAGGGGCCACGCTCCGCTGCAAATGAGGACGAGGAACACCTGCTCCAGGGCTGCCAGGCCGCCACAGTCATCCTTCACATCTCATGCAACACTTGTTCTGTCAGAGCACGGGGCTGGCGCAGGCAGGGGCAGCTTGCTGCCAGCCCCGCCATGTCCCCTGTTCCCGCCCGTGCTCCTGTGCTCGAGTTCAGCTTTGAATGCCTTTTCAAAGAAGTCTGTTAAAAATGTATCCATTTCGTATTAGTCATTCCGTCATTATGTTAAGGGTTTAAAAATCAAGATTAAAAAAAAAAACCCTTTGCTTCCAAAATGAACTCCTTTTTTTGGCAATTAAGATGGAATCCTGAAATATTAATTGCCCACTAATGCTCTTCGTCCTCCATCATGCAGAGTTGATCAGCATCTTTTCAGGATGTCTTGGCAATGGGGAGTGAAGGGCCAGTTTCTGGCTGTAGGCAGCAGGGACCTTTCTAGGCATGCATGACATTCTCGTATCACAGGAATGCTTCCTTTTTCGAAACAGAGGCTCTCATCCTGACATTCCACACAGTCCTGGCATGATGAAGACTGCGTAAACCAGCAAGAACAGGACTGGACAGCTCTTTATCCCCCTTCACCTCTCTCTACCCATCTGTGCAGTAACCTAACCTAAAAAGCACATGTACGTAAACAACCCCCACACCTGTACATTTTCTTCTTTTCCAATTGAGGAATATCCATCCTGACCAATCTGTATGTGAGCCAGGGACCAACAAGCCCACAAAGGTTTCATTATTGCTTTTCTGGCTTCTACCTGTGGGCTCACCAGATGAATGAGGCCCCCGGTTGATCTGGGGACAGAGACATCTTTAGAGAATTCTGCAGTCCTTTGATTTCTCCAGGAAGCCACTAAAACAAACAAACAAGCAAACAAAAAAACCTAACTAGTTCCCACTGCGTTGCTAGATTTGGGTGGCTCAGGGAGCACCCCAGCTAGTCACGTAAAGGTGTCATCCTCTTTCATAAGGACACTGTGTGCCCTAGTGTTCGTCTAGCCAAAGTTCAGAGAGGGGCTTCTCCTAGCTCAGTGATCCGGCTTTGGTGTTGCCATAGGCCCATCTTGGTTCTCTTCCAGCAGTGTAGGAAGGGGCATCTCCCATACTTCGTTGGTGTCACTTGCACAGAGAGATAAGCCTTCTCTCTGGGGGCAATCCAGTACTATTCTAGCACTGAAGTACTTCGTACCCACTTGGAGATGGGAACAACCAGGCCTCACATGATCGCAATCTGGGTCCTTGGTCAGGTCCCTGTCCTGGCATAAGGGTGATGATCAGTCTCTGCAGTTCAGTAGGTGCTGAATTCATTAACTCTGCAGAGGAGCCTCTAGACTAAGCTGGGCAGGTGTGTAAACAGATGACATGGGGGTGCATGCCTAGAATGTATAGTATTTGAAAGGAAAAGGCAGGGCGATCTTGACTTTGAGCCAGCTTGGCTACATACTAAGACACTGCCTCACCTCTCCAACCAAAACCCCTGAAAAATAAAACAAAAATACTTCACTTTTAGCACCACCAACAGATAGAGGGCATAGCAGGTGTTTAATAAAAGAAAACCCCTTTCCTCCAGCTCCCCAAAAGGGAACTGCCTCTTGCTAGATGCACTTGTTCACCAGGCCTATTCTCAGGAAAGAGGCTAAGATCAGTCATTTACACATTAGCATCAACTTGAGAGGAGACTCCACATCCTTAATGGGATTTGGAGTTTGGTTTAGCTGTGCAGTGCATCTAGTTCTCAAAGACCTGGTAGACATCTGCCTTCCAGAGCAGGAAGAGTGAGTTGCTGGGTGGAAAGTCTGCTATAGTCGAGAGGATGCCTGGCTTCTCAAGCTGAGATCCAAATGAACTTCAGCATACTACCCAGCACTTAGAATGGTCCAGGCACTTGACAGGAAGGCATCTCAGAGGTAAGTGCCAGATTGCAGATTAGATGTGAAATGTCCCCCACAGGCTCATGTGTCTGAACTCTTGGTTTCCACCTGGTGGTGATCTTTGAGGAAGTTATAGAAACTTTAGGAGGAAGTTATAGAAGCTTTAGGAGGTAGAGTCTTGCTGGAGAAAGTAAGAAAGTACATCACTGGGGGTGGACTTTGAGTTTTATAGCCTGGGCCCACATCCTGTTTTTTTTCTGCCTCTCTTTCTGTTTCTCTGTCTCTGTTTCTTTCTCCATCTCTCTGCCTATCTCTGCCTCTCTCTGCCCCCCACCCTCTTTCTCTGCTTCCAGACTGCTTACACAATGGGGCAGGCTGGCCTCATGCTTCTGCTGACAAGCTTTCCCTGCCATGACAGACCATATCCTCTCTCCCTTAAGTTGCTTTTGTCAAGATATTTGATCACAGCCTTTTTAATGGCAAAAGTCTCTGGGGGTCCTTCTGAGGCACACAGGGGCAGCCCCCCCAGGACCTTCCCTTCTCTCACAGTGGCTACCAGAGCCTTTTCCCATTTCTACTAAGGAAATACCTTACTCATCCCAAGATTGGGACTCCCCATGACCTTCTGAAGCGCAGAGGCAAATGCGGGGATGAGGGACCACCTGAGAACAATGGCTGACGACCAAGCAGGTAGGCATGTGGGCACATGGCACACACTGTGTGACTTCAACGTGTGTGGGTCAATGTACATGTTGGAGCAACAGTGTGATGATCCACATCACACTTTTCTGCCACTAAGCAGAGTCTCTCTTGGCTTTCGCAAGAGCCCTGTCAAGTTTAACAAAGGACAGGACCCTTTCTTCCCCCTGTCCTCCTCACGGTATGAGCAAGATGTTTTCATGGCTTCCGTTCTTTGTCACAGGACACTCGGCACAAGGAGGAGCCACGCTGCATGCTGGGTCGGGCAGGGGTGACTTTGGAAAGCAGCAGAAAGCATAAGGCCACCTCATCCTAGGGGAATGGAGCAGATTTTTCCACGGAAGGTGTTCTTGCCTCCAGCCTTCAGCTCGCTGTGGAGACAGGGAAATTAAACAGTCAGCAGAGCTTGGCCTCCGCCAACAACCGCTGACTCTTCAGACGTGCAGTCCGAGCAGCCTGCTCTTGGAAGGCTTGCCTTGGCCAGGAAGAGCCCAACCCCTCTCTCCATGGACTGGAAGGAACATAATGCACAAGCCAGGTTGACTTTTGCATGTCATTTGCATAAATTAATTTAACCACACTGGAGTGGAGCTCCCCTCCTGCCCAGTGTGTTGGCTGACCCTTGGAAGATAGGAGAGTGAGTGAATGGAACATTCCAGACCTTTGCTTCTCAAGCCTAGACTCAAGCATGTCTGGCATGAGCCACAACCCTGTAGGTCTCTGAGTGGCCATACGGGCATGGGAATTCACTAGCTTCCCAAAGTTGAGGTCATAGTAGCAATCCAAGTGCACATGTGCCTTGTGAGCAGGTATGTGACAGTCATACCGTGCAAGTTGCCTTGTGTGGGAAAGTCAAGGCAGCTGGACCGCTCTTGTTCTGGCATAGTGTTCTATCCAACACTAGCCATTTTTTTGCAGTGGTGTGTGTGTGTGTGTGTGTGTGTGTGTGTGTGTGTGTGTGTGTGTGTGTGATTAGTGATGTCTCACAGTTCTTCAGGAAATCCAACCCCTTTGTAAATGTGACCTAGGGAAGCCAGCCACCCTCCTCAGCCTCCTCACAGCTGCCATCTTCTTCTCTGCCTTCTATGTGTCAAGCCTCTGAGGCGAGTCTACATATTTCCCCAGTTATGGCTTGCAGGTGAAGGAGTCACTGTAATTTCATCTTACATATGACAATTTTGAGCCTCAAGGCAGGGCCAGGGATCATCAGCTCCTGGTCTCCCCTCCCAACACTGTCTCCTATGGACAACGCAGGGCTTTGGACTTTGTATTTCTTTTAGCTTCAGGAACAGCGGCCATGGCAAATAGCTAGGACAGGAGATCAGCCCTTTGACAGGCCACCTGGGTAGTCAGTTGTCCTCCTCCTGACCATCTAGATCTGGTCCCCATGGGCAGGGTCAGTGTTGTCTCTCTGGGAAGACTAGAAGCCATCTTCCAGGAAGGTCTTCCTGGAGTGCTGATAACAGATCTTTATACCCTGGCCTGGGGCTGTCTGCTGTGCTTTCTTGCTTGACCATCAACACCCATCAGGCAGTGTGACTCAGCCACCATCTCAGTAAAGTGATGTATCTGAAGAGCATGCCTGAGGCCGATTGGCTGTGTTGTCACAGAACTGGAATTGGGATACTAGCAAGGCCTGGTTTCCTGCTCTATGATATTTCTGGAGAAAAAGGACCAGGGCCCTTTTTTTTCTTCATATAATTTCCATTTCAAATCTACTTTCCCCTCCCATAAAGGAAAGGTTTTGAATAATGGGGTATCCTCCTTTAAAAACCAGCACCCTTAGCTGAGCTGACTGATTTGTCTAGACACCTGAATGAGAAGGATGGAGGCCAGAAACCTGGCTGGGTAGTGGTAGTGGCTGGGTCCCCTGTCACACAGTTCTCGCCCCACATAATAAGCCAAGTACCAGTAAGCATCCTAGATGCGTCCCTTCCTAGCCTGTGTCCTGACATCCCCATCTCTCCAAGCAGGTTGCTTAGATTAGCACAGTCTGGCCAGAAAACAGAAACAGCACAGCAGTTAACATTGGGTTGTTTCTCTCTTTCCGTCTTAGCAGGGCTGTGTGGTCAGGCCACCCTACCGTGAAGATGGGCCTTTCGAGAATAAAATCTACCTTGCTTCAACTGTTCTCCAGGGAGGTAGGGACTCTCTGAAGACCTCTACCATGTGCTTTGACCACACTGCACCCACTTTTCGCTTCGGCAGTGGGCTGAGGAGACATGGCTTCCGCAGAGCTCAGGCCACCTATTCTCAGATCCCTGCTGAAGCCCTCTATGTGTTGGTGTGGTGCTTCCTACCAGGGTGTTCCTGTCTGTGGCGAATGCTAAGCCCTGCCTCCCCACTCACCTCCAGCATCCCAGTGGGTGCAGGCACCTTCCAGCCTGCTGCTGCATGTGTGGGGATGAATGTCCTTGGTGTTGAGGGGCAGCGTGGTGTGAAAGGCCAGCATTAATCGCCAAATTAGAGCCCGGCAAACCTGGGCAGGTGAGAGGAAGTCTCAGAGCTTGATCAAAAACACATTTCAGTTTCAGCTCTAAATAATGGGCTACAGGGAGGCACATCTGTAAATTATACAGGAAGCCTTCTTCAACAACTGATTCACCCTGACAGTTTTACTGGAGTGTATGAAAATGAGTATTAAAGATGTGATCTGTAGGCTTCCTTCCAGGAATTCCAATCTGGTTTCAATAAAATGGGAACACTGATTGGAAGTGAAGCTGCCTTCCGGTTTTGCCTTTGGCTATTACGTGCTCAGTCGTGAAACGACTGAATTCCACAACTACTTTTAATATTCACTTTTGAGTTCATCTCCCGCACTGGGCACATTGGAATGATTAAAATAGCACTGCTCCCCACCCCGGGTGCACTCTAATTTACAACAGCCCAGGTGCCCAAGACAAATGAATCCTCCTGGTAAGTCCATTCTTCCTTTGCATGAAGTTGCTTTGCAGCACACCGAGGGTAGAATATTAATAGTAAAAAAAAATTAAATAATATAATGCTGCTTGAGTCGATGCCTGGGGGAAAAGATTAAAGTTTGGTGCGAGGCAGAACTTGTGTGTTGTGTGGGATTGCTCTCCTTGCATCTCTCTCTCTCTCTCTCTCTCTCTCTCTCTCTCTCTCTCTCTCTCTCTCTCAGCTTTTCTGCTTCAATACTGTGCTTGCAACTGCAACAATAACTCGGCCGGGACCTTAACTCCCCAAGGTTACCCTCCTCTTGGTCAGCCATGTGCTGGGAGCTGGCCTGAGGCTGGCCTGCCCCAGCGAGGGGTGAGACTGGATGGAACCACCTGCAGCTGGTCTTCTGTACCACAGGGTCCATTTTGAAGAGGGCACAATAGAGTTGAGGAGTGGGAGGAGCCACCAAGAAGACAGAAGGTAATTGGCTGGTTCTTGCAGTATAAATCCAAGCTCTCCCACACTTCGTGCTAACCTTTGGGCCCATGGACCACAGGTGTATCTTCACCCAGTTTCCCTAAGCTTTATTTATTAAGGAAGGTGGGTGAGCCCCTTGTCTAGGTGGAGGACAGAAAGGATGCACTGCCCTGCTTCCCTTTTTGCCAGAATACTCCCAGCTGGAAGAGGACAAGAAGAAAAATGGTGCTGGTATAGTTCTACAGTAACTTCCCATTCATTTATTCATCCAAAGCTGCTATTATGGGATTTTGAGCGGGCCAAAATTGGACCAAAACCCTTGGGATACCAGGCACTCCTGGGAGCCATGAATTCATTTAAAAATGTTTTTTATGGAGTTGCAAATCTTGGGCTGTTTTATATGCAAAATTCACATTTAATTTTCTCTGATCTTTTAAAAATCATGAAACAGTCTTTATGCATTTAATTTGGAACAGAACTTCATTGTATGTTTTTCTTTCCATTTAAGGATGGCTCTGAGGTATTTGTTTTAGGATGCTTAAAGGTGTGAATGCAGTTAGACCTGCTAAGGATGTCCAAGGTTAACTCTATTTCTTAACATAATGGGCAAAGGATGCTTACGCGGTTGAATTAAAGCCAGTTTTCTTTCCTTCGGTCACCAGTTACCCATTCTTTAAAAAAAATGAATTCATTGACTAATTAATTAGTTAGAGAGTGTATCATGTAGCCCAGGCTGTCCTCAAACTCTACGTGCTTGAGTATGACCTTGAACTTTTAATCCTCCTGCCTTCTCCTCTTGAGTGCTAGGATTTTAGCCATGTGCCACCGTGCCTGGTTTAGGCATAGTTTTCTACTCTTATGCCACCTAAAACCGTATGAGAGAATGAGTTCCCTGTTCTAGAAAGTCACCAATGTGATAGTCACCTAGTTAGAAGGGGTGGTGACCTCATTTGTAGTCACTACCCCGTGAGTCCTGACTCCTTGTTTGCCATTCCTAATGTGGATTACAATGGCTTTGATAAGCACCCCCACATCCATTTCTGTAGCCATCAATGACATGGGGCAGTATACACTAAAATCAATGGAAATAATAATTAAATCCACCTCATGCACTCATCAGCTAGTGAGTAGCTTCCATATTGGGAACTCAGGTTTAGAACATTTCCATCACTTCAGAAAGTTCTAGCAAGCATGGCCAGCTTGGAGTTTTATCATGATCCTGAACATTATCATGAAGAAGATGCTGTCTCACTCCAAACCTAAGTTAATTGAAACCCTGTAGTGTGAGAATGGACCCACGAGCCACTGACAACCATTGATGAGAGTGGAAATTTCCCATGTGGGAACAAAGACTAACTCCGACCCAGAGTATTTTGAAGATGAGCTTGCCTAACGATGGTTCTGCCAACACACCTGTGACTGATAGGAGCAGAATGGAATTCTGAACACTTGCAATATCCAGGGTACTCCAGTACTCAAGCCGTTGACACTGAGAGTGCAGAAAAAAATCTCTCTCATTTCCTGAAATGTGATTTTTTTTTTTTAAACTTGATAACCCTTAGCCATTTCTTTCTACGTATACCCATGTTCTTCACTGAGGGATGTACCTGCCTGTGGGTTCTGAGCACCCTGTGTGATGGGACTGGGTGATGGGCCCCAGGGAGCTCACACATCCCACCTCTGTGCTCTGCATGGATAGCAAACTTTTTCTAGTAATTTACATTTGTTCAAGAGGTGGAGCCTGTGCAGACAAATGGCATTTTAGACACAGAATCAAAAAGAAGCCTTAAGTCCCTGCTTCTCAGCTCCCTGTCTATCCCAAAGGCCAGCAGGCTTGAGCAGGGGGAAGAGGTTTGTTATAACTATGGTTCAGGTTGGTGGCTCAAGTCTTCAAGGACCCTTCTTTGCTCTTCACCTTCCTAAAATAAGTTCCCCAGAGACTGGGTTCTTTGCAGGGACTTCTTAGCCATCAGAGCATATCCACCTCAGCTGAGCCAAGAGATCTTTCAGCATGGATAGGAGAGTAAAGAGGCCATAGGTATCATCTGTCCCGCTGGATGTACCGTTGTGGGGTATGTGACAGTGACTCTTGGAGAAGATTCAGGAGAGCAAGGATGTTTTGCTGGCCAGTGTTTTTGTTAGATAATCATCGTTGAGCACCTGTCATAGTCACAGAAATATGCTTGCCTCAGCTTTTCTTTTATCACTGACAATTGTTATAGGAAGCCCCGATGCTGTACCACCATACCCAATATACACACTGGTAATGGAAGCTGAAGGGTTAAATGAGTTCTTAGCACTACAGATTAGGAGTTGTTCTGTGCAAACCCATATTCCAGTCTACTTAAGGCCAAAGCCAAACACCACCATGGGAGCCATCTTGAAGGGCAGTTCAATTATCAAGGGATCCCTGGATAAGGAGCCAGTAACTGGGACCAGGATATTTTTAGACCTGGGATGAGTTACGAAGGCCAGGTATGGCACAGTGTTGCTGTGACCACAAGATGCCAGTGCAGTTGTGCCGTGTGATCTCAGAATCAGAGCAGGAAATCCTTGTCCCGTCCTTGCATGTTAGGAGGGATGCTTCAAGATAGCCTCCAGATGGAATTCTTGGTCCTCCTGTAGAACATCTTTGACAGAGGAGTCACATGTAGCAGGGGGACACGCCTTAGCTAAAGTCAGCTTGAGCCAGAAACAAAATATAGGTCTCTTGTCATTACCAACCAACAGCCCACTGGACCAAGGCCAGGATCAAAATAATGCTCTCGTTTTTTGTCAGCAATGAGTGACTTAAGGCTGGCTGGAGTCCTCTTGGGAGCTACACCTGCCAGAAAGGATGTCCTGGCCCCAGCCGATGGACTTGTCAGCATAGATAGGAGAGGCTTGAGCACCCACTTCAACTTCCCATGGTTAGGACTTGGCATACATTGTAGTTGAATATGGAATGTCCCTCATAGGTTCATGTATTTGAACACCTGGCCTCAATTGGTGGCACTGTTTGGGAAGGTTATGGGACTTCTGGAAGGTGGAGCCCTGCTGGAGGAAGTATATCATCCATCACTGGGAATCATCTTTGAGGTTTCATAGCTGGGCCTGACTTCCTGTTCTCCACCTCTGCTTCCTGGATGCAGATGCTCCCATTCTGCAATGTCCCTGCCATTATGCGCTGTATCCTCTCGGGAACTGTAACAAAATAAATCATTTCTCCTTCTCTTCCCCAACTCAATTGTTTTGTCAGGATATTTTTTTTTAATCACAGATAGAAAAATAACTAATAGAGAGGGGTGATGCCTGCAAGGGTGAGAGGCCTGTGATGAGGTCAAGAAGAACAGGACATCCACATCTCCTAAGTACAACGGAACTGTAGAGAGCCTGGCATCCCCAGCTCCAGGCCCAGCATATGTCCATGGAAAAAGCTGAGAAGTAAACCTTCACAGCATCAGCCCCCAGCTCTCTGTTTTGTATATTTCTCTGTTGTGTATTCCTCAGGAATGACCCTAGTCATTGGAGACTATTTAATCCAACCATTCTTGCCAGGGCACACAAACACAAAGCTAAGATGGCCTGACCTTTTCCCCAGCCTGCTGGCTGGAGATTCCATCTGTTGCCCTCCCAAACAAGTTCAGTATCACACGATCCCACGTGGGTACCAGTGAGTTCTCACCTTTGTCTTTTTCTTCTCAGAAACTGAAGGCATTTCATTGTCAGCGTTCAGAGGTCTGTCCTAACAGCTGACCCTCAGTGTTCATAGGCTGGGGTTAGGTTTGACCTTCCTTTCATTCCATGTTCATGGGCACACACAGACATTTCCCCAGTCTCAATGAACTGTGTGTTCCCAGGTAGCAGGGGTTGGTAGGCAACATTTTGCACTGTTCCCTGCCCTTTTATCCACACAAATTCTTCCCTGGTCCCTGGCCTGAAGGTCTAGTGAACTGTCAGGTGGGTTCAGGTCATCTCCTGGACAGTATCTCGATGTCACATTGTCTACAGGCCTCCTGGACAGTGCTTGACTTCTGAATGAGGTCACTGTGTGAAAAGCAGGTGCGTGTCCAGTAGCCTGTTTGTGCAGGTTCTCAAGCTCGATGTGCAAGAGATGCTGGGCTAGTACATGCTGAGAATGATTTGGGGGAGCTCTCATCTCCTCAAAAGAATCCCTTCTGCCTTCTCAAGTCACTCTGGCTGATTCCTGGAGATGCCAACACGTAGACAACAAGGTGGGTCCAAGGCTGGAGCTTCTACTGTGGCTGCAGGGTTCCTGTGCCTTATAGCAGTTGGCTCTCTAGACATCTTGGTGTGGAAATTACATCTAGGGGTGACAGTATCTTCTCCCAAATCTTCTTCCCCAGTAAACACTGCTAACTACCAACTCATAAAACATATCAGCTGGGTTTATTACTTTGAACCGTCTTTCCAATTGTGCTGTAAAATAAAGGCAGATGCCATTTTAAGATCTTATTATTGTCAAGGGCCGGCTTCTCCGGCAGCACCTGCTTAGCGGCAGCCTGCTTGTTTATGGCTCCTTTTTTTTTTTAATAGGTGACAGTTTAAGGTGGCGCTTCTCCGGTTACAGAGAGTTCCTCCTAGTGCCACAGAAGTGGCACACGCAGTGGGTGGGCTGCAGCTTCTGTGGCGGCACCAGGCAGGGTCGTGGGTTCACCTGGGTTTTCAGTCGACAGCCTCGCCACGCACGTCGGGCTCTGCCAAATGCTCTGCCATTAATTTATGATTTAAAGTAATTAACTTTTGCTGATTAAAGTAATTATTTCAAGTGCATTGCACCCGGGCCCAAATGATGCCCGCAGCCCCCTCTCCAGTCGGAGCCAGCAGCATGCCAAGTGCTTAAAAGCTGCACCGGGGATCCGTGTGGCTTCTGCCCGTCTCTCGGATCTGCCATGTTTATGGCTGACTTGTACTAACTGCTCATTTTAATGCCGAGTTCTGGCAGACCGTTGACACAGTGTGAAACCTTCGTCCCGTAAACAAGACAAGCTTCGGCTCGGTGACACCGGTGACAGAGGAAGCCGTTTAAATGAATCTTGCCTCCAGCCTTCCAGAGGTGGCATATTTCTGTGCTCTTCTGATTAGCCACATTGTCCCTTAAACAGTGTACGGCGGCTTCGTCTGTACTTTGCCAAGGGTGTTGAGCTCAGTCTGGGTGCTGAGAGTCAGCAGCTCCCCAGCACAGACCCTGCACTGGCTCTGAGGGGAGGAGGTGGAGCTGGTGGCCTGCCCTTCTCAGGAGGAACCAGGCACCATCCAGGAAAACATCCAGAAGACAATGGAGAGAGAGAGAGAGAGAGAGAGAGAGAGAGAGAGAGAAGCGCGCATGTGCAAGCAGCAGCTAGTCAGGGGGCTCACCCACCTGTCTCATCTAAGCCCCTGCCACTGGGGGAAGCAGATACATCACCGAATCCAAGGCTCCTCCTGCTGGGAGCTGCTTAGGGTAGAAGGAGAGGAGCCCTTTGCTGGAGTCCGAAGGCAAGGGGATCCTTCCAACTCACCTTCCCCCCACTCTACAGAGAGCCTGGGTACCAAGCCTTAGCCTCCCTGGTATAGAGCAAGTGGAAATTTGGTGGCATGCTGCAGATCCACAGGTGAGCGTTTAGGGAACCAGCCCGAAGAAGGCACAGGAGTATTTCTTGTCCATAAGATCCCTCACAGTTGTCGGGCCTGACACCAGGTTTGTATACCTAGTGAATGCCAGGGACTAAGTAAGGCACTCTGGTCTCATAAATTCCCCAAGAGAGGAGATGGTCTCATAAATTCCCCAAGAGTTACATTGCACATCCCCTAAGTGAGGCTCCGCAAGAGAGATTTGCCTATGTCCCATTAATGGGTGTGTTCCTTCTGTTTTCCAAACCCCGGAAGTGTGGCATTAATTCCCTTTGTCGGTTCAAGTTTGAGGTAACCTCCCTGTCTTAGCCTTGCTCCCTGGATCACAAGAGTCACCTGTGATGTCCCCAACCCACCCAGGGAGAGGTGAGGAGCCACATGCCTTGGTTTGGAAAAGATGGACTTTCATGGGAGCCTGTGGTGCTTCTGGCTTTATATGCTAGCTGGCAGGATGGTTTGGAGGATAAACTTGTATTTTTATCTTTTCTCTAAGTAATTATCCCAATGCCCTGGGCTTTGGGTGAAACCACACGGAAGTCTAATTTTGTATGTAATTAAGTGCCTGGTGGGCAGCCATTCCCAGAAAATGATATTTCAGCTCAGTGCCATTAAGCAAACATCACCAAAAATGATTGTGCCAAGAACAATGATCTGTGTGTTGGCAGCATTCACCATCCCACGATGGATGGTGGGGGTCATAAATAACCCACTTCACTTTCGGGGTGAATTAAGTGCTCTTGCAGGGTGCAAGAGAAAGAACATCAAAGAGAGCATTCAGCTTCTATGCAGGCATCTGGGCTGCGCCAGGTTTGGGCAGATGCCCTGGCCTGCCTGGCACTCCCCTAAAAGGCTACACTCCACTCACTGCTCTCTGGAGCACCCGTTAGAGAGCCAAATGGCAGTCTCTGGGCTGCCACCAGCCAGAGGGGGCCTGAGAGAGCTTGAGAAGGACGTCCACTTGTCACACCTGCCTCTGTAGCTAGGGGGCGCCGGTGCTGCCCTGATTTCCACTAGAGATGCACAGAGCCTAGACAGAGTCTGCAGGACCCCTGTTTTGAAGAACCGCCATTGGGTTAGATTTAAAAGCTAGAGAGTAAATGTGGAATCCAAAGGACTGTCCAAGGATGGCAGCCAGGTCTGAGGGCCGTGGACTGGGGTGGAAGCAAGAATTGGCTGGACTTGGTGTCTGGAAAGCCTAGCCTAGCCCAACACTTGGCTAGGCTGGTTCTCAGGGAGTACAGTGTAGAGCAGGGTTGTAGTGGGTAGCTGTTCTGGCTTTGACCTTGCAACAGTGCCCCTGGTGAGGCAGCAGGTGACCCCTTAAGACCTGAGGTGCATACGTGCTGACCTTCGCTACCTCATGGTCTTGGATGCTGGTTCAGATCAGGGCAAGTGTGGCAGTTACCTGTTGCCTCACTAGGGGCAGTGTTTCAAGGTCAAAGCTGGAATAGCTACCCACTACACAGGGTCACCCTCTGTCCCTTACAGTTTGATTTTTTTTTTTTTTTTTTTTTTTAGATAAAAAGAATGAAAACAAAATAAGCCAAGACCTTAAAACCATGTTTCACAACCTAGTCGGTCAACTATATTAGACTTTTTTTTTTTTTTTCAAATCTTGTCCCGGTTTACTGGGAAAACTCCTGGTTTGGAAGTTTTAAAGCCCCAGATTCAAATCCCAGTTGAACTACATATCAGCCAAGTGGCCTTGGGCAAGTTGTTTAATCTGAAAAGCCCCGATTTCCTTAGCGGCGAAGGGGACTAAGCCATCCTTCTTGTCAGGATGAGCTTCAGAAAGGCTAGGGAAGGAGCTGAGTTGTACCCTGCTGCCAGTGGTACAAACTCTCCCTCCTTTCAAGGAGGTTTGTGCCTGTGAGGAAGGGTACAGGATGAAGCAACAGCATCCAAAGGCCAGGGTTGCCCAAAGGGCTGCATACACAGGTCAGTGTGCAGAAGGGGTGCCTGAGACTGAGGGTGACTTGTACGTCTCCTTCTGGCATTACAGATACTTCACCCTTTACCAGTCAACACAGGAGGTGCAGGGCTCTTGCTCTGAGCAAGGACAGATCATGAGTTCAGGGTCGGGGCTGACTACAACAGAGGGTCCTGTGGTGGTTTGAATGAGAATGGCCCCCAGAGGCTCATATATTTGGATCCTTGGTCCCTAGTTAGTGGAACTGTTTGATAAGGATAAGGAGGTGTGGCTTTGTTGAAGGAAGTGTGTCACTGTAGTGGGTATTGAGGTTTCTTTAGATAAAAAGAATGTTTCATTTCTAAGTTTCAGTCTCTTTATGTAAACTATCTAAACAAGCCCATACCATTTCCAGATAGCTCGGTCTCTCTCTTTCTCTCTCTCTCTCTCTCTCTCTCTCTCTCTCTCTCTCTCTCTCTCTCTCTCTCGTGCTTGTGGGACAGATACGAGCTCTCAGGCACTGCTTCTGCATTTGTGCCTGCCTACCTTCCTGCTGCTATGCTCCCTGACATGATGGTCACAGACTCACCCTCTGAAACTCTAAAGCCCAATACATTCTTTCTTCTGTAAGTTCCCTTGGTCATGGCAATTGCATAGCAATAGAAACGTGCCTAAGACAGATAGTAACACCTTTCCTAAGTGAACGTTTGGAAAAGGCAGATAACACCAGACAGGAAGACAAAGATATCCATGGCCTCAGTCCTCAGCAGCACTCTTTGTCTGGGTATCAGCCCACTGGAGCCCCCATGTTTCTCCTGACGGCTTCATTGAATTTTAAGGATTGGGAGAAGACATAGCACATCTTTAAAACACCATCTCTGAATGAAGCACATTCTCCTGTTGTGTGGGGACCACAGTGGACCGGTGCTGCATTAGCAGGGGTCGCTGTCTACACAGCGTCTCCAAAGATATAAAGTCCTAATCTCAAGGGCCTGCAGGTGTGGCCCAAGAGCAAAGTGTGGATGCGAGTATGTGTGGACATGAACCTGGAGGACCTAGTGAGCCCCAAATGCAATCCCGAGCGTTGTTTGTTGAGACAAAAACGGAACACAAAGAGAAGAGGGAGAGAGGATGTGACAATGGAGGCTGGGACAGCAGCAGTGCAGCTACAAGCCAAGGCTGTAGTCGGCCACCAGACGCTGGAGGAGCTGGGGATTGGTGCTGCCCTTTGATGGGAATGTGGCTTTCCTGACACTTCAGTGTTGGCAAGTGAGACTTCTGGTGGACAGAGGCTGTGACTAAGGAGCTATGGTGGTTTTAAGCTGAGGCTGCTTCTTTTTAGTATATTTTCTTTCTTTCTTTCTTTCTTTCTTTCTTTCTTTCTTTCTTTCTTTCTTTCTTTCTTTCTTTCTTCCTTCCTCCCTCCCTCCCTCCCTCCCTCCCTCCCTCCCCTTTCCCTCCTTTCCCTTCTTTCCTTCTTCCTTCCTTCCTTTTTTTATTCTTTCTTTTCTTTATTTATTGAGACAAGGTCTCTCTGGATAGCCCTGGCTGTCTTGGAACTCACTGTGTAGACCAGGCTGGCCTTGAACTCACAGAGACCCACCTGCCTCTGGCTCCCAAATGCTGGGTGGGATTAAAGACGTGCACCACCTTGCCAGGCAGGGCAAAGTTTCTCACATCTTTTCACCCACAATTCATTTTTACCCTAGAAATGTTTATGCAACTCCTGGTGTGTAAGAACATAAAATAGGTATGGAAATCAAGTATTTACTGACAATCATAAAGAAATTACTTTGAAAATTGTGGTATACATAGAATGTTACAATTTATTAAAGATGTAAGCAAATTTGCATGCTAATTTGAGATAGATGCCTTTGTTTATTTTGACAGGAAGAGTTAAATATTTCCTGAATATTTAATGTGACAGAACAGAAAGCATCTTTGATGCTTTCAGTCTATCAATGTTTTGATTCTATAATCACTGCTTCTCATAAATATATACCACAAAAGACGCAGAAGTTCTTTTAAGGCTATTTCAGAAACTATTGCAAGTTCTTCAAATAAGTTTCTATGAAACTCAAGTTGGTAACTCAGACAACAATGTTAAAATTCAATCACTAACACAGTATTATTCAAAAATACACCAGTTTGATTATTACATGCTGAGGAATGATGGGAGAAAATTTTCTGCCATTCAGTTATGTTTCTGTAAGAGCAGAACACTTTGTATGGATGGTAAAAACACTGCAATTAGTAAACACACAGTAATTCCTAATCCGAGCCAGGGTGTTTCCAGCAGCATTTGCTGGCGTTTCACGACAGCATCCAGGCATGCTGTACATCCGGAACCGAGACTGCAGTGGGCCCTGCCCAGCAATCTGCAGCAAAGCCAGTGCTGACAGAACTGCCTCAGATTAACTTGGCATTTGATTTTGGGTAAGCTTTTGGGGGTGCAAATGCAGAAGCCATTTAGTGTTGTCAGATTTTTCATGCCCCCCACCCCACATTCATTCACATCACAGTTTAAGAAGCTGGATTTTAAGCTACCACAATTCTGACCATTTGCCCCAGCAGCCATAGAACACAGAGGGTCACTCTAGTGTGATTAAAACAGTTGTGGTCCATCCATGCTTGTGATGGTTTGGATGGGAAATGTAACCCCCAAGGCTTGTGTGTTGAGGGGTGGGCCCTACCTAGTGAGTCTCATCATGGAGAGGTATTTGTTCCAGACTCAGAGAGTCTGACTAATACAAGTCAAAGTAGATGAGAGGATGAAACTATTTGTTTAGGAGGCATGATGCCTGGCAAATGGGTACATGACTGAATAAACACATCATGATTAGATTAAAAGAAAGGAGGGCTTCGTTCTTGGTTTAATTCACTTGACAATTGTATTGTTGGCGCTCAGTGGACTGGTTGCTTTTTAACCAGGCCGATCAGGTACATGTTGCACCTGCTAAGTCTCCATGCCCTTGTGGATGAAGAAAGTCACTGCCCTTTTAGTCCCCTCCCACTGACACCACCCTGTCCCACATTACTGAAGTCTTGGCTACCTGGTGGATAATGAGGTTTGTCTTTGGCCAGCTTGCCAAGTGACAGGCACATCTCTAAGTTGCCCTTCACAAGCCTCCAGACATGATGGAGACCACAATCACGGCCAATTGTTTGCTATTTAATGATGGCTGCTGGCCTGAACTTCCAGCCAGGCTGTCTGAGCATCTTGAATGTGGATGTGACTTTGCTTTGAAATTTCCTTTCATGGAGCGAAGAGGGAAATACAGGTAAGCGTCCCTCAGAGCACCCAAGAAGGACTGGCCATATTGTCCTGGCCATAGAGTGCCCAAGAAGGACTGGCCATATTGTCCTGGCCATAGAGTGCCCAAGATGGACTGGCCATATTGTCCTGGCCATAGAGTGCCCAAGAAGGACTGGCCATATTGTCCTGGCCATAGAGTGCCCAAGATGGACTGGCCATATTGTCCTGGCCATCCAGACGAAGACAACAGGATGAGCTGGCTGTGGTTAGTACCTCCAGTCCCCAGCTTCAGTCCCACCAGGCTTTGTCCTGTCATTTTTCCGGAAGAGGACACTGGATGTCATCCCACGGCAATGAAGTGTGGGGTTCTCCTCCTGCTGCACAGCTCATCGTCTAACTCCCAAACTTGACTAGATGAGAGGGGCACCCCTCAAGACCTCCCTGGAGGGACTGGATTCCCAGAGTAACAAAAAGTAGAGGTTAGAGACGGTCCCTGCCGCCCTCCCTTGATGTGACACTGGCGACATCGACCTTGTAGAATGAGAGGCCCTGCGTCTGCACAATGCAGCTGTGGGAGGCTATGCGTGTCCTCCATGTGCAAGGCGTACCTGCTTTCCACCCAACTGCACTGAGCAAACCTCACTTTTGGAGCACGGGCCCTGACAGCTGTTGATGCCATGACTGACTGTTTCTGGGGCTGTCTGTTTTGTTATCTGCACCCACAACACAAAGCCTTCCAACAGCAGGCCCGGGGGACGGGCAGAGTGAGAAGACTCCCTCTGAAGAGAGCAATATGGCCTCCCTCGGACTAGCCTGACAGCTTGTTCTCTGAGACAGGGGCCTGCAGGTGGCAAAGCCATTAGGAACAATTTGTCGTCACCCCGCAGGCTGGCGCCTCCTAAACTGTTATCAATAAGCTTGTCATCCAAGGTCTAACCTCCTTTGTTCTTTTCATCTGCTCTCCTTTTGGAGGCCTCTCCAGAGCCTGCAGCTTCCTCCGAGGACCTGCAACAGGCTGTCATACACCTGTTTGGCTGGAGGCTGGGCCGGGGGGTCCAGGCATGGTGGGAGAGAGCAGTGAACCGCCCCAGCCTCCTGGCTCCCACTGCTCTTCCATGTCAGGATGTCAGATGACAGTTGTTGAAGCTGCAGCTGGCACATCAGCCATGCCAGGGCATGGTGCACCTGCCTCATGCTTTCATGTGCTCTGCCCTCCTGAGGGGTGTGGGCCTCACCTCCTCGAGGCTGCTTCCGTGGCTGCAACTCAAAGACAGCGGAAATGGTTGTGGTTCAGGGGCCTGTGGCAAGGAGACCAAGGCTCTGCCGTGGTTACCACAGAGGCAGGACACTCCTGTGAGTGTTCTGGGGATCAGAAGTGTGTGTCCGTGTGCTGTGGCTGAGCTGCAGAGGCCTGAATAAGCATCCACGATTGTCCAAGAATTAAGAACTGGGACAAGGTTTTTACTGGTCTGACAAACTGGCAGGCATTTTAGCAAATGGGCAGTGACCTGTTGGCAGCTTGCATTGAGAGCGGGTCCTGACTTGGCCTTCTTGATTCACTATGACATAAGACTACACTGAGTGGCTTCAACAACAGACTTTTTTCTCATGGTTCTGGAAGCTGGGGAGTCCAATATGAAGATGTCAGCAAAGTAGGCTCACTCCGGGGCTTTAGGGTAGCTGCGCTCTAATGACGTACTTACTGGACATCTTCTTTAGGAAGAGGGTATGAGTCAACACTCTGATGTTGTTTCTTATAAGAATACTAACTCTCTTTCTTGGGATCCTGTACTTACAATCCCTAACCTTCACCTCCCTCAAAGGGTCCCATCTCCAAATACCATTACACCAGTAGTCCGAATTCGGCACAGGAGTTCAGCTGGATACAAACATTTAGTCAATACCGGGCCCTGAGAATGAGCCCACGGTCATGAGAGGATAAAGCTGAGTCGTGATGTGTGCCTGGCTCTGAGGGCACTCCAGTGGTCGAAGATGCATTTAGGAGAGTGGAAGATAGTCGTCTATGGAAGACCACCCCCACATCTCTCCATAATGCTTTTATTAAACCTCTGCTTAAGCAAACTTGCTACTGGTAGCCTTTGGGGGACAAACAAAGGACAGGAATTTTCAGGGGGAGAATTTCATGTATGAGGGCTTCCTATCGGCCATCATAGCAGGACATAGACAAAGAACTGCATAACTCTGTCTGGTAGGCCTGCGAAAGAAGCTAAGCTCTGGAGTTTCCATGTGCCCAGGTGAGGGCACCCTCAGAGTAGGGCTCAAGTGGGCTACACATTGCCAGTGTACTGGCGACTTTACAAAGGGTCTCCTCTCCCAGGAAGCTCTTCAGCTTCCCTCTTACCTGCATCATCAGGTGGGGATGCCTAGGCTCAGGAAAATAGAGTGCTTCCCATCTCCCAACAAGGAGGTCGGAACTCTTGACTCCGTGGTCACACACTGGCTATAAATGCTCTGCTCTGCCAGTTCCAGAAAGGTCAGCTTTTAAAAGCATCCAGTGCTTGTGAAGTCACACTGTCACAGGTGTCCTGCAAGCCAGAAAAACCAGGGCTTTTGCAGAACCCAGGCTCTCTTCTCCACTCAGGAACCTTCAATAAGACCCACCCAGCAATGTTGACA
This sequence comes from Peromyscus eremicus, assembly GCF_949786415.1. Classification (NCBI taxonomy): domain Eukaryota; kingdom Metazoa; phylum Chordata; class Mammalia; order Rodentia; family Cricetidae; genus Peromyscus; species Peromyscus eremicus. The sequence goes on along the minus strand of NC_081416.1, from coordinate 66,626,329 downwards.
AGGGCTCCTCTTCTGGTTTCTCAGTTTCTAGTTCCACTACTGGTTTCTCAGACACCCCCACCCCCACCCCGCCGCCAAGGCTTAGCCTAGAACTCCTGCCTCAGCAGAGGATGGCCATGTAGGCAAAGGAACATCATCAGACTGTTGTCCTGGAGGCAGATATGAACTGCATGAAAGTTTTAGCCATGGCCTCATGGTCACTGTCTAGAATAGCTACCTAAGAATTGGATGGGCACTTCTGGCATCTTCCAGAAGACCCTATACGTAGGACAACCTCAGAGTCTCTCAGTCTACACACACGCGCGCGCGCACACACACACACACACACACACTGCTGAGTGACTCAGAAACCTATGCACCATGTGGGCATTTGCTTCCTAAAGTCAGAGCATCACCCAGATTTCTGGATCACTTGGCCCTTTGGAAGAGTGGCCCAGCCCCACAACAGATGGTGCCTCCCTCCCAGCCCAGGCTGCAGGACCAGCAGCAAATAGGCAGCTGCTCACCTTCTCTCCTTTCTTCTTTCCTTCTGGACAAAGACCATTATGCTAATGAGGGCCATGGGTCCAGGGCAGCCCACGTTGGCCTCTGCAGGACAACCGTGAATGATGTTCAGCCCCAGAAAGCTGGCTTCAGCTCCCTGCCATTATCCGAGCTGACACCAGCGTGCCAGCCACAGACAGCTGGGAGGACCTGAGCCTCTGCAGATCCATCTGGAAATCCACTCCCGAGCCAGTTGCTTGACTTCAAGTATGAGATGGCTCTGCTCCAAAGACAATGGGTGCCCTGTCTCTGTGACCTTGTCCTCTCATACCATCGGACCAAGAACAAGACAGGGATGTTTTTACATGGAGCAAGGAGTTGTATCCTGGATTTCCTATTCTCTAGAGCCCCTGGTGTTATTTCCCCTGGTCCACAGGTATACACACACGCAAGGAACCTCTGCACTGCATTCTTAGACAAGACACTTGTTCCTGGCCCCAGGTAGGGGCACAGTGCCAAGAATCCTGTGTTACCTTCCTGGAGCAGGCATATTGATGCACCCAAAACTATTCTGCTCAAAATAGTACTTGCTTCCCTTGCAGTTCTGAAGGCTGACAGTCAGAATGAAAGTCACTGGGAAATGCGGTTTCCTCTAGAAGATCTGGGAAAGAATCTTCACGTCTGGCTTGGCTTCCTCGGTGTTCCTTGGCTTGTAGACATATCACTTCAACCCTCAGCCTTCATTCTCCACCTAGTGTTTCTGTGTGTCTGGTCCAAATGGTCTTATTGAGCACAGTACCTTGATCCAGTACGAAGTCATCTTAACCTGATTACATTTTTAAAAATCCCTTTGCCAGATCAAGTCACATTTACAGGTTCCAGGTTGACAGGGATTTGGGTAGGAGAGTGCTGTTTAACCAGACAGACTGACAATGGAGTGGAGGCATCTGCTTCTCACATCCTGTCATAATAAAGCATCTTTTCACTTAGTGGCCCTGGTGTCTTATTTGTACCTCTGGCTCCCAGGATGCTATTTAGAAACAGTCACACCCGTTGAACACATCCCTGAAGCTACAGACAACCCTGGGAATACTGTTCGTGTTTAGGTGGTTTAACTGGCTCCTGTAAAAGTCTCTTCCCTTTCTCTTCACTGATATTTTTACCAATGGGAGTGTCCAAGGCTTCTGGGGCAGGAACATCATTCTTAACTTTGGGATCATGGCTGCAGAGTCAAAACTAGACACTCTTCGTCCTGAAAGCAGCCACCATCCATCTTGCAGAGCCCTGCCATGCTCAGTGGGCCCTTCTTCCCACAGGTCAGCGGCCCTCAAGCAGGGGCTAAACCTGGACAGAACACTGGCCTAAGAGGCCTGGCTAACCAGGAAGCAGTGTTGTGTCTTAAGTTGCCCAGCAGTACCTGGGGATGGGACCTGCTTAGATACCCTCCACCCCCATATAAATTTTGAGCGTCACAGTGAGATGTGCATGAAGCTTGTCGTGGAGGGGAAAGAGGTGACAGTGAGATGTAGGGCATTAGGCACACACAACCAGAGGGACCTGAGAGGGGACCAAGTACCTTCTTGGGGAGAAAGAGCCGAGATACACAGTGGAAGCAGACAGCCACCTCTGTCTGTCAGATACAAGGCCAACAAGTGAGCAAGCATGGCTTTTAGCAGGTGTAGTAATTCACATAAGTGTGACATGGGCTCACTTCACCATTCCCTCCTGGCTTGCTTGGGTCCGAGGCCACACAAGTGCCAGGATGCCCATCTCTCATCTACCCCGTTGAGTTCTCTGTGGATGCAGAGGCAGGACGCCAGAGACAGACTCTATCAAGGGCACTGGAGCAAGCTGCTGTCCAAGCCCTGGCATTTACACAGTTTAGGTATATTGTGTTCATTTAAGGGCTTTCTGTGTAAAGGGTGCAGGGCCCTGAGCGGCCAAATCTGCTAATGCCTTGTGCTTTTTGCTTTTAAATGTGCCACTTCCAATGACTGTCACTGTTGACCTAAGTGAGAAACATCCCAACATGTCTATGGAGGAGTCAGTGGTGCGGCCTCACACTGTTCAGCTTCTGTTCTGTGGAGGAAGATGTTACCAGACTTAGCTAATTTTTGTAAGTTGAGGCCTCTTTAGCAAGGCTCGTCACCTGTGTCTGTATGTCCCCAAGAGCCCTGTAGCTCTTCAAAATTCCTCTTGAACAACATGGGAGGAGAGGCCTTCAACAGATTTTTTTTTGGCATTGCCACACTGAATTAATGCCTTTAATTGGAACATTCATTCATTCATTCTTTGAAGGCATAGAGACTGAATACTTTTTCTGGGATAATATATCAGCACTCTGTGGAAATGTGGGCAAGATAGAGGCAGCCTCATACTAAGGGAGCCCACCGATAAGGAAAGCTAGCAAGAGACCCCAGCCTTCTGAGTAACTCAGAGAGGGAAATATGAGGCCTGGGGAGGTGGGGCCAAGAAATCCCTTCTGAGAGGCCTTCTTGACAGTCCCCGAGGGGAGCAGGGATCAGCCAAGCGAAGGCTGAAGGCGATGGATATGGCAGCATCTGGGGATAAACAGGGAAAAGGGTGGACAGACCTTTTCAAAGTAGTAAGAAAAGATGGAAATGGATGAATCGTTCCATATGGTCATGTATGTTGGTCTACACAAGTCCCAAAACAATCTAGAAAGTTGAGATCAGTTACAAGATCTAGAACAGTCCTAGTCACGGTCTCAGTGGAGTTCTTCTTCTGTGAACACCTTTTTGTGAAGTGCCAGTGAGCTGGAGCTGGAGAAACAAGCAACAATAAAATCTGCCTGGCATGCCCCAGGCATGCTGTAGTGACAATACACGAAGTCCCAGGCCTTCATCCATGGGCATTCCTATAGACCTCTTCAAAAATCCCTCAGCATCTGTCTTTTGAGCAGACATCAAGACCACGGGGTGCACTGTGGGAGAACCACACACCGCAGAAGAGAATTCCTGGCACTGCCCACCAGGGGCCACAGGAGAAGCTGTCTGTGGGAGTGAGGGGCTTAAAGATGAGAGAGAGAGAGAGAGAGAGAGAGAGAGAGAGAGAGAGAGAGAGAGGTCTCCAAACACTAGTCCTTGGGCTCCCTCATCCAGCTTTGCCTTCTCAGGAGGATGGACTCTGGGGACTCCCCACACTAACTGACCTCCGTGGGGTGAACACTGAGCTGGGAGGTGGTAAATCCATGGGAGAGTGGCAGTGGGAGTGGCTTAGGAGAAAGGCTGACCTGTTTGGAAATGGGCACCAGAGCAGTGTCAGTTTAGCTTACGGCCTAAGGACCTTGCCTGACCTGTTTGACACCAGCGTCACCAGCCCATATTCTGCCTAGTAGAGGCCTTTGCTAAATGAAGGGAAGCCATAACATGAGGCAGTTTCAAAGCCAGGCCTGGGTCTGGGCTTCCAAGGAGTAAGATGCCTAGGTGACCACAGCACTGTCTCGGGGTCTCCTGGCCTGGATCTGTGATTCAGGGGGAGGTACAGAGCAATGAGAACTAACCCACTGTCAGGTAGTATGGAGGGCTTCCTCAGAGCTCTTCTTTGGGGCTTTTGTCGCCCGTTAGCAGCGCGGCCCCTCCTTGCTTGCTGTCTGCTGCCGCTCGGTGCTTCCTGCTGTATTGACACAGGAACTCTTGCTACTTCCCTTACTTAATTAGGGTGCTAAGAGACGGCTGCACACTCAATGTAATGACTGAGTAAGTAAATTTCCCCTGTTAATCTGCACATTTATCATAGTTGCCTCCCTAAATCGACAGTGACTGGCAAAGTCTAAAGAAACCCTCGAGTTTATAGCTGGGAGATAAAATTCAGACAAATGAACCACTGATGCCCAGTGACATGAAAACATCCTTACAGAACTGTGGGCACTAGGCAGAGTCGGGGCTCTAAGAGGTGGGACCGGTCCAGCGCCATCTGGACGTCCAACTGTGAAGTGCTTCTTGGAGTTAATACTGGCCCACCTATCTCCTGGAGTGACTGAGTCTTCTATCTCCTTACCAGAGCATCCATTTTTCTGCATTACCTCTGCCTCCTGACTTATTAACGTATGGTCTCGTCTCCCTCTAAAACACAGGCTCCGGGTCGGAAGTCTTGTCCACTGTTGAATCTCCCTTACTTAGACCATCCCGAGAGTTATACACACCCCACCCGCACGTGTTGAATAAGGTAACAAATGACTAAGAAAGTAAGTCTGGACTGATGGACTGGGCTGTGTCTGCACTATGCTGAACTGAGTCCCAAGTTATAGAATGAAGCTTGAGCCTCAGCCCCTCAGACATGATTGGCTTTTCAGGTGAGACCTCTGAAGATCTAGTTAAGAGGAGGTCAATACGGTGAGTCTTCATCCTGTGTCTTCCTAGCTAGAGAGTAGACAGGGATGCAGAGGAAGAGGGAGACACTGGACTCTGACTCATACAGAGAGACAATCGGTGGAGACTCGTGTGTGGAGAGGCTGGAAGCAGAAGCCAGTCTGAAAGCCAAGGGGAAGATCCCTCAGAGAAGCCATCACACAATACTTCTTTCTAGAAATTCCTGTCCCCAGAGTGGAAAGGACATCAACTTGCATCATTTGAGGCTCACCTGTGTTGACTTCTCTGGCAGTCAAGCTGACAAGCATAGGCATGACAGCCCAGTCTGTGGATATCTCATTCAGGACCCACATCCAGAGCATAACTGACCCAATGCCTGGCCAGACATTGTGCTCACCTGCTGGCCAGGTGAAACTTCCCATAGAAGATGAGAAGAGGTGTTGTCTCCTACACATATCCCATTGTCTATGGGCTCCAGAGGCACCAGGCTTATTGCTTGCATCTGCTTCTCATATGCTTGATCCTGTTTAATCTGAACAGCAGCCTGCATGGTCATCATGTCCATCACCATCATGACAGGAGGCTGAGCTATGCTGCGGGTGGAGAACTAGTGTGGTAATGTAGGGAGGGGCCCTGGAAGGCTTCAGGGCATTCAGATGTGGCCTGATGAGTCAGAGGCTGCTGCAGGACATATCCTGGGTAGGGTACTGATGTGGGACGTTTGCTCCCATTCAGGAGCTGACCACACCCTTGGCCTCCCGGCTCCTCTTTTTTGGAGAGGGGAGAATGTGTTCTCTCTCTGCCTGGGAGCCTCTTGGACTGGTTTCATTGAGAAGGGGAGAGTAGTAGCCAGGTCTACTGGCCCCTAGGTCCCAGTTGAGTATTTGGGTCTAGAGTCAGTACACAAAAGGCAAAAGGATGAAAAATTGTAACAGGACAATTAGCCACAGCAGACTGCAAAGTAGGTATTTAGGATCAGGGCTCCTCCAGTGCCCCACAAAAGGCCCTGCCGGAGACCACTACAGCAAAAACCTAGCAGAGAGAACAGAAGAGAGGGTCCCCTGTACCTCCAAAGTCTGTCCCCTAGGTCTTGATGGTTAGCTGGTCACCCTTGTGCAAAGAGCCGGGCCAGCCCATCTTGGGCCTGCATGCCTGTCTCCATTCTCAGGATGCTCAATGGCATTTCCTCTTTTGTGTAGTACTGGGAGTTCTTGCTTCATTATTCAGAAAGTCTTTAGGCTGATGCTCAACCTAGTTAGCCACATTAACATATTTAAATCACAATTAATTGGAAAATTACAGTAAGGTGTGAGGTGGGAGTCATTCTTTCAAATGAGGATCTTAACTTGCTGATGAAACCCAGCCATTTGTTTCTTCCCAGGAAGTCTTCAAACCCCCAACTGGCACGTGTGTCCTGGCACGTGTATGCCTGCTGTGAGCTGGTGAGGTGCCCCTCTCTACCCCACCCCTACATGGCCCAGAGCACCCAGGTTGGCCCAGCAGGAAAGGGAGGGGAGGAGCCCTTGAAAGTGGGGCCCTGACCTCTGTGTCCACCAGCCCCAGACTCCCTGGGGGAGAGATCTCCAGATGCCAGTGGTGCATTAGAATAGGAGTAACCTCAGAGTGGGTATTCTGAATACAGTGGACACTCCTGTTTCAGCTCAGCAGAGACTGGCCTGGTGCAGCTGGATCATTCAAAGCCCTTGTCACCATAAGGTGACTTTCCCCAGAGAAAGACACCGAGCAGGGGTGCAGCTGTGCAGTTTCCCTGGCGCTGAGATCTTATTTGGATGCTGGATGGACACTGGATGGAGAGAGCCCAGAGAGGTCGCCCAGCTGTGACTGGCCTCCAGGAAGGCCTCTGCAAATGTGGGCAGCTACCTCAGTTACTCTCCTGCTTTCTCCCTGTCCTGACCAGAGAGGGAAGCCAGCCAGGACATGAAGGTAGGGTGAGTAAGCCCGCACCCTCTTTCACTGCTGCTCCAAAGCAGCACAGGAGGTGCATTGTGAACTCACACACCAGCCTCCTGGTGTCAGCTGGACTGACTCTGGGTACCCAGGGATGTCCAAGTTCTATTGCTTATGGGACACAGTGAGCGTGACATCTACACTGTGGACTGGGAAAGAAAAGCCTCCTTCAGGATGGGAGGGCCTGGAAAGTGCCATGGTTCTGTCACCCTGTGGGCCACCTGAGCTCCTGACACCACTGACTGGGTACACCTCAGAGCCAGTGGGCTGCGGGACTCAGGGATAGGCCCCTGTATCATCACTGCCACAGTAGGCGCTTAATAAATGTTTGCAAGGCTCACGGCAATCAGAACTGAGTGTTCAGAAAGAAGGCATGTGCCCTCAGTGGATGCAGGAGGCTGGGGCCTGTGAAGAGAGGAGCGTGGGTGGCCATATCCTGGTCTAACTGGCCCTCACATTTTCCCTGGACCTGACCTACCTGGGCCCTTTGCTTTCCACGTGTGACAAGAGCTGTGAGTGAGGCACCGAGGGACTTTTCCTTTAAGTGTGAGGCTGCATTACCAGGGCCCTGCTGATGAGAGTGAGGTGGATTTGAAGGTAAGCAGTGATGGAAGTCAGATGCCCCCGGGAACCGCCTGCGATGGGAGTGTGGGGATTCATTTCCTCTCTTGCAAACAGGGCTGATAAGCAGCAAGCATTTGTTTTCCCGGATTTTCTGAGTCGCCTTGTGAGTTGGTTTCCGACTGCAGCAGCCATGCCTCATTGCATAGTCGAAGGTCCGCTGGCATTTCTGGATATTTAACGCCTGCACAATTAGCCAATCATGTTATGTAATGTGTTCTTTAATGCCCCATTTATCTCGTCACCCAACATTTGTGCTTTCTGTTGGAGAGCATTGAGTTTCACTTTTCAAAATTCCATTTGGAAGTGGAAATAACACTTCAGATTTCAGATGGGGTGCAGGGTGGGGGGGCAAGAGGAAGCTCCAAAGGGGTCTGTAGCTCTAGGGCCATCTTAGTTGCCTTTGCTCTCCTTCTGCTGCCTGCCGTCTGCCAGGCTTTCCGTGCCCGTTTTCATGCAACCCTAAGCTCAACCTGCTTTGGAGAGTAGGGAAGGGGTAGTGGAGGGTAGGCAGCCTGAGGAAGGACATGGGGCAGGGAAGTTGATGGGGATTTGGTCCGGGCAGCAGGAGTGCCGAGAAAGCCACTGCAGGATACCGCCCCCAACAGTCTGTGCGCTGCAAGAGCCTGACACTAGCACTGAAGGGTTCTCCTTCACTTTCAGCTGCTCTCCACTCTGGCTGTTTGCCTTGCCCTCACCACCTCATCCTGGCAGGGCAGGATTCTGATGAGAGGGGGAGGGGGGGGTCTGACCCTCTTAGCGAGCCCTTGTCTTCCGCAACCTCTGCTCTCTGCAAAGCCTGGCTCCCGGCTTCCCGCATGCAGGACCGCCGACCGAGTGCTCCAGCACTGCTCCAGCATATTCTCTGATGAGCCCATCTTGGTGCTGAGTGGAAAGGAAAAATCAATAGTGAACTTGGGGCTCCCTGTGCCCACAAGGCCCAGAAGCTGCTTTCTCAGCTGACTGTCTTCCAGGCAGAGCCACCTGTGGGGAGAGGTGAAAGATACATGAACTAATGAAACCTCCTGCCGTGTCAACCTGCCTGTGTGTACATCCTCCTTTGAGTGTGTCCTGCGTGTTAGTTGGGGCATCTTTGTGCATGCCTGTTTATTATATGAGTGTAGACGCGTGATTGTGAGTCTCTGTGTGCGTGCATGTGCTCTTTAGTGTGGGTGGATCCATGCACATCTATACAACTGAACATGTGTGTATATCTGCATACAACTACAGTTTATAAGAGTGTGCAGGAGTGCCCCCATGTACAGTGCTAATCTGAGTGTTGGGCAATGTAGCTGGGTGTATGTGAAGAGGAGTTGCATGTCTACACACATATTGCTGCGTGTGGTGTGCACATTTCTGTGCCCAAATGTAGATTGCATGCTTATCACTGTGTGAGCAGGGGGCGGAGGGAGGAGCTGCCTACTCGTTATCTGCATTAACCACATATCTGCCTGTCTGCCTCCTCATGTGCCTCTGTTCCCCTCAGCAGCCATGATAACACTATAGGAACTGCCACACTGCCCAGACCCTACTTGGCTTAGAACAGATGTGTGACCCAGAGCAGAGACGGTTCTGTACCAGTCAGTGACCCCCTAGGTCACAAGAGGGATAAGACAATGGGGCTGGCCTGAAGCCATGAGTAAGAACTTCCTGCTCTGCAGCCAAGACACTTCTGTCCCTGGCTGTGTAGCACATTGCTGATGGAGATCAAAATAAGAAGCCATACCCAGCAGTGGGGTATGAAATTTCTAGAAACCCTGATTCCCTGCTGGATGCCAGCCCTGGGAGTGTTTTTTTTCTTCTTAGTATCCACAGCATTTCCTTAAGGTCTGAAAGCAGCACACTTTCTACACTAGAGCTAGCTTGCATAGGCTGATCTTTCCCCAAACCTCCAAATATCTGACTCACCAAGGAGCATGTGTCCTGTTATCCTGGCCAGAAGATGGGGTGGTCCTGGGCCCCCATACAGTGTCCAGACTTACTGTCTCCTATCCCATTTCCATCTCATCCTGAGCATTCTTCATTCTCAGGGATCTCCAGGAAGAACACACTTCATGGTGGGTAGGACTGACCTGGAAGAACTACTTGAGGTACACATGGGATCCCCAGAACACAGTACACAGTATTATGCCCAGGTGCGGACAGACTTCAATGACGTTGTGAACACTGTTAGTCTCTTCTTTTAATTTCTCTTATACTATGTACTTCTCCAAACATCCAGCATGGTATATGGTTTCCCTGAATATATCTAAGAACCCACATACCTAAACACACACATACGTGCAAACACACACACAAACACATAAAAACACAGATACATAAACACATATCCACACACCTACACACCTACACACACACACACACACACACACACACACACACACACACACACACACATTGAAATACTCTGGCTTAAGACTGGCAGCCAACGAGATCATTATCTCAGGAGAAATTCCATTGCCTATAAAAATTGCAGAGGATTGAGAAAAGCAGTTGGTGGCCTCCCTGCGCTTGGCGACTGTTCAAGCGGAGCAGGCGTGCTTGCCTAACGGAACACAGGAAGGCCTGGTGGACCTCCCTCGGTGTGATCCCAATTCCAGGAGCACAGGCAGCTGTGCTTCTACGCTGTAGCACTGAGCTTACATTCACTTGGCTTTTAACGTGCTGTCTTCCTAAACCTGTCCTTCCTCTGCAGGCCGAGTCACTTTCTTAGAGCTGCTGTAAGAAAAGATCACAGAAAAGATGGGAAAAAAAACCCAAAATTTATTGGGTCAAAGGCCTGGAGTTCATAGTCTGAAACAACATCAGTGTCCATATTGTCTCTAGAGGATTTGGAGTAGGGTCCTTTCGGCCTTCCTCCCAGCATCCAGTGTTACTTAGCATCCTTCATATTTGCCTCCATCTTCAAATAGCCTTGTCCTGGTATGTATTGATATGACCAAATCTCCCTTTATTCATAAGGACACCAGCCACATTGGATTAGGGCTCACCTTTTCATCCTTCCAGGGTGGTCTCATTTTAACTTTGTGTCATCTGCAAAGACCTCATTTCCAGAGAAGGAGACAGCTATGTTCTAGGTGGGTACAGGTTGGCAAACACCATAAAAACCCAGTACAAGAACAGAAAGTCAGCTTTAAAAGAGAGGCATTCTGGGATGCCATTTGAAATGAGAGAACACACACTACTACCAGGTTGACCTGACAAGTAAAGGCTGAGAAATGCCCAGCTGGGACCATCAGCATGAGTGGATAGAATGAGTCTGTCATGATCTGCACACAAGCTAACTTCTTTCATGTCCCTAGAGTGAGTGGGGACCATGGCAGAGCAGACTCTGGTCTGCCTCCTCTGGTCCCAGCAGCCCATGCTTTCTCAGGATATCTACCTCACAGACTGAAATGCTCTAACATCTCCCAAGCCTCTGGAGACTTGCAGTGTGGACCAGTTCTAGAGCCGCCAAGATTCAGCAGCTCTTAGAGTGGATACTCCCAGGGCAGCTAGGTGAGACAATGGCTGGAGTTCGCCAACTGAAAGGACACTTAAGTCTGGCAAAACAGCAGAAAGTTCCATAGGCAGAGAAGCACATGGGAACATCGCATCCCATGGCCCATCATACAGCCTGTTCACTCTCACACCTTCAGAGCACATCTCTTTCTCTCCTGGACCCACTTCCCAAGAGTGGCATCTCTGCCATCCTCACACTCCTGTTCTTGTGCTGTGATTGTGGGCATGGTTTGCCCAGTGTTGGCTGAAGAAATGCCAAATATTTAAACATTCCACTTCCCTGCTTTGCATTACACTAAATTTTCTTGTTTCTCTCAATTATATCTGACAGGGACAATAACTCCCTCCAGATGTCCAAATTAGAACAGGTGACCCTAATTTCAAGGAAATCCAGTTTGGTGTGATGTATTTCCTCTTAACTTGCTCAGAGTTTGCACAGTCTTTGGAAATGACATTTCAGCACAGCTAAGCATGGTACGTTCTTCTGAGAGTGAGGAGTCGAATATGCACAGAGCCCTGCTCATTTCTAGAAACACATGTACCAAGCGTTTCACGGAAACCAGCAAAAGAAGTGAATTTACATCAGGAGCCCTCCTCTCCCATTGTCGACATGTTTGAGAAGACGATTTATGCATTAAATGGGCTTTGACTGCTGTACCTGGCTGTTGTTTGTTCAAACCATGACCAAGACCAATTGAGTTGATCTTACAGGCATTAGTAGTTCACACACTAGCGTTTGCCCCAGGGCCATCATAACACTCACCATTTTTGGTCAGTCTCTTCCTCTTTTCAAACGTTGCTGAGGGCTCAGAATTGAGACTAGGGAGCATGGAAGGAAGGAAGGAAGGTGCCAGGAGACTATTTTTGAACTCGATTTTTTTGTTGGTCACCCTCGAGTGTTATTCTCCCACCCTGGATATGTCTGCAGCAGATCACAGCCAATGATCTGACATGCTTTCTTCTTTCTCCAGATTAACCAAGACTGAGGACCTGGAAGCAGCTGGGACACATGGCTCTTTGCTGAGCCCAACAACATCCTGGCTCCAACCTTCCACTGTTTGATCTCTCTGGGAGAGATGGAACTCTCACCAGGACTGTGGCAGCCGAGCAATGGGACTTGCTAAGCAGTGGGCAGTCTAAGCACTGGGACTGCCAGTGTGTGACAAAACCCTGCCCTGCCCTGCCCTGCCCTTCCTTGTAGACAATAAGTCCTACCAGACAAAGTGTGCACATGAAATATTGAAGTATAACCTACCCTCATTCAGGAAAGTCTCACTAAGGAGAGAGGATCCCCCCCCCCCCATGAACGTAGGTGACATCATCCCGTGGCCTGTGGTCCTGAACTGAAAACAAAAGCCAGCTGAGCATGCATCTCTTCCTGCTTCCTGACTGCAGACATGGTGTTACCAGCCACCTCATGTCCCCGCTGCTGTGCCTTTTGCCATGAGGGAACAGTACCTTCAAATGATAAGCCCAGCCAAACCCTCCCTTTCTTAATTTACTGCTTGTCTAGTACTTGATAATAGCATGAAAATGAACTAATGTAGTATGCAAAAGCAAATTCCAGATATCATTTCATGTCTACATACTTCAGAGTGAATCTCTAAAAGAATGCAATGTTTTCCTCACATACACACAGTGTCATTTCTTGCAATTAAAAAAAAAAATTCAACGTGGTACCATGAACATGATTGACAGATGGAGAAATTAGGTCTCTGGCGTGGGCTTTGAGAGTGGTGGCCCAGTCCCCAGCTCGGATCCAGACACAGTGCCTCCTGGTCTGCACCACATAATTGCTGCTACAGGATCCTGCTTCAGAGGCCAGGAGCCACAACCCCCCCACCATCCGTTCCTTGCCATGGTCCACTGTCCCCTCTCAAATCCTGAAACAAAATAAACCCCTTCTCCCTTAGCTATTTCTGTCAGGGGTCCTATCACAAAGTTGACAACTGATAGGACCCCATATTGGTCACTGCCAAGAGCTCTACCCTCCTCCTCAGGAAACCCCATTGGCAGACTTGGTGTCTCTCTTAGAGTGGAGTCACTTGGTAAATATGTCCACCATCTTTGATTTGGAAGCTGGTGGTGGCTAGAAGGAGTGAGATGTGACAGAGATGGAGAAAGCCTCTCATTCATTTGTTAGAAGGGTCTTTCTTTCCTCTTTCATTCTCCACACCAGACAAAGCCTTTGTTAGAGGGTGTGTCCACTTTCCCATGCTTTTTTCATAAAGCCTAACATCTGGGGGATGACCATTCAGCAGAGGAAAAGCTACAAAGGGAGACACTATTTTGCCCCTTAGTCAATCCCAAAGTTTTGGTGTTCATTCGTACTTGGACTAGAGCTGAGAGAAGGAGAGATCAGCCAAGTGACTTGAAGAAGTGACTCCATATCCACCTCTCTAGCCTCCAAAGTGGGACTATACTTCCACCAAGTCTAAGTGGGCATGCAGCTCACAGGGGCACCATAGTGACTCAGACCCAACCTTTATCCAGCTTACATGGCCTCCTCCAAATGCAGCAGCATTCAGTTCCAGCATAGCAACTCCCTTTCATAGGTAGACTGTAATTAAATACATCCTGGAAGACATTCTGAACTATAGTGAGTAAGTAGAGAATCAGGGTTAGGTAGATACATGCACAATGTGACAACTGTATTCTCAGAATAAACTTGTAGAGGAAATCTCTTATTTACCATCCTATGCATATGCATGGCTGGGATACATCATGGGAAAGGACATGCTTAATGATTAAATATTTATATCACCCAAATCTGTCAATCAAAACATTGAATCACTCATACCCTGCTCCTAGCAGCTGACTCCTCCTCCTCCTCCTCCTCCTCCTCCTCCTCCTCCTCCTCCTCCTCCAGGATCCATAAAAAAAAAAAACAAAAAAAACAAAAAAAAAAAACACAGCAGTAACTTGGGGTTCTTGAGCAATCTCCCTAGAGTCTGTTGCTCCTTTAAGGGTATCGGCTTGGTATTGTTTCTTCCTATTTTGAATACATCTTTTCTCAGTCAACTATGCATGCTTCTTATTGTTTGATTATGTTGCCAGGAACTTGAAACCTCGGCTCTTCACAGAGATCCTTAGTAACACAGATTTCCTTTTCCTCACCTGAGGGTGAAGACAAATGATCTGGTTAAACTGTGAATATTCACCTGGTTCAACTACAACAGAGGTGCAGGTTTCAGGCAACTCCATTCTCAACACATCACAGGGTGTCATGTGAGAAGCAGCCCATACAGATAATCAGAAACTCCTGGATCTATCAGCCAATGGCATGATGAATCCACGTAGATGTTTATACCATTACAACTAGCCCACCCAAATGCATTTGCACTCACAGACCTTCTGGTATGTGCTTAGAGTGCGTGGACAATGAATAATGGTGTCTTTCAATATCTCTCTTTTGGAATTGACAGGCTCTAGGCATTTAATCAAGTGCATAGGGCAAGGTGGACATCTTGAACCATGTAATGGAGGAGCCTGTTGTGCCTGGTTATTACAGATCACATGTAACTGTGTGTAAAATCCCCCGCTGTTCAGAGATTCTTGTACTAAGCAGGTTAATTAAACCTTAATTTGAATCTCCCAGCTTATATGGGTCTGGCCTTAAAATTATCCCACCCAATTCTCTGTCTATGTATGCATTAGTGGGGGAGGGAGAGGTAAGGTAAGGCATTTTATACGTCTGAGTCATTAAATTGGCTTAATCTAATTAGCAGGCTGTGAAACAGTTGAAGAGGTTTGATGGACAGACCACCTTAGGAAAAGCCAATGTGTTTTACAATATTATTTTCCTTTGCAAAACACCAGCTGTAATGTTTTAGGTATGATAACAATTCATGGTAAAATTAAATTAGCCAACATGACCTAGAAATCCCATTCAGACACATTCATGGTAGGCACACAGATCTTGCAGGGGTTCCAGGAGCCTTAACTTTGTGAGACAATGGTCAACTGCAATCTGGCTTTGAGGCATTCAGGCAACTTTCTGACTCAAAGTGTTTGGGTATGCGCAAACTTTCAAATATTCAGAAAACAAAAACAAAAAACAGCCCCAGCTTTCATCTCCCAGTCCCATCATACACACACACACACACACAACACACACACACACACACACACACAGGCCATCACCATAATGCTCCTGGTGAATCCCCATCAATGTTTACCCTCCTTTCCACCTTTACAATTATATATATAAATCAACCTGTTATCTCTGATGAGCCCTCTGGGAAATTCCCAGTCTCAGCTCTGGAAAGATATTTCGTGAGAGATTTTCAAATGGAACTATACATTTGTCCCATGTCCACAGCTTGCTATGGACCACAGGCACTGACGTGGTATAAGGTAAATGCTAAGATGGTTTCCCCATGCCAGATCCCCTTGGTAAGTAGGTAGGAATGTAACCACTGGGTAAGGAACATGCAGTCCCCACCATAGCCTGTTCCCTGGGTGCACCACAGGAAAATCTGAGCAAAGCCATGCATAAGCTTATGCTCTTGCTCAGCAGCCTTGCCAGCTAGAAATAAAATAAAGATAAGAACATCCTATGAGTCTTGTCACACTGAAGCGTTGTGGTGGTTGAACTTGAGAAAAAAGGTACACGTTAAGAGTGGAACTCCATTTTCAACTCACCACAGGAGGCTGTGTGAGAAAATGGTCTCGAAAGAGGCAATCAATATTGTGTATAGCAGACACAGTGTGCTGTTAAATGGTCTGGGCTTCAGCTGGTTTGAAAGAGCAGAGAAGGGGCTGCAAGGACAAACCAGAAGTAGTCAGTGGAAATGGCTCATCTTTGTGAGCAAGGATCTGAAGGAAGGTACATGACATGGGCTGGCATCCTACTGAAATAATCCTATGGGCATCTCTCTCTCTCTCTCTCTCTCTCTCTCTCTCTCTCTCTCTCTCTCTCTTAGGACAAGTTGGAAGCTGGGCATGGTGACACAACCATGTAATCCCAGCTCTTGGGAAGTGGATACAGGAGGATCAGGATTTCAAGGTCATCCTTGGCTACATAGCTTTCAAATTCAAGGTCAGCCTGAGCTACATGCGACCTTGTCTCAAAAGACCAAAAGCAGCTAACAAACCAACTAAAACAAACAAAAACCAAATAAAGATAGGCTAGCTGCAGTCAAACATCTGGGTTGAGGTAGTTTCAGGACCATAGATGGCAGGTATGACCCAAGAGGAGAGAGTATTCTCCTCATGAGAACTGGGTCCTTAGCTTGGCAGGGTGACTTGGAAGGATGGTCACAGCCATGGTACTCTGTGGGAGCTTAGGAAGCCCTGCCCAGTTGCCTCTTATCAAATAGCAGACCTCTAGAGTGGAATCCTAGCAAAGATAGGCCCCGAAGCCAGTCTTCCTAGCCATGCCATCTAAGACAAGTCATGTAGCTTCTCTTAAATAAGAAAGGGATGATAATATTTCTTACTCTCCAGAGCTGAACTCCATGGTGGGGTGCCCAGTTGCCCATGTGGGCAGCACAGTGCTAGTAATTGTTAGAAACAAATTCCTTACGTGATGAGTTAAGATGCCTATGAGATTGTGTAACTGAATGTGGGGTTGTGAGAAGACCGAAAGCACACAGCAACCAAAATTAATTAAAAATCAAATTTATGGTGAGGCTGAGGTGTTTTCGACATGATCACCCAGGTTGCACTGTGGAACTTCACTGCAGACTTGGTTCTGAACACCAACATGCACACTTCACACTGAAGGCCATCTCACCGCACAGTACCTTCAACACCACCTGAAACATTAGGCTCAATGGGGGAAATCCAGTTGCAATGGTCACTTTTCTCCTTGCTTTAATAAAATATCTGACCAAAGCAACTTAAGGAAGGAAGGGTTTACTTTGGCTCATAGTTCAAAGGAACACAGTCCATCATGGCGGGGAGGACACGGCGGCAGGATCTTGAGGCAGCTGATCAAAATGCTTCCACTGACAGGAAGCAGAGAGAGAAGAAATGCTGGTGGGGTGCTCAACTCACTCTCCTTTCTTTTCAGTCCAGGACCGCAGCCCATGGGATGGTGCTACATACACATTTAGGCTGGCTCTTTCTACCTCAATTAACCTAAGCTAGAAACTCCCTCACAGAGTTGCATCTCCTACATGACTCTAGATCATGTCAAACTGACAATATTGACAATAATGATTTAGCTACAGAAAACAGACTTTCAATATTTTCCTCAGTGTATGTCCTATTTGTACAACTTTGGATTGCGTTGTGTTAGGCACAGAAACTCATCCATCTCATTGATTGGCAAAGCTGTTTTTGTCATTTATAAATGGTAAAATTGTTATAGAAGAATTGTTTGAAAATAAACTGTGTGATTTGTTAGCAGTAAGTCACACACACACACATACACACATACACAAAATAACAAACAGGGTCATATAAAAATTTCTTGAGAAAAGACAATCACTAGTAGACAAAGCCATCTGTATTTACATATCCAAACCAAGTATAATGCTAATCCATGACCTAATGATGGTGCCACTGGCCTGGGTTGGATGTGGATTCACTTTGGAGCACAATGCAGGGGCCTCTTGCAAGAAGTATCAGAGCCTCTTCCTAGAAGTCACCCCCTCTGGGAGTCCACCACATGGAGAATCTGTGCAACCAAGTAAGTGTTCATGGACTCTACAGAAAACTGGGCCTCTGGACATCTTGCTGGTGTTAGTCTGTCATCCTCCTCTTATTTGGCAGGCCCACATTCCATTACTCACTGGCCACCCAAGGTGGGTCTCTTTTGGTTGCAAGGTTCCTTGGTTCTCATCTCATCTGAGTGGACAGCTGCTAGGCGCCCAGCAAATTGACAGTGACTTTGAGTATGTGTGTGTGTTTGGGGGCATCCAGTTGGATGTTATTGAACTCCTTTGAATGTTCCAGAGATGGAGGGTGGGTTGACACCTTCCTGTTTGAGTTTGTATTTTGATCTACCAATAAACAATGTGGGGAACTGACAACTCCCACATCTCTGGTGCGCCCAAGACTTTTTGGAGAGTAGATGGCAGACCTTGAACTTGAACAAGGAGCCAGGAACAAGCTCTTCTCCATGTTCTCTTGGTACTTCATGCTGGGTCAGTCCTATGGTGTGGTCTGCTCGGAGCCTCAGAGGATTTTGGTTCAGCAGTATCCGTGGCTTCTACAAGACTGTTGTCAAAAGTACCCTTCAAGAAGTGATAATGATGTCTTCTGTTTTGCTGTTGGTGGTGTGGGGAGGAGGTACAAATAGACTTCTTGCTTGAGTCCAGGTAGAAAGAGAAGGATCTGTTTATACAAGGGCAGGCCAGTACAGCCATGTCTCTCAGGGGATGTGGGAAGATGTGTGGGAGAAAAAGAAGGAACGCTTGAGTGGTCCTTGCCTTTCATGGTGAAGAGGCAGGAGGCACAGATTGATTTGGAAGAAGAGGGCATGCACACACATTTGCAGCCAGCTAACCCTGAATGAATGCACCCGGTGTGTCCTCTCAGGACAGGGAGTAAGAAAAGGGATCTTATCCTTAGAGTCAAAGTAGCTGAAGGTGCTCAAGAGGAAACTGGTCTCCATTAGCTTCCCCTGGACTTCCTGTCTGTGCTGGTCATCTTGGGTAGAGAGACTCCTGAATCACTTCCAGGCAGCTCATACTCTCTTCCTTGAAAGCCACTCTGCATTCAAACAATCTGTGGTTCTGAAGCTCAAGAACATGTTTGATTTAGAAGCAGCATCCTGTAGGTTGATTTTTCTGTCCCACCAGCCAGTTCCCAAATCATGACATGAAGACTTATTAATTATGTAAACTCGGCTGATTACCTTAGGCTTGTTTTTTAGCTAGCTCTTATAGCTTAAATTAACCCATTTCTATTAATCTATGTGCTGCCATGTGACTCATGGCTTGTTGCCACATCTCCTCCATGTCCTGCTTCCTCTGAATCTCCTGGCAACTCTGCCCTTCTTCTTGGAATCCTCCTCTGTGCCTGGAAATCCTGCCTAGCTACTGGCCATTCAGCTTTATATTAAACCAATCTGAGTGACACATTTTTACAGTGCACAAAAAGATTATTCCACAACAACATCCAACATGGACATGCTGGGCTGGTTCTCAATAATTTCCTTTTATATAAAGTGAATATTTCAGTTGTCTTATTCCACTTAATTATGCCAGGTGACCCTGGAATGGCCTTGAATTGATTCTATTTAGAATTCCCTTCCCTAAGGAGTTCTGAGTTTGTGTGAGCCTCAGAGATTTTTTACAACATTGCAAGATACCAGAGAAGAAAGATCATGGGGTGGATGAGGGATACCAGGTACCCTGAATCTCAAGCAAAGCATCATTTCTGAGGGGCTAATGGTTCCTATTGGATTCTGACCCATTTTTTTTCTTCAGCTTCTGTGACTTCTGGACCCAATGCTAACTAGGGACTCAGTGGGAGTATTCACGAAGAATGAAGTTCCTAATTCAAGATTGATAGACGGGATATCGTTTAAAAGCACTGGGATTCACTCTATCTCAAGGGCTCTAGGTTAGCTTTGAAAGTTTGAGAGGGCCAGGTCTTCTTTTCTTTGTGACCATCTTCCCAATGGCTGGTCCCCTGGGCATTCAGCTCCAGCTTCAAATGTGGAAACAGGACCCCCTTTGAAATGGAGTATCTAACTCTATGGCTGTGTAAAGACTGAAGCCTCCTTGTCAACCGTTGGTTGCATATAATCCATACTGGACCACGCAGATGTGAACGGGCAGTGGTTTGCGACTCATTTTGGAATGACATCCCTCATAGAGCGATACCGGAAAGTGGAGTCTCAAAGAGGGATAAATGCCTTTCGAGAGCCTGGATCCATTCTTACAGCAATGGGTTTGCTCCCCAAAGAGGTTACTGTTGTAAAGAGGCTCATCTCCCCTGTCTTCTCCTTGTCTTTCACACAGGCTCACTGTCTAAGTCACTGTTCTATTGCTAGGAAGAGACAACTTGACCAAGGTAATGCTTATAAAAGATAACCGCAAGTTAGACAGGGAGCACCAGGGAGGTGGCTTTCTTAAGCTGCCACTCATGTTCTGGTGGACTTCTCCATGATATCATTGTCCAGAAGTGGCAAGGGCTAGACCCACCACTTCCTCAACTTGGAATCTGACTGATTTCTTTTATGTTTTATTTTATTTTCAGGTCTTTGGATTTTAAATTTTAGATGGCAGGTGACCTAGTAGATAACATAAAGCATGAAAATGACACTGTGTATTTTATTAAAAAATACCAGAAGTAGGTTGGGGTGGTGCACACACATTAATCCCACTGCCCCAGACTGGTCTACATAGTGAGTTCCAGGATATGCCTTCTAGGGCTATGTAGAGAGACCCTATCACAACAGAACAAAACCAAAACAAAACACCACTCAACACACACACACACACACACACACACACACACACACACACACACACACACACACACACCAAATGAATGAGCAAACAACAACAAAAAACCCCAGAGATTGGCATTTGCTAGTGTTCAAAAACTTCACTTGAAGTATCAAGAGAGGTCCAGTGGTTTCCCATCTCTTCCTCTGAACTTTTCCAGCAATGTAAAAATGTGAATTTGCCAGTATCGCAATAGTGCCAGATTGTCATGTTTTGTGAGTCACTGTCCCAGTTAATTGAGACAACTAAAGACCATGTAGGGAGAAGCTGACAGTGTCACCCAAGAAATCAGACTCCCCAGGCTGGCATCTCATGAGCAGGCTGGGCGAGATGTAGGAAAGAGAAGCCAAATGTGTCCCATGGTCCTCGTGCCAATTGGTTAACAGAGCGGCATCAATGTGGTCTCTAAGGATAGGCCCGCAGGGCTTACCCTCCTGGCTGTAAGCAAATGCTGCCCTCCTTGCTGGGGACAGGGACAGGGCTAAAGAAAGGGCTACCATGGCACCGTGTCCCAGTCCCACATAGGAAATCACAGTGCCACCAGCCTGGTCGAAACAGCTTGACCGAATATCTAAAGTAAATATATTTCAGAGGAGATATTTTCAAAACAGATAATGAATTTATCTAAATTAAATAAGTGCTTATTGGATCAGAATCCTGAAGGACATGTACCACAGCTAGTATATTCTCAAAGCTTCTAAACAATAATAGATGGCCCAAAATGCCAATGCCTAGAGAATGTCCCTAGAGTCTTCATAGGTGAAACACGCTCATTTTTCCTTCTCAGAAACAAAACCTGAGTACTTTAGGTTGCTTGTGTGCCTATCTTCAGCTGCTTGTGATCCTTCTGGTCTGAGATCTCAACGACTCAAAAAATCAAAGTGTGCCGGGTCTCCAATGTGGTATTTTAACCCAACATCAGAATTACAGGTGTTTGAGAAAATAAAAAGGAGTGTTTGAAATGGAACTGGGAGTTTGTTCTCACAGCCCTGAACAGTGCAGAACTGTGAAGCCCAAGCCAGGCTAGCTCACTTTGGGGAGGGAGGGACCCTCCAAGGACTGGTGGAGATGGCCAGGCTCGCTCTGCCTGGCTTTATTAACTCATCCGTAATTAGCCCATAGCTTCCATACAATTTAGCTCCTGCCATATGGGCTAATATTGTGCAGAACGGTACCCCCCGTGCAGGTGACAGTCTGTCACATTGAAGGCAGATTAGCATAAAACAAACAACAACACACCCTTAACGACAGTGGTGCCATTTGCAACACCAGAGTTATGGTTGTCTAAGCACTTCCATGAGAAACTCTTATTTTCAAAGATTTTATAAATTAGTCATTTAAAAAAAAATTACTCTGGGCCGAAATAAAAACCAACCAATCAGCTCCCAGCCAGCAAGGTTTATGTTCAATGACACTTAGAAAAGTTAAAAAAAAAAAATGGCAACCCCCCAACTTTTGGTTGCACATTCTCTCTCTTGGAGTCAGTGAATCAAATACTAAGTCTGGTTGTTTGTTTGTTGAAGAACAGAGACAAATATCAGCATGGGAAGCAAAAAAAGATGTCTCCTTCTAGAACGAGGCTTACCCAGCCTTGAAGAGTCCGCTCACCATTGTTTGAACTTTGCATTTACACTGTGGATGCACCCCAGGGTTTATGTGCCAGGACCTCTCCCCTCAGTTGAGTGTTATAGATGAGGTTTGGAATCTTCAAGACCTTGGGTCCAGTGGGAGGCTGTTCTAGTCTCATTTGTTTTGCTGTAATAAAATGCCCTCCCCCTGCTAAGAGCCCGCAACTTAGGAAAGAAAGGGTTGATTTGACTTATGATTCTGGTTACAGTCTACACAGAAGGGAAGTCAAGGCGGGACCTCAAGCAGCCAGCTCTATCATTTCCATTATCGAGAGCTGAAAGAAACAAAGGTCTCCAGGATGCCTGCTTGCTCATGCTTAACTTCCTTAATTCGTAGACTGTTCAGGGCCCTCTGTGTAGGGAATGGTGGCACCCAGACAGGACCGGATCAATTAACAAAGAAGATAATCCCCCGTAGACATGCTTATAGGCCAACCTGATCTAGATACTTCCTCAGCTAAGACTCTATTTCCCAATGCTTCTAGGTTGTGACCAGTTGACATTTGAAACTAACCAACGCAATGGTTGGTTGGAGTGTGTTTTAGGGGGAGACTGAGCCTCGGGCCTGTGCAGTTTCCTGTCTGTCGATGTAACCCATGCTCTTTCATGAAGTCTCACAACTGTGATGTCATCTATCATGAGACAAGAGCTTCAGCAAAACTGAGCTGCCACTGGTATAAATGATGTCCTTAATTCTCTAGAACTGTGCATCAAATAAGCCTCCTTCCTTTCCAAAGTCACCCAATCTCAGATATTTCATTATAACAATGGAAAACTGACTAATGCTGCATGCAAATGTCTAATGGACCTATAGCCAGGAATGAGGGGTGAAGGCTGTTTTCAACAACCAAAGCTTACCTGAGGGAGCTTTCTGCTTCTACTCAAGGAGGATGGTCACAGAGTTGGAGAACCTTGCTCACAGCATGTGGGTTTTCTTTCTGACATTTCTCTGAGGGGCAAAGTACCATTAGGGGCCTGATCCTGTAGCTTTCAATTATTCAGAGACCAAAACTGTGAAAGGGTTGAGCTCTCCATTAGATCCTTGGAGAACTCTGCATCAGGTAACTAGGCCATGCTGGGCATGGCTTGTGCTCTTCCTGATGGCCATGGTGTCTCTGATTCTTGCTCTAACTATGATTATGGAATAATGGCTGAGCTGGCTGAAGGCCACATCCAGAGTCGGGGCCTATTCTCTACAAATGAACAAAAAGTGGGATTTGAGGGCTGGGCAAATGCCTGCCAGGCTCATGCACGTGGATGAGGTATGAGAGGATGCCTAGAGAAAGATCCCAGCTCTGATAGAAGGAAACTCCTAAGTGGGGCTAGCCACTAGGTTAAATGTGGGTCCTTTCCTAAGGATAGGGAGGAAATGACCAGCCCCTTGGGCTCTGGGGATGTCGGTCACCCACAAGGTTTGGATTCAAACCCTTGAATCCTCGTGGGTCTCATTACTTGTGCCCGTGCATCCAGCTTCCCCAGTGAGGCACTCTGCCTAGGTTGCTGAGGAGGTCTTCTATTAGGGCTGGGAGCCTCCTTGCTCTGCCTAGGGATGTGTGTCTTGCACGTTTAATAATGTTCAAGTCATGACACCACCTTGGAGGAGGAAATGGCATTTCTTTATTAAAACTGCTTTATTAAGCCTGTTTTTCAGGAGAGAGAGAGAGAGAGAGAGAGAGAGATCCTTCTACTGCCAAGAACTCAGCCCTAGTTTACAGACTCTTCTTTTGAAAGGTACCTCTGCTGCCTTGTGTCATTGGGAGGAAACGAACTGTGTTATACAGACTGGAGCTAAATTTTCCTACCTCTCATTGGCCATTTATGTGACTCCGTGGCTTTCGAATGGTGGGATGGGGGAGGATGCCAAATGTCCTGCCATTTCATACCCAGCAGCAGACAGAGCTCTTTGCAAAATGCCACCCTCAGAGCATCTGTTGTTATTAAGTAAGACGATCAAATGTTGACTAGGACTTTAATTTTGTTTTTCCCATCACTTATCAGACAAGAATAATATGCAGTCTGTGGACAAAAGGAATGTGCAAAGGCCGTGGTGACAATGGCTGCATTTTTGTGTTCCTGTTTATTGCTGATTGTAAAATAAACTTTGGCCTTTTTTAATGCACGTTATAAAAATGCTCTGTGAATCGAGAGAATGTCACCCACTAAATCCAGTTAACATCATCAGAATTAAAAATGCAACACGGTCACACATTTTAGACCAAGGCCCATAAAAAGCCACATTGCTAAATTGGGGAGTTGCACAGCTACCTGGCAACCCTGCTGTAAAGATGGAGAGGGACTGGCCTGCGAGCATCCCAGTTCACACAGGATCCCTCCTGTGTGGTATGTACATGTATGTGCAGGGGGCATGTGAACACACACACACAGGCACATGTACACACACACACACACACACACACACACACACACACACACACACTCCAGAGCTCCTTCAAGGTCTCTGGAGTTCTCTGCTGGCAAGATAGCATCTCCAAAGGAATGCTTTTAGCTGCTTCACACTTCTTCAAGGCAAATGTGAGCAGTAACAAAACACAGGCAAAGGCAGTCCCGGACAAGATGATTTCATCTGGGTGGGAAGTCACAGGCGAGAGCCTAGCTGCTTGGAGCCATCTGGGGAGTGTTGAGGGTGTGCAGCGCTCTCTTAAGGCTCCACACAACTGATGCCGGCTGCTTTTGCTATCTACGCATGACACAAACCAGAGAGTAGAAGAGTAGAGGGGTGCTGTGGGGAGGGGCACCTGCCACGACTAACTCCTCTTAAGAGATTGCATGATTCCTTTTGGTTTCTGTCTTCAAACTGGGCCCCAACCCTAAGCTGCTGTTTCTTCCTCCTCCTCTCCTCGCTCTTCTTCCTCCTCTGTGTATGTTTTGTGTGTATGTGGAAGCCAGTGGTCAGCTTCAAGTGTCTTCTTAAGTCACTCTCCACTTTGTTTTTGAGATAAGATCTCTCAGTGCTCCCTAGATTTGGCTAGTCTAGTTGGCCAGTGAGCCCCAGGTCTTCCTGTCTCCATTTCACCACCACTGGGATCGCAAGGAAACGCCATGGACTCCGGCGGACAGGGCAGAACTCAGGCCCCCATGCTTGCGGTTGGTCCACCACTTTACCGACTGAACTGCCTCCTCAGCCCTGTTCTCTTGTTCTGTGTGCTCCTAACTTACCGTCCATGCACTGGGGGTGACTTCAGTCCTCTGATGCTTCACAGAATGGGTGGTGCTGGGGCCCGATGTTCAGCCTCAAGAAACCTAAGGTTTTGATTGGGTTGGAGCAGACTAGAGTTGCCAGGGAAGGCTTTAGTCTAGCATTCAGATTTTATATTCCAAAACATGAATCTCTATGTAAATTGTCAGGTTTGTTTTCAGAGAGTTTTACTGTCTATATCCTTTATGGGTGTCTTGATACAGAGGTAAGAGATGGGCCGGCCTTCCCTTTGGGGGCACAACAGTGATCTCTGTTATACATAGAAATAACCAAGAAACCCGAACACGGTACTGCTGATACACCCAAACACTGAAGAGACAACAGTTCTTTCTTGCAGTGTATCTGTCTGGGTTGCACAGCTCTCTACCGTGAACCGACCTCATTTGATTTGGTTCTTGTTGGTCAGCCAACCAAGTGGAACATGAGAGCAAGATGACTCCTCCTCCTGTCCTTCTCATAGTCCCCACATTAGCCCTGGGCACCAAGGTTTCTTCTGCCTACCCAAAGAGAGTCAGATCGGGTGGTCAAAGAGACCTACATGTCTTGTCTGCTTATAAATACAGCAAGGCATAGCAAAGCCATACAATCACAGCACATGAGAGTCTGAGGCTTAGGCTATAGAGTGAGCATCTGTCTAAACTAAACAAATGCTAAGCAACATCGAGATAGATGCCACTGCCCTTGCACAGTGATATTGTTAAGTCACAATGAAAAGAACGTGACTGGATGGCATCCTTCATCCCCTACTACCCTAAGGTGGATGTATCTCCAAGTAGCCAGGAGATGTTGGTTTGGCCAGCCTGCAGTGGACCCAAGTCTCCCCCTGAGAACCTCTCTCTCTCTCTCTCTCTCTAGTAAGTTTTGTTTTGCAAATTCTTAGAGTCATTGGGATGGCCAACCCTGAGGCATCTCTTAGGCTAACACATAGATTAGCAATGCCACTCTGGTTGACGCCATGGAAGAACATCCCACAGCCATGCCTCCCCCTTCCTCACTGAAGCGCCCCCACTCTTTTGGCACATTTGGCTAAGCCATCAGCAAGTGCTAAGGCCCCTGCTTTCTCCTCAGTGTGAAGTCCCTCTACTTCCTGTACAATGACCCCCTCTTAGTACACAAGCTGAGCAGGACTCCCAGCAAAGACCAAAGATGAAGACACTGAAGTTCAGGAAAATAAGATGCCAGGAGTCGGCAAGATCACTTGTCTTAGCCAGATCCTACTCTGTCATCTCCAGCACAAGGCTCATGCTTGTCCGTGAGGTTGACTGTGAGACAATGTCTTCCCAGAAGGCCCCAGTGGCGGTTAGCAGCATCCCACAGAATGATTCTGTCTTTGGAAGGCTCTAGTGTAATTTCCCATCTTTCTTCTATCTTTCTTCCTTCATTCTGTGTATGAGTTTGCTCAAATTGAATATTTCTTGCTCCAAAGTTCAGGAGTCCAGGTTTTGCCCACTCTTTACCTGATGGATGACTTGGGACTCCATGTGTCCACATCTCCACATTGCTGTGCTCACCGAGCCCTTGCAGATGTCCATCCCTGTCTGCACAATTCTTCTGTGTCATCTCTCAAGAGGGTGTCTTCCCTCTACAAAGTGCCTCTCTCACTTCTAAGCTTTGGTTCACTTCTCATAGTCTGTCTCTTTTGCTCAGAGGTCCCATCTCTTAGGGCTGCCTAACTGGCTTATATACTTATTCCCAGCATCCTTCTCTTTGCTCCTGTGTTCATAAACCCATGCAATGTAATTTCCTGTTTCCTCCTCAAGTGCCTCCGTGTGAGTGGGCTTTCGCAGGGAGGAGCAGAATACGCCTTGTGCAGTGTGGTCCTCACTGGCAGCTCCACAGATGTGATTTCCTGATGTAATAGTCGTGGGAATGGATTTAGCACCCATGCCTGGAAGAGCTTTTTACAGTTAGGAATGGAACACTGCAAGTATCCGTTACTAGGTGGGACCCAGGATGCTGTGAGAGGCTGCACAGGCTCTTGGGCAGATGGCTGCCCTCAGGGAAGACAGCCTGAGGATGAGTATGGCCTGATATTGTGCAAGTGAACCAGAGAAATGTGGGGGTGGGGCAGAAGAACAGTCAAGAGGTAAGGCTTGATTCTAGCTTGAGAAAAGAGAAACAATGGAAAAGAGAGTAGATACATCTGGATGAATGGATGAGAGAAGGAGAGCAAGAGAATGGAGTGGGGATGAGGCCAGGTGTCTGTCCTGCACCCCTCAGCGTGGCCCATCCCCAGCAGCATGCTCTACCTTCTCAGCCATAGGTCAACTGGGCCTGGGAGTGTGAGAGTTACTTCTGTGTGTTCCCTCTTTGTCGCTAAAACTGAAAATGATGCCTGGTCTTGGGAAAGAATTCATATTGTCCAAAGAAAGCACATTCTAGCCAATTCTCCAACTTAGCTCCCTTTTTATTTCTTCAGATTAGAAAAGTGGCTATGTTTTAACTAATGAATCAATTAATTTTTGAGGCATTACCTTGAGAGATAGCCAATTACAAGTTCCAGACTACCTTTGGAACTTGTAATCTCCCTGCCTCAGTATCCCCAAGTATAAGTACGCATGCATGCGTGTTTACGTGTATGTGCAGGTAGATGCAAACATTGTGGAGGCCAGAGTTGATGCTAGGGATCTTCTCCACCACACTGCCACTGTATTCACTGAGGATCTCTCACTCCTAGATTATAGCAAGTCTGCTCACCTTGGGCATGCCCCGTCTCTAGCTCCTGAGGTGGGCTATCACTCCCACCTGTGCTACCTGGGTTCCAGAGATCAAAACTGTTCCTTGTATTTGCATGGCAAGGGTTTAATTACTGGGCCACCCACCAGCCCAAGTCTTGCATTTTAAATACATTTAAAAATTATCTGTTATATTTTATATTATGCTTTATCGTATGTTTGTAGGTATTTTGCCTGCGTTGTATGTCTGTGTGCCTGAGAAGGCCAAAAGAGGGAGTCAGATCTCCTGGAACTCGCGTTACAGATGGTTGTGAGCAGCCGTGTGGGTACAGGGAATTAAACTCAAGTCCTTTTGGAAGAGCAGCTATTGCTGTTGGCCGCTGAGCCATCTCTCCAGTCTCTTAAATATGTATTTTAATATGTGTCTTTTACTCCTCTAATGTAGTTTTTGTTTGTTTGTTTGTTTGTTTGAAGGCCCATTGGTTTATCAGTTCCTCCTTCATGACCCCAGTCTTTTCGATAAGCCTTTTCTTTTATCTTTTTGCTTTATCTGAGCCTGACCTCTCTGACCCGGGTCACCCGCACACTCAGGGGCTGGTCACCCTGCTGGTGTAGACTATTTCCTTCCAGTTTCATGAGGCCTGATGTTGAGTTTGTCATGGACCTTCCAGCACAGCGATGCCTTTTCTCTCTTTAGCTGAAGTCCAAGAGAGCTGTCTGCAGTGTGGGACTTCTGTTTGAATGTGATGTTTGATTTTGTAATTGAGAGAGGAGAGTTTATGGAAACTGCCTGGGGGTGGGGGTGGGGCTGGGCCGGGGAGGGAAGTGCTGATTGTGCTTGTTTTGTGCTGTGGACTCCACAAGTACCACCTCTCTCTAAAGGCCACACAGCATCAGTAGCTACAAAGGGTGCTTCCTGAGGGGGGGAAAGCTGAGGAAAAGCAAGAGCTGAGTTGTCAGAACATATAAAGAAACTATTACCTTGTCTATACCAGGATGCCTTTTGTTTATGGACACTGAGCAGAAAGCGAGATCAATATTTCAGGGCCTGACCCAGCAACCCCTTTCTAAAGAAGCAGGGCTATCTTTT
This sequence comes from Peromyscus eremicus, assembly GCF_949786415.1. Lineage (NCBI taxonomy): Eukaryota > Metazoa > Chordata > Mammalia > Rodentia > Cricetidae > Peromyscus > Peromyscus eremicus. The sequence goes on along the minus strand of NC_081416.1, from coordinate 66,597,408 downwards.
CTCTGCTAAGCCATTTGCCCAGGGCTTGGGGAGAAGCTCCCCTCCATGGCTCATAGACTGACCATGTGCTCTTCTTGCTTAGCTGTGGCAAGGCCCAGCCTAAATGAGCATGGCTCCCTGGTACTTAACAAAACCAGAGAAGGCGCACCTGGGAAATCCAGAGGGCCCAAGGCAGCATCCCTCACATAGAGCCCACATCATGTGCCCAGATGCCAATGCTGGGATCCCAAAGCCATCCTGGGTCAGTTCCCAAGTGTGGAGGGGTGAAGGTCACTGAGAGGTGATTTACAACCAATAAAACAGTGAGTTTTAAAGTGCAGGTCAGACAAAGCCAAGACATGCAAAGCGTGGGAAGGGGAGGCATGGCAAAGACAAGATTTACCTGTCACCCTACAGAACTCAAAATCATCTGAAGAGCTGCCGCAATCTATGGGTCTCCTAGAACCCCTCTTTCTGAGCTCCACTCTCATGATGTGGGAGCAGGCTCTAGGTCCTATGCTAGGAAGGAAGCATGGGATCCAGTGGAAGCCTTTGGATATCTCTGAAGACCCAACACATGGCTTCAGTAGTTACTCTTGCTTCCATGACTGTTGAGCCAGCCTTGATAGTTTTATTATCTCCTATATTTAGCCTTATTAAACTTATCAAATGGTAGATTGTAAGGAAGGGAAGCTATTAAGTAGGTAGAGAACAGGCTCAGGCTGAATGGTCAGGGAGTCTCAGTGATAGATACTGAACCTAGGACTCACAAAGATTCTTGACACTGCTGTCTCATGGGTCCAACTGGTCAACCAGAATTGTCAGAAAAAAGTGGCAGTGTAGTCTTTACAACTTTACAACTTCAGACCAATCCTGTCATGACATGGAGTCAGAAGTCTTAAACATGTATATCATCAAATATTGAACCAGATGAAAGGTGTGCAGTTTGTAGAATCTGGTAATAGATATAAAAAATAGTTTCTCCCCTTTTCTTAGGCTTCCACAGCAGCAGAAATAAAGAACAGGTCACCTCTATACCACTGGCAGCAGGGAACTTGCCAAGTGAGCTAAAAATAAGTGATGGATGAGGACTTGTTCTCTAGATACATCCTGTGAGACCAGGCTAGGTCAACCCTGACCCATTCTGGCAGAAGGAAAGTGGCATGCTTAGTGGGAAGAGCTGAGGCTAGGGGATGGGGAGCTTGGTTTGCTTTTATTTCTTAGCCAAGAGTCAGGATAAGTACTTCAGCAGTGAGCACCCTTTCTTGGGTCTCTACCTGCCTGTAGTCCGAGGGGTTGGCCATTGTATGAACGCTAGGAGCCTTTGGATTCATTATTTCTCTTATCGCTGTGATGAAATACCTGGCTAGAAGCAACTTAAAGGAGGAAGGGCTTAGCTTGTCTTGAGTTCAGAACGGCAGGGAAAGCATGTGGGGAGCAATCGAGGCTGTGGCAGTCATATATTGAGGTGGCTTGCTCATATCTCACCAGACCAGAAGTCAGAGTGCAAAATGTGGGTGCTCAGCAGGCTCTCTCCTTTCCCCCCTTTTTACAGCCTCTGTACTCAGTACAAGGGATGGTGCTACCCATGTTCAGAGTCCAGTTCTTTATCCCCAGCTATTCCTCTTTGGAAGTCTTCTTACACACTCATAGAAGCATGTCTCCTAGGAGATTCTACAGTCAACAAAATTTGACAGGCAAGGTTAACCATCACAGCTCTACTTCCTGTGTATGGCTTCTCTTCTCTACAGCCTTTCGTGAAAATGCTTCTCTCCTTTCTGCTTGGCCACTGAGGGTTCTGGGCACCTGGAGGCAGAGCCTAAAACTTCATTAGAAACACACACACACACATGAACTTAAGATCTAAGGCTGAGACTGATGGGGGTAGAGATAGAGGAGACACAGAGATACAGTGGGAAGAGGTGGGCAGTGTCACTGCCCCAACCCCACTGTGGGGCAAGGGAGGGGCACTTCTGACCACCATGGGTGGGAAATTCCCACTGCCACTCACTTTTAACAAACTACTTCCAAAGCTGGTTTAAATCATTTACCCACTTTAATATCCCAGCTGCCCATGTATTTTTCATCCATTCCCATCCCTATAGGCTATCTTTCCCCAAATCAGTAAATCCAATTTGTCATGACTCAGATATGTTTTTAGGCTCAGAACAACCTTTTTTTTTAATAAAAAAAAATACAAACCAAATGGAATTAGCTCCCATCAATTGTTTAACTGCAATCAAGACATGTTCATAAATGATGTAAATATATTTACTGCATTCCTTTGCAAGAGGAATGTCCACCACCAGCCACAAAAGCTGGATAGCAGTGAGCCTCTCCCTAGGCTTTATGGGACTATTAATGTGTATGGATTGCTGTGTCTCTTTAATTTTGCCTCGGCTTGAAGGAGCCTTATTTTCCTAGGGATTTAGGTTAGCTCCCAGATGGCAAAAATCAGGATCAATCTTCTTTTCAAGTTAAAAAAAAAAAAGAATTCACTTTCACATCCATTCTTGCCATTTCTCCTTTCGGCTCTCACTTCCTACTACCTCGCTAAAAATAACTGCCATCAGTTTGTGGAATTTGTTTGCTAATTCTCTCAGTCCCCAAAGGTACTTTGTACTGGTGACATGCAATAAACTTGACCAGCTCAAATTTCCTGAGTTACCTTGGGTTGTCACCTGGCATTTCTGGGTGGATATAACCATTTATGAACGCTTGAGGTGTGTGTGTGTGTGTGTGTGTGTGTGTGTGTGTGTGTGTGTGTGTGTTAAAAATGATGCCATATTTTAGTTTCCCCAGAGCCCTACAGATTTCACTTCTTTAATTTATGGCATAAGTGTCTAAGGGTTCATTTGCAGAGTGCTTCCCATTTGACAGGCTTTGTTTCAGGCGCTGAGCTCCATCAGTGAGCAAGTCAGACAGCAGTCTCACCTGCTAAGGTGCTTATGTGACCGAGAAAGATGCCAAGTGTTTGTAGAAGGCTTTAGTAAACATGAGTGGAAACCAGAAAAACAAAAACAAAAAAACATAGTGTGGTGGTGGCCGTTAGGAGGACATCTCTCCTGTCCTGATGTTGGACTGAAATGTTCTTAGGCACCCCCCCCCCCACGACACCTCTAGTGGCCACTTTCCCTGCTCTCCCATTTTGTCCTCTGTCCCTTGTGCCACTGCATCTTGCTTAGGTGGCCTCGTGGGCTTCCGTCCCTTTTGCCCAGCAAACAGAGCAAATTTCAGGTTTCTTCTGAACTAGTCCCACCACACATGGTTAGGGGAAAAGTTGCTCCTTACAGAAACAGAGGAGTAGAGACTTGAATCCCATCGTGAAGACCAGAAGTAGCTGGATCTACAAGAAGCCACGCAAGTCAGAACTGCAAACAGTTCCTGTTCAGGCATGCCACCTGGGGTTTGGTTCAGGATTTCTATTCCGGTTAGCCTAGTGTGCCTAATTCATACATTTTCACAGATTGAGACTGAGAATTATGGTGACGTTTGTCTTTGTGCCTTGAGACCCAATCAACATTTTTCTAATGGATTATTATTTAAGGCACCTTGTTGGATGTTCGGTGATACTCAACAGCCAGGTTGAACAGTGTATTCTGATGCCAAAGCCACCCCACCTGACCTGATTTTTCTGGGCCGCTCTTTCGACAACTCCCAGCTTTTTCTGTGTTTCTGCAGCCTAGTGCTGCCTCCCCACAATCCTTCACTGCCCCCACTCCCCTCCCCATCTTTATGCCCCATGAATCCTGGGCATCCTGCCATCCCATTACAGCCTCCTTCCGCTCTCTCCCCCTTCCAGCTCCACAGCCTCCCCCTTCCTCTGACCTCTCAGGCAGTTCCTGGCGCCCCTCCAAGACCCCCTACCTTTGGCTGTTAGAGTTTTGGTGAGCAGCAGCTGTGACCGCTGCTCAGCTGGGCCCTGACACTGGGCTGTGGGGAAACCTCAGATGCTCCAGCTTGTAATGCACGGGAGGGAAGCCCACATGCAGATGCCGGGGGCCTGCAAGCCAGCACAGGGCTCTGGGGCCCTTGGGCAGCCACGAGACAACATGGTCTGGAAGGCTGCCCCAGTACCACTTTTCTGAGTTATAACCTTCCCCCCAAAGACCTTGGTCCTTCTCCTTGGCAAGTTAAGCTAAAGGCCACGTGTGTCTCCATTGTTAATATTTCCTTCAGAATAACTTTTGTGAAGTTGTACTCTTCAAGTTAAAAGGCATGCAGCGTACTTGTGGACACTGTTCACATCCAGCTCAGATCAGTTTTGGAGCCTGACTGAGGGAGGGAGGGAGGGAGGGAGGGAGGAACAAGGAGGGAGGGGGGGATAATGATGCTGGCTTCCATTGTTCTGGGTTGCTTTAAGAAGAGAAAGTAAGCAGCTGCCCGCTGATGTACTAACCAAGTCACCTAGCAATGCCAGGCAGAAAATCAGGTGAGCTCAGAACATTGAGCACAGGGAAACCGGGCAGAAATGGACCCAGGGTCTCAGAACCCTGTGAGTTCTGCGAAGCCTCTGGTAAATTGACTGCCCTGAAATTAAATCCTTCACTCTCACTCCACTCCCTTGTAGCAGGAGAGTATTCTTAAGGGCTTTCAAACTTTTTTTCTGGCATGAACTGTGTAATTCTTCTCCTACTTTTTTTTTTTAATTTAAAAAAAATGGAGGAGAGTGAAGACTGAGCAATATGATCTTCCCAGAGATAGGAAGCCAGGACACAAGGGCTCTTTGTTCCCACCCCTGAAGCCCCAGGACTTATGTCAAAGCCAGAAGCCACACTGAAATGAAATCGGTGCAGGCATTATTCTGCCTCATTTACATCTGGCCTGTCTGCCTTCTGACCTGCGCGGAGGAGAGCGCCATTATGTACAAAATGCAAATGCAAGAAAATAGAAATAATAGGAAAATAGAAATAATAGGTCCGATTAGAGAACAGGACCAGACGATTTCCTTAATTCCATGTTCATGATTTTGAGCGGTGTTCCAGCAAATTCTGAGCCTCTGCTCATTGTCTCTTACAATTTGAATCACAGCTTCTGTTGGCTTCTCTTTTCCCAGTTTTCAGTTCAACCTACACATCCCCAAGTATTAACTTCCGCCAATGCTGAGTTGCTCCGATTGCAGGAAGAGGGGTCTCAGAAACCCACAGGAGATGTGCAGCCCTCTTGGGCACAGGTAGAGCTATTTTTTGTGAGCCCTTGCAGCATCTGGGTTGATAAAGAGAGTTTTACAAAAAAAATAAGGAGCCTTTCCAGTACCTCTAGGTGGCTAACTGCTGGCCTCCACCTTCCCCACACTGTCTTTGGGGCTGTGTATTTCTCAACTCCAATTTGTAACTCACAATGCTTTTTGCATAAAAGTTCACCAGATCTTTTTTCTCATACCCCCGCCCCGGCCACTTGAGTGGAACTTTTTTTTTTTTTTTTTTTTTAGTCTACTTTGTATATAATTATACAATTTATTTTGTATAATTATCACTTTTGTATAATAATCACTTAATTTGTAGTGAGACTTTTTTCTCCCCACCTCTTGAGAACACAACACCCAACCTCTGGGCAGAGCTATAGAACAGACAACCTATGCAGAAACAAAAGCTACACAAAATCTCAGCAATGAATTGGTGTCTTACCATCCCAGGACCTGACCCCAGGCAAACAATGGATCACCTGGTTGGAGACACAAGTGAAATTAGATTTGAGGGAAATTTAAAAGGGCCTCCCTCTTGGAATTCTTGTTTTTTCTGGATATTTACCAGGAATGATGTAACCTTGGGGAACTCCCCAGCTCCATCCAGGCTGCCCATGGACCCTGCATGAAACACCACACTCCTGGAACTGTTAGCAAGGTTTCCAGAAAGTAGAGGGGACTCAAACAATCGGGCCACACTGTCTTAAATATGAGCTCCCAGCCATTCTGAGCTTTTGAGATGAAAAAAAAAATTGCAGAATAAAATTAAAAAGCAAACAACAAAACTAGTGCCTTGGAGAACCCACAATCTAGACTGCTCAACACCCCCACTTCATGCCCCTGGGGAAGGTTTCGGTCTTGAACTCGTTGTGAAATCTTCAAACACATAATAAGAATTAATCACCATCCCTTCTCTATTTTAACAGCTGCCGACTACCTCCCTGGCCCACTGCAGCTGCGCTGCGGTCCTCTCTCCCTTTGCTGACATCATAATCCCATTACAGCTGGGAACTTGCACACATAAAATGCAGATTTAAGCTTATTTTGAAATAACTTATACTTGTTAATTGTTTCAATCTATATCACAAGCAGGAACTTGCAGCTCTCATCTGGCGGTCGGGGCCTTCGTGCCAGCAGCGGGAGAGCTCGCTCCTCCCTTGCCTGGGTTATCGATGGACCCCCATTGCACAGCCAGACCAGGCAGCTTCCAAGCCGCGGACACACACTTGTGGACCGAACTCATCCAGAAGTGGCATCTGTCCATCTGCTCCTTGCTCATCTCTCTCCCCAGATGGGCCCCCCTGATGGGTGGCAGGCAGCGAGCATGCCTGGAAATCAGGTGAGCTGCAAAAGGCACTGCACAGATGCAGAGGTCACTCTGGACCTGGCTGGCTCCAGTTCCCCGAGAGGACCTCCCAGCACTGTTTTCTTGGCTTGCAAGTCAAGTGGGAGAAATTGATTTCCTGGTTTGGTGTGTGTGCTCTTTCAGTGAGACACTCCTCTGACCCACCCCACTCTGTCCTCTGTTTGACCATCGTTTTCACACAAGTTCATGCGTGGCCCAAAGCTCGACACAGGAATTTCCTCAGACTGCAGGGATGGAAATTAATAAACCCAAGGACAACCAATTTTCATGCTTGAATGTGTGTGCCAAGCTCACTTTCGAAGGGTGCTGTAGCTTGTTGCTTCTCAGCTCTGTGCTATCCAGTGGGGGGGGGGGGGGGCTCCTGCAGTTAAGTCAATAACAGATAATTATTTTGTCTTTCTGGAAATTACTGTAACATGCGTAGAAGAACCAGGACGAGACATCCCTAATCTACTGTATTCATGTTAGGAAGTGACTTAGCTTTTTTCTTTTTATTAGCTCACGATTACAGTCAGGACCCTCTCCGATAATTTCCAGTAGAAACCAGACCCACTGACACCTTAAATTACAAAGAAGAGACCTGCTTATATTTTGAAATGGTTCTAAATGGATTGGATTTTTTTTTTTTTTTTTAGGTTGAAAGGCTCTCTTCCTCCAGTGTTTTTAATCTAATGGTTTTGGCGGCCCCATCTGCTGTTCGTTAGTGGAAGTGTCTAGTTAAGAAATAGGAAAGATCTGTGCTGCTTGCCCCCACCCCCGCCCTCCGCCCCCTTACTCTCTGTAGCCTTATGGGTTTTACAGCACAGTCCTTCTTTGGAGGTGAGTTGCCCTGAGGATGACTAAACCACAGGAAGTTCTGGCAAGGCTCTGGAGGCCGAGGAACTCCGGAGTTCCTAGCCTGCCAAGTCAGTAGTGTCAATAATCAAAACTTGAAGGTGCCAAGGAGTAGGCGGTTGGTTCCCTCTTTGCTGGCTCAGCAGAATGAGCTCCTGAGCCCAGGAGGATGTATTTGTCTGGGTTTAAGGAGTGAAAGTTGATGCTCACCCACCCACACCAGCCACTGAAAGGTAGACATTAACAAACCTTCCTGGGCCGCCCCACAAGAGGCAATCAGACCCTCAGACCGATGTTTCCACCCCTCCCTAGGGTGAAGACTCTGGAAGGGTGAGCCCCATAAGCCCTCAGGTTTCCCTCCAGTGGCACCATTCATCACCACCTGCTGCTGCCCTGTAGATTTTCCAGTGGCACAATGCAGTGCCACGCCCACCATGCTTCTGGTCAAAGAATATAGTGTCCCAGTTTGGCCAGCAACGAAGTCAGGATCATTCAGCCTAAAGGCCAAGTGTCACCTTCATTGGCAATATTTTAATGGACCTTGTTTGGGGAGACATCCCTCGGACGGTCTGCATCTGGCTGTCCTGTTCCCAGCCTTTCTTGTCTGGTTCTTAGGATAGAGCTGCCATTTACCAAGCAGTGGACATTCCTGGCCATGACAGACTCTGGACATTTTGTGTGCTTTCTGTAGAGCTGCAGTCCTGCTTCTAAAATCAACCAGCAGGGCAATTGCAGCTCCTGAGCTGGAAGCTAGTTGATACACTAGAAGTATAAATATTTAGGATCCCGAATGAAAGGGCACCCCTTCCCCACCCAGAACCCGGTATGAGGTTTGCTGTTCCAATACTGCCTCTCGAACACCTTAGCTCAGATCTGCCTTCCCCAAGTCTGGTGGTTAAAGGCGGAGGACTCTTGAGTTCACACTATCCATGGGAATGTACTTTGGACACACCGAGGGCTGAAGGAATCAGGACTAAGAAGGCTCACTGCTGAGACTTGTCTAGAAGGAAGCCCTGCGTGCTGAAGAAGGCTAGTAAACTTGGTCTGCACACATGCAAGTGCACACTCACACCCACACATATCAACTTATTAATATAGACTCAGCTGGATGAGCCTTAATGAAATCAGCTGCTGTTTTCTTGGGACTGCAGAAAAACTTTAGGGTCTTGTATTTGAAGTAGAGTGAGCCTCGAATTTGCTATGGTTTGTACTTTGCTCGTGTGCAGTGGATTTCCCAGGCCCCTCAGTCCCAAGTTCCTACCCCGGCAGCATGTTCCTTCATCCAGTCAGTAAACAAGCAGTCCCCGTGGCACCTGCACAAATACCAGTGCATGGATCTGCCATTAAGAGAGCCTGTTAGGGGAGGAGGCATGTCCCTATCCCAACGTCCTCTGCCTCCCTATCTGGGATTGGGGACTCACGTGGCCACAGAACCAGGTCTTTGGATTCTCCTGGTATGCATTCTGGTTGCATCCATCTGTGTTTGGTGTCTTGCCTTGAGGTCTCCATTTATGTCACTGATTTCATTTCTCACTTAAGTAAACTGTAATCCTTAGTAGTCCCACCGAAGGTAGAGGGTACACTTTTGGGCTGTCACAGCCTGGTGACTGGAGCAGCCTCAGGGGTAAGGCCAGGCAGGCAGTGAGCAAGTGGGGCTTCTCTCTTGGTGGTTTGGGGAATAGTGCCCCACAGCCAGCTGGTGCTGTCATTGGGAAATGGCTAACTCAGAAGTCTTCTGTGACATGTGGACTGTCCTTCCATACAGGGACCCTTGTGACCACTATCTAATACTAAAGTTTCCAGACGCACTTTTCTGGACATGGGAACCATCAAAGCAGTTTAAGAGACACCTGGTTCTCTTTGCTTAAGTGAAACTTCTTTTTGAGACCTTCATTTAATATAGAAATTAGTTATCCTGAATATTATAACCTGAGTCACATTTTCCAAAAGAACGAAGCGACGACATTCTACTTTATAATGACATCTGAACTTCATATCTGGGGTTGAGAATTAGAAAACAAGGAGGAAATGAAGAAAGGGAGGCATAAAGTGGGAAAGGAGAAAAGAAGGACAAGTGAGCCAAGGCGATGCACAGCAAATAAATTAATGATTTTATATTTCATTTCTTCTGCGTGTAGCATTTTTAGCCACAGTTATCGGTTCTCAACATTGGAATGCACCTTACTGAAATCTATTATAAGGTCATGGAATAACTACCATGCCTAAATTGTTGCCCATATGTTCTTCATGCTATAGCTAAGGATGTCGACGCACAGTTGGTAAGACAGGGTGGTTAAAAATGCTGATGGAACCAGACTGTTCAGCAGTCCCTGTGTTGGGGCCTGGAGTCAGGATCTCAAATATGTGTTATTAACCCTCATACACACAGAGGACCCTTAGCTGCTGGTCCACCTGCAGCATCCCCAGGAAGGCTTCAGGGTAGTGGTGCTCTTTATCCTCTGGTACCTTCTCAGTTTGTGCCATAAGCTGTCTCTTCTTTTAGAGGGTTCATACCCTTAGGTACGTTCTTGGGGCTCTCTGAACCAATTTCCTCATTCACAAATGATATTGGTAAACACCTTCCATAAATAAAGCCTTCATGGATGCCCATTAGGCTATTTTGAGAATCTATATTTTGAGATATTCTTCATGGGTGTAATAATTTTGTTTTAATTTGATGAGAAGTATAATTACAGAGACTATTTTAATAAGTGTTACTTCCCACTAATGATCTAAAAAGTTCAGGTTTAGTGAGATTTTATATAAAAAAACATAAATAGATGTGTGTATTCATTTTGGCATAATTCTTTTTGAAACTGTGAATATAATTAAAGTGAGCACTGGATCAGTCAGTGAGCTGTCACTTTAGTGTGTTTCTTCAACAAAAATAGACTAATATAGCAACAGAAAAAAAATCACCTGCTATAGAGTGAGGAAGTCTATGATATTGGCCATGATTCATGATGTTAAGTAGACTTAATTACCAACCATGCAGGACATCTTAGAATGAACTCCAGAAACAGACCCAGAGGTGAAGGCCTAGGGTCCACTCTGAGGGAATTATAAACCCGGATATGGGCCAGTGACATAGTGCCAGGGATAAAGGTGCTTGTCACTAAGTCTGGTAACCTGAGTGTGATTCCCCAGAACCCACGTGGTGGAAGGGGAGAACCAATTCCTGCAAGTTTTCCTCTGACCTCCATACACATGCTGCGGCACATGCATACTCCCCATGCAAGTAAATTAATTAATTAATTTAAAATGGAACACAGGCATCTACATGGCAAAGACCTTTGAAGACAATCCCCTTACTCTTTCCCTCCCCCACAAGTGGTTGGATTTTTGGTAGCCTTATGTGGTGAGTTTCACAAGCTTCCAGGTAGTGTGTGAAAGAGGGGGGAAGTGGGACATGGTGATTCCATTTGGTGTCAGAAAACCACCAAGATATCAAGTTGGATCCAAGGTGGTGCTGAGGTCTTTCCCATATGGGTAAACCAAGATACCCTTCATTCTTTCCTTCTTCTGAGCATGTGCTCAGAACAGTGTCCTAAGCTTGAGAATGAGATCCCAAAGGGACCTAGAAATCCAGCACCTCACCCCAACCCCATCTCTGTTTAATGTGAAAAGACCTTACCCTGCTCTCCAAGAGCCTGTAGTTGGTAGTTGAGATTTTCTTCAACTGGATTTTTAAGGAAGGATGAAAATGGGTTCTTCCTATAAATCTCCATTTCTTCTAACACAGCATTTCTCAACCTGTGGGTTGTAACCCCCTTGGGGGACTAATGACCCTTTCACTGGGGTCACCTAAGACCACTGGAAAACACAGATATTTATATTACGATTCATAACAGTAGCAAAATTACAGTTATGAAGTAGCAATGGAAATGTACTGAAGGGCTGCAGCATTAGAGAGGTTGAGAACCACTGGTTTATCAAGAGAAAAGTGACTGATAGCAGATAAAACTGTTTATAGGGAAAGCAGCTAAAAGATCAAGTATTTTTTAAAACACAGTTTCTAGGTTTTCTTTCAGGAACTGCAATCTCTATTGGAGAAGGAATAAAAGCCTCTGCATAAGAAGGGCAAAAAAACAAGGACAGTTTTGTGCAGATTTGGAGTAAGTCAGGCTCCTTGTCAGCAAATGGGGCAGGCCTGGCCATCAGTGAGCTCGTTCCCACAGCCAGAGACAACAGCCGGGCCTCTGGACTCTAGTTGGTCTTGACCAGGTGAAGACATCAAGCAAGGAGTGCTCCACAGAGTGTTAGTCAGCCCTGCCTGAGTAAGGACCACGAAGCTGTTGTCTTTTCTCCTCGAGTAAAATAAAAAGGAGACTTCGGAGGCCCCACAAAGATCAGGAATGTAGGTTCCATGGCCAACACTGTAGGATTTCTTAGCTGCTGTCTGATCTACAGCCCCAGAATAGTTCCTAAGATATAGGTCACGGGCTTCCTGCCTCCTACAGACTTCTAGAGCTTCTCCAAGACACAACAGAGAGCTTGCTCACAGCCTGGCCTCGTAGGAAGAGATGTTCATGACTTTCTTGGGTATCATCCCAGGCTGCACATCATGTCACCTTTTCCATGTTTATTGAATTGAAAGAGACCATCATGTGGGACTCAACTAATCCAAAGCAGAAGGGAAGTCCTGATTTGCCCTACTGACAATCCGCGTATTGATGAGGTAAGAAATCTGTTTCCTGCTTATTGCTGGTGACTTCAACGAAGGGATCCAGCATTGTCAATGTCTTCTGGAGACTTGAACATTCACCAGAAGATAATCCAATAACAGTTGATTTGAACCTCTTATCCAATGATGACTTTTCATTTGATGAGTTGATCAAATACTTTGGGGACTATCTTCTATCTTTTGCCAAACTGAAGTATTCAAGAATTCCCAACACCAATTCTCTGGAGAGCCCAAGTGGTGAGAGTCCCCTCCAGTGGTTCTAACCACCACATACATCTGAGCTAGCCTGTGGAAATCTCACATACTGCATCTGTCAATCTATGCAGACTCTATATACAGGCATCAATCTACATGTGTTTGCTCACACACACACACACACACACACACACACACACACACACACACATACTTGCTCATACACAGTCATACAACACTCTTGCCTACACAAGAACAAGTGTGTGTACACGGCACTTACAGAGCCCATCTGACAGAATTTACTTTCTTTTTAATATTTTTGAAGTCTGCTTTATGATCCTGTTGACCTGCTATTAGTGGAAGCTTAGCTTTCAGCAAAGGTAATTAAATTATAAAATCACCACTGCAATCATCAAACCACTCATAAAGTAAGAAATGAAAAAAAAAACTGAAATAAAAATCTTGCAGGCTTCTCTTGTAATATTGCTCCCTGATGTTAATTACATTTAAATGGGCGAGTACTATTTTGGTATCATTCATACGCCTCCAAAAGTACTTTCCAGTTTATCATACCTGTCAACCTCAGCGCATCACAGGCTAATACTTTATTAAGAAAAAAATCATTAGGGAGCCGCTGATCCCATTTAAGTACATTGGGCAGAATGTAAGACTAATTAAAAAGCATATTTTTACATTATTAATTTCTGAGTTTCACACTTAATGAATGTGAGATGACAGGGCTACTATTTTTACATTCCGGCACTCTGGGCTTTCCAGTCTGGGGAATTAAATTCGGGGGGATTTTGCAAAGATGTTGCTTGGGAGAATTGTTTTCAAGGAAATCTAAGTTTTTGTGGCTGTGCCTTTTCCTGGGAAATTACACTAAAGCGCATAACAGCCACTTAAAAAGACTAGTTAAATAGATGTTATTTTTTTCATCATACAGCTATAAAAGTATTTTAGATGAGGTGTAAAATATGGTTTTTAAATGATATTATGATTTGCAAACACTAAAAAATAATTGCAGTGCAGTTGAGAGAGAGAAAACATCTAATCTTTATTGTGTAAGACAATGTGATAAAATATTTTACAGCCAAAAGCTCATTTTACATCTGGAAAATTGTGTAAACTGATGAAGGAAAAAAAATCTCATTAAAACTAAAGGTTATTTTTTTTAATATTCTCAGAACAAAGCGACACATTACAACTGCATTTTTCTTCTCTCTCATATTTATTAAATCAGACAAGTGCCTAACATTTGATATAAATAAGAGCATAAAATGACAAGACGGTGTAGACCGACAGAGATGGATTGTGTCAGGATGCAGAAGAGTCACGTTAAGAACAACCGTGGGTGTTCTGTGGGCTTGTTAGCTATATTCAGTTGCACGGATACGTTATTAAGTATTAGGTGTTACATTACTTAAAACTTTGCTCGGTGTACACTGGGCTGTCCATTCCTGCCAGTGCCCTGCATACACAGCCTGTTTTTATAGGGCTATGCAAGGGGAGGAGAGGGAGGGCAAAAAAATCCTTTCTTTTTTTTTCCATTTCTTTTTCAAATGTTCTTACAATTACCTCTCTGTATTTTTATTGTCTTTTTACAAACCACAAAACTCACACTGGAGGCGAAGCTTAACCGCTGAGGCTTTCCTCCTGTAAATATTAGGAAATTACATTTGTACAAACTGCGGGGCTTTGTAAATGGGGGCTGGAGAGCCTCCAACACAAATTAATCAGGATAAAGTTGCCCTGTGTTGAACATGACCATAGTTTATTTTCTTAAAGTATTAATTTGTCAACAGCTTTCCTGCCTCGGCGTGGCTCATTTGGCGGGCAGAGAAGGAAGACACAGATGTGGCCGGCAAGAGCTGCGTTTTTCACCTTGCGGTTTTAGGAACTGACCACAGTTAATCAAAACAAAAGTGTGCTTAATTTTTCAGTATGATTGTCCATATAAACTCTGAATATCACATGACAAAAATTCGAATAGCCACATAGGTAGATGCCCCCTTTCAAGGGAAAAGAACTCCGTTGAATTTCATGTTGAATAATTGATGTTTCCTTGCATTTTAAAAAAAAGGATTTCCAAAAGAAATGCTTTCAGATTCTGAGTCTCTAATTTTCTGTTTCTTTACCCCCTACCCCAGTCCTCAGAGTGGTGTGCACAGCCCTGTGTCTTCTGGGTCCCCAACACATTGTGGTATGTTTAATTATAACCGCAATCTCCTTAAAATATTTGTTCCTTGCTCGGCTTTTGGAATGCAGAAGTGTGTGTAACGACCTCCATTTTTCAGATTTGCCAAAACAAATTAAGGAAAATGCTTGGCTCGCCCCTTGCCAAATGTTTACTGCCTTTCCAGGAAAGCAAATCTTATTTGTAACGTATATTAAACCTGAAGTAAATAATGCATCCTGTCGGAGGCAAGCACATTTTGCCACTACCAACAGTTACCAGTTTTGCTTTTGATAAAAATAGATCGGATAAAGGTTTTCTTCGCTTAAGGAGTTCATCTCTGTGTGGCTAGGCTTCTCATGAACCTGAGGTGCTTATCTGAAAGAACAGCCAAGCACAATAAACTAAGCCCCACTGAACCACTTAGAAAAGTATTTCTCCAAACAAAACAAAACAAAAACAAAAAACAAAATCCAACCCACCACCACCACCACCAAAAATAACAACAAAAAACACCCCAAGCAGTCTATCACCAGGTCTCAAAGCTAATACAAATGAAGTCTTTAAAATCCTACTTTCATTTTTTTCTCACCCAGGCATTATAATAATGGACCCATTTTAGGAGTCTCTCTCTGCTCCTCCCTCTGCTCCAAGCACAAGGGCAGAAGCAGCAGGGCCTCCTCTGGAGCCAGCGTGGTAAGAGTGAGGGGCAGAGGTCTCCTTCCACCCCTTCACCCAGCCAGTGCAAATCATTTCTTTTCCACACGTCACCACACCTCCTGAGTGCAGATCAACTTTAAGGCGGTTTAATAAGAGCCAATTCTGAGCACCCGTATTAGCCGGCTTTCCCAGCCTCTCAGGCCTTTCTGGGTTGTTTACATTAACATACATCTTCAAATATTATTGACACTCACCTTGTTTTATTAGTTTGCATTTACCTCCTTCACCATCCTATTATTCAAGATTTCCGTTGTTGCCAAGTATTAATCAATGTATGATGCTGTGCAGTTGGGCAAACTGTAGGCAGCCGAGCGCCCCTAGGGTTACCACAGCCAAGAAGGAGAAAAGTGTTTTAGACATGCACACAACATGTGGTTTACTGTTATCATTAAATGAGGTGAACTGGGACCCTATACATATGGATTCTGAATTGCATAAATTTTGATTGATATCATTTGAAGACCGAGGCTCTGAAAGGCAAGATTTTGTGAAAGACGATACACAGACCAGCTATTACCACATACATTCATACCAGGAGAAGTATCTGAAATGAACGAGGCAGCTGGCTTTTAAATAGCTAAAACATAACATCAGTACTTATTTTGAATAATGAAAAAAGAGGTAAAACATGTTGACCCCTGCCTGACAGGAACATGGCCCAAGAGTCGGGCTGGCCCCTGGGGGCAGGCTCTACTATCCAGTAGCTGCCAAACCTTGCTTTCTCGCTCTCCTGCCCCCTCACCACCCCCTTCCTTCCTTCGCCCTCTTCTCTTTTTCTCAAAAATAAAAGAAAAAAGTAAATATTTTTTTGAGCATTAAGCCACTATGGACAAAGCAGCCAGAGAAAGAATTTTCGAATATTCAGGAAACACTTGAGAGGTAAAGCCAACATCCTGAGACAGAAGACAGGCCAGCTTTTGACACCAGGTCGGACCTGAGAGAGGCCTAAAACCTCCATCCAGGAAGTGTGTGCCCGGGGTCAGGGCCCCTGAGAGAGTACAGCTCACCAGTTTCCACGCACCACCGAAACCAACAGGCCTCGTCATGGGAAATTGGTTGAAAATGTGCTGACCCACATAAAACTTTTATTAGAATCCAACAGCAGGAGGTACTTCCAGGGACTCACAGACTGGGAGAGTTGGGGAGCAAGTGAGTAGCCGGGCCCAGGGGCCCCTCTTGGTGGCCCTGTTGTCCCTTTGTGACCAGGTGCACCTGGGGCCTAGGAGCTGCCAGGCGCTCTTGGAGGCCGCAAGCCACAGTCCCCACAGCCCTCATGCTGTGCCACTGTGCCAGGATTGGGGTGCTAAGCTCTGAACCCCAATACCACTGGGCCTGAGGGCAGGAGTACAAGCCCGGATTCCTGCTGAGCTCCTGAGCAGGCAGACTTTCTGAAAGGGAAAAGGGACATAAATCAGGAAATTAAAAAAAAAAAGTTTCTGCACATTTTCAAAACCCACGTTGCGTTCTCTGAGGTCCTTTTCATTTTAACCAAATCAGGGGGAACTTGTCCTCACAGCGGCGAGGCAGATGGAACGATAAATCACAGGCGCCGTTGACTGCCTGCAGTGAAGTCTCCGCAGCTGTCACTTTTTGTCTCTTTGGTTTTAGCTGACATGGTTTGAGGTCCACTGTGAACCGATCTGCACTTTTTTTTTTAATAATTTTTTTTAATCATATCCATCAAAACGACCAGTGGCCACCAGCCCTCTGCAGCCATCTATCGGGTGGCACCTGCCCCCGCCCAGCCCAGTGCCACCCTGCTCTTAGGTGAGGCTGGGGGGAGGGGTGCACCTCGTTCTCGTGGATTTTCTTCTTCTTTTTTGGCCTCCAGCTACAGCTGTGATTTTTCTGAGCAGTCTTGGCTCCTGTTATTAAAGTTGCATCGGGATAGAAGTGAGCAAAGCAGCTAACAGCCGCTGCGCACCCGAGCTGGGAAGCCCGGCAGCCTGGTTCGCGTTGTTGTGTTTTTAAGTGCGCGCGGAGGCGCGGGCAGAAGCTCGGAGTTTCCAACTCGTTGCTTATTTTGCAGAGTAAACAAGCAAATGTTATGTGCATAACCTTAGCTGTCTCGCTAAAGGTCAGAGCGCCCCTGCTCATTTTCCTGGCTGCCTTTTGGGGGCACTCTGATGCCGGGGATTTCCTTGGGTGTTGGGGAAACAACGCGAGCGAGCTCGGCTAACAAAGACTCATTTTACAAAGCTGCAAAACAAAAACATTGATTACATTTGAACCCGAGTGAGCAAGTTTGCTTCCGTGTACGAAACACACACCCACGCAGGAGCGCAAAACGGCCGGTGGTGGCTGGAGCCCAAGGGCCAAGGGGCAGCCGGAAGATCCCCTTGGAGAATATTCCCTTGGGCCAGCCTCTAAGACTGTGGTCCTGAACCGATCAGGGTATCCTGGCTGTGCAAGTTGCCTTTCAGAAGCCGGTTTCAAGTTTTCCTTAACGTTGCATTTTCTTCCAAAGCCCCACTTCACTTCAAAGTCTGTGAGAGTGCTCTCATTTAAGCCTTGATAATTTCACAATTGTACACTGGCAATACCAAACCAAACGGAACAAAAACAACCAGTATGTGGGCACAGGGAGCTTAGCTCATAGATACACAATTAATAACAACAAAAAAGACTGCTTTAAAAAAAATCCCCAGTTAGGTCAGGTTAAATTTATTATATTCTTTTATAGCTGAACTCTATGGTTTTGACGTGAGGTGACGGCTGAAATGTACCAGAGACCTTTGGAATTTCAATACTATATATTACCAAGAGGAAGGAACTACGGTTCTGCAATCAGAAGCTAGGTGCTGGCCTTAATATGTTCAAGGAAAAATAATGTTAATTTTTGTGGAATTATTATTCTACTTTTTTTTTTTTTTAAGCGTGGAGTGAGTTACTGGAAGGGCAGGGTCTGCAACATACCTGCCAGACATGGACACTGGCTCTGTCAGAAAATTTCAGATTGCTACAGTAAGATGACAGGAGCATGGGGCTCCTGTTCTCAAGTGAAACCATTTAGGTGGGCTAATGTGCTGCTTGGGATGTCTGAAGACTGTTTTCTTTGTGTGACTTTTCAGCTGGGTGTGTTTGGGCATAGAGTTCTCATGTCTGCCAGAAGCGAACCTGAAATTTAGGCAAGGGTGTCAAGGGCCATCTCTCTGTTCAAAGTTCAGTTCCAAATGGGGAGACTTTTTTTTTTTTTCCGGTAACATTCTTCCATGTTGAGAGGCATGGGTTTGTCTTTCAGGATCTCCTATTCAGCTCAGACATTGAAAAGAAAACAGATTGAATACAGAATCCATCTGGGAAACGGTGTCCAGCTGCAAGCGCCTTGTGCTACGTCAGGTGTCTGCAGAGGGTTCTGGAAGCCTCTGCCTTCCGAACCATCAGAATTAAGAGTGTCCCTAAGGTCTGCTCGGGGTCCAGCCTCGAGCTCGGCATTGCTTTCTGAAGCCATGTGACCATGGTACTGACCCAGAAACGTACCATCAGGCTGCTCCTGTCACTCAGCAGGGCATGGGTACCACTCTCTATAACATTTGTGGGTGTGCTGCCTTCCAAAGGTTTGGTTAGCTCCTGGCTTAACAAGCTGCATGATTTCAGGAGACTGCAGTTGTGTTTGGACACCAGTGCAGAAAAGGCAACAGCAAAACCTGGGGAAAAAGAAAACACACACACACACACACACACACACACACACACACCCCACAAAAAAGCCAAACAGAAAAAGGAGATGCGAACCTTTATCAGTGAAGACTGCAGTTCTCTGTGTTTGCTAGTTTGGAATGAATGGAAATCTGGCAGAAGTGGCTAGTTACCAAAATACAGTGAAACTCTTGAAAGGCAGGTGTTTGGAGCCCCAGAATGTGTGTATATGACTATAAGAAATTAATTTCCTATTCCTGGGGAAAGGCAAAACATCCTTCTCCTCCTCTCCCCTTCGTGTGTGTGTGTGTGTGTGTGTGTGTGTGTGTGTTATTTTTTTTCTCTCAGAGTAGAATATTATTTGGCACACAGAGTTGATGAAAAGAGAGCAGGTCTCAAATTCTGCCCTAACCATGGAGCCACAGAACCTTCCAGCTGCGTCCCCGGCAGACCCTGCGTACTCGGTGGCAATTAAGGAGTCTGCTCCTTGGTTTGCATGACATATTTTTCAAATCATGCAAACTGCTAAGAGAGAAACCAAATACCTTTGTAAGCCAGTGTTCCTTGTGCTGGTCTCTCTTCCACCCCTACGTCTTCATCCTAGGAGGGGAGAGGCTGGTGTTAGGCAGGGATGACCTGAGCAGAGTCCTGGATGGCATCATTGAGGAATCAATCTATTGCACCGTTGGGGTATTCCTATTTTTCGGTTGACCCCGTCTCCTCCTGTAAGAGTCCTGGTGCAGCCTAAATATCTCTAGGCTTGACTTTTGCTGCGTATGCCACCTTGCTGGTGGGACTCTTACATGATCCTTTTGGCCAGGATGTGGAGGCCTATAGCAGGCTGGTCTGGGATGGGCACCATACTCAGATAGTCAAATGGACTTGCAAAAATGCCTTGATGTTGTTGGTAGCTTGTTTTTATTTTAAGTGCTAAATTAACAAGAGGAAAAAGGAAGCATTATTTAAATGTTTACACTTATGTTAACCAAGACAGAAGACATAAAAAGGGACACATTTTTCCTATTTTGGGTCTTTGAAGGAACAAAAGGGGGCAAAAATCGTGGTACTGTGTTTCGTTGGGTTTCTCATATCACGTAAATCACTCACCATTTACTAAGCGTCACCCCCAAGGCATGCTTCCAGAAGTAGTAACCAGAAATGGAGAGGGGCTTAATAAATAAGCCAGGATGAGAAACTAAGGTACACAGGCAGAATCAGCCTGCCATGTTGCAGGTGACAGGCAAGAGGGCTATCTGTCCCCATTCTGGAGCCACAGCCCGGCTCTGTGGATGCTGTGGGTGTCTTCTAGTGGCCCTTTGAGAGTCACTCACAGTGTGTCCTCTGTTTCTGCTGTCAGTAGTCAAGTCCTTGTCGATGGAGTTTGCTAAAGAGAGCACCCACAGAAGAAAGGCGGGTCTGCACAGTCGCCTTCCTCTAGACTGAGCAAGTGAGTCCATCCTCAGACCTGCCCTCTTGTCTGAACACTCTTCTTCTCATGAAGTTCAAGGTCTGTCATGAAGAATAGAAATGACCGGACACAGAGGCAGCTGGACTTTCTCTCAGCAACGTTTGACTATCTTAAAATAGTGTGGCTGTGAGCAAAATAAAAACATGTCATGTGCCCAGGTGACATTTTGTAGCAAACAAGCAAATCACAACCCAGGAAGGGTTGTATTTTATGCCCACAACAACCTGACAGTTTTCTCTGTAAAGAAAACATGACACTTTTCCAAATATCAGAGGAGGCAGCCACTGCTCTTGGGATTCCTGTCCTGTCACTGAACTGGAAGGTCGCAGTGCAGCTTCATGCTTTCCATGGCTTCAGGACGTGGTGGTGGAGGGTTTGCTCATAAATGCTGTAGGCTAAGGGAAATCTTTCCCTTCATCTCTGAAGGAAAGTGACAGGAGGAAAAATGTCCTGTGCCGACAGCAGTAACCTCTAGGTTTAAAGACTTGACCCCAAGCAATGGCCAGGAAAGCCTTCCACGTTAATGTGCGGTTGGGGCTGCCCCTAATGTACAAGGGAAATGAAAGCATTCCCACCCACCCAGGCTCTGTGGTGGCAGGAGGGATGATTACTATGTTTCAAAAAAAATCATAATCATGTCTGGGCAACCATTGGACCCCATGTATGTCTGTCGCTGCTCCATGCTAGGGTGCTCAAATGCTGTTTCTTGACTGCATCCTTCAGATAGGAACTGAGCCCCAATCTTCTACACGCTATTGTGCGAAAGACCTTGCTGTTTAAAAAACAAAACAAAACGAAAAAACAAAAGCAAAACTCAGAGGTAGAAATGCTTTGAGCTATCTTAAGGTGTTTGTGGTCATACTGTCATTTGAGAAATTTGCATGCCAGGAGGGGACCGCCACGGTCCTGTGTGAGTGGCGGATGTTGTCAGACCAAGTGGCTGTGGCTGGTGCAGGTGGCCCAGTGTACATCCTGGGAGAGGGAGGGGGAGGGGAGGAAAGGAGGCAGAGTTAATAAGAATCCACGTCTGACAATGAAGACACAGTTTGCGTCCCTTTCACAGTGAGCAGACATGACTTTGAACCCTGGTAAATGTGGATGCCCTGTTTTTATCTGGTCTCAGCTGTGTTGCTGAAATTAAAAAAAAAAATTCTTTCAACCAGTGTCTTTTAAGAGTGGGGTTCCATTTTAATTAGGAGAAAGGCAAAATGTCACTTGCCATGCCAGTATGTAATTCTTTGAACTAAAGTAAAACAACCTGCTGCCTATGACTAGGAACAAAATAAAATATAATAAAAAAAAAATCCAGGCTTGAAAGAGAACAGAGTTGAAACTGACTTGTTCTCCGCACCCCCCTGGTACACCCCTGCCTGGGCTCCTGGGTCCTCCCCAGCCCTCCCCACACCCTGGACTGTAGGTTAGACACTTCCTGTTGCCCCTTTTATAAGCAATAAGAATTTAATAACTGAAGGCAACTCCATAGCAATATTTATATGGATCAAGTGGCTTAAAAGTATGCAATAAATGTAAAGTTACGAACCACATTGCCCCTTTTTAAATAATGCAACGAGCGTGGAGATATTGTGTTTCATATTCTGGAAAAAAGGTGTTTCGGACTAGGCTCTCAGCGTACAGCAGGCATGAAAAGTTATACCGAGCCCATAACAAAGTCACTGCCTGCTTAATACAGTGTGTTATGTCGAACTCCTCATCCTAATCTCAGCCCACAGCAAGACGGTCCCAGATGGCACCAACAAAACCTTAGCTTTCTCATTAGCAATCAGCAAATTCTCCTGGTGGCTGCGAGTTTCAAATCAAGGCAAGTGCCTCGACTCCTCGTGTGAAGCCCAGTAGGATAATAGAAATAATGTTGTCTAATCAGTGGCGAACACTTGAGAGCCCCCATTCATAATGGGCTGGAGGGAACTTGGTGAGTTTGCAGCTTTCACAAGTACCGGGAGTCCTGGGAATCCCAGGGGTACACCGGTGGTAGGAGGAGGAAGCTGAGGCCACACAGACCCCAACACAGGAGGTCCCCAGTCCCCCCGACACCCTCAGGGGAACTCACGGGAGGCTGGCTTCTTGGTTGTTGGAAATTAGGAAGTTAGATTGCCCGAGATTTTCTTGGCAAGTCTGAGCAAGGCAAGGAACCTTGGGTGGTGCTCCACTGTGGGCTTGCAGGACTGGTTGCAGGGATGACTTTGTTTCAGTGTGGTTGGTGGCTCGCTCTGGAAGGTACCACCGCACAAGCTCGGCGAGAAAACAGACGAATTCAGAGGAGTCCTGCAGGACAGCTGCGGGTGGTACCCGCTCCGGTCTGTATTCCAGGGTTGTAGCTCAGTGTCAGGATGCCTCAGTCCTCTTCTGCTATGCACGTCTTTGGGGTCAACAGGAAGCTGGGAGTTATAATAGTCACTGATAGAGAGAGGCCACTCTCCCAAGTTCAAGAGCCTTCCAGATGCATGCCTGAGAGTCCCTGTGTCTGAGATGTGAGCATTCATCTTTCCCCTTGTGTGCTGTTGCTCCTCACCTGGCCCACACCTGTGCTGTGCCTGAGCCTAGTCCTGCATACTTCTCTACAGGATATGCATATATACCCTCCGATCTGTGTGCCACATAACCTAATCTCAATGATCTTCCATCTTAGCCAAAGAAGAGGAGGCCTGGCTTGGGAGACATTTCCTTTCACTGAAACAATAAAAACAACCACATCCAAGTGTTGCTACAACAAGCAACATCAGTGGGAACACACTTCTCTAGAACCAGATGCTGTGTTTCTCTCCGGCAGGCCCTATGCAGAGGAGGCCCCCCCTCAGGACCTAACCACAGACAGCAGCTTGGGAAATGGAGCAGAGAAGCCCAGAGGTGGGTTAGGAGGTTTTCTGAAGGAAGCCCCCTCCACTTACCCCTCTTCAGGCCCAGAAGGTGGCTAACCAACCATACACATATGTTTACCTAGTGTGACCTGGGCACCCTTGCTGTGCTTGCCACGAGGGGCTAGCCTGGGGTCTCTGGCTTAGGTTTTGAAATAAGATATCATTCCCAGGCCCCTATGTTTGTGTTTTGGGTCTTCTTCTCCAGGTCAGCATGAGGGTTATCTCCGCGTGGACTAGACACTTGCTAGGCTGCACTACCAATTCTCTTGGTGACTTGTCCTCAGTGAGCCATCTTTCCCTGGGGGGCAGGGAGAGAGAGAGAGAGGAGAGAGAGAGAGAGAGAGAGAGAGAGAGAGAGAGAGAGAGAGAGAGAGAGAGACAGAGAGACAGAGAGACAGAGAGACACAGAGAGAGACAGAGAGAGAACGCAAGCATGCTAGGTATGCTAGGTGGAGAAGGAGCATGAGCCTGACGTAATTAAGAGGGTGTCAGTGTTGACAAAGGTGTCACTTGCTCAGTGTCCATGTCCTTCTAACACATATCATTATTCTGTGTCTGTGGATCATCTGGGGACAGCCTCAGACAGTGGATTGTCTCCACCTGTGCCCAGTGTGTGTACATATTGCCAACTTCTTCACAGTCGCAGGACGAAGGAGAGAGGGAGGAAGGGAGGGAGGGAGGGAGGAAGTTTTTCATCAAGGTCTTCATTTTAAGCCAGACCTGATGGCTCAGGTTTGTAACCCCAGCTCCTGGGGAATCAGGAGGATGGCAAGTTCAAGGCCTTCCGAGCTACAGAGTGAGTTCAACAACACCCTAGACAATCTATTGAGAGCCCGTTTCAAGGGTAAAAGATAAAAAAGAGGGCTTGGGGTACAGCTCAGTTGTGGGGCATTTACCTACTAACATGTCTGAGGCCCTAGATTCAGTCCCCAGCAACAAACACATAAACACACACACACACACACACACACACACACACACACACACTATATGCAATCCTTTTTCTTAACTGCTTTGGAATAATTTCCATTTGTTCTTAAGCAACAGCTCTGTACTTGACCACTATTTTAAATGAGAGTCTGTGAAACAGAATAAAAAACCCTGCATTTAGTTTTAAACTGCCACCCCTTTTTTAGGTGTGCGCATGCAGGGGGTACTTGAACTTGACATGTTTCTCTAGGCAGAAATGTTCTCTGAGCTGCAGAGGGATGGAAGGATCAGTGAGGCAGGAACTAGAAGCTTCTCTGGTCTTAGTGTCTCTCCCTTCCCATCACCTCTCTGGCTAATCAAGACCCACGAGGTCTGCAATGGAGCAAAGAGGTCCTCTTAAGTTATCTGTTTTTTTGCAGAGAAAAGCTCTCTGGAGCCCTCTGTTCATGACCTGCCATCTTGTGTGTGTGTGTGTGTGTGTGTGTGTGTGTGTGTGTGTGTGTGTGTGTGTGTTGAGAAATCCCAGTGACCTCCCTTCTCTCTTGGTGATTCTTTCCCCTGAGCACTCTGCTGTTGGATGCAACACATGCTTTCCCATGCTCCTGAACTGTTCTAGGCAGGACAAGGTAGTTGTCCAAGGGTAGGAAGTGAATGGTGCAGACGACATCACTGGAAGCTCATCATACGGTTAGGGTGCTAGAGGCATAGACTTTTCTGGGCTTTGGGGGTGATACTCTGAGCCTTGCTTTTGTCTCTCGGAAACCTTAGTGTGCTTCTCTTGTTTGTATTTGGCGGAACTACCTAAGAATCATGTGGGATCAGGAAGGCAGCTTGGTGGGTGACAGCTGGGAGCATCATGGGGTTGCCTGTCTGCAGATGTTGCTGAGATGATAGGGCCTACAGAAGGGGGACATCTGTCCTCAGCACTCCCCGTCCACCTGGAACAAGAGCTTAAATAGGGCACAGTGCCCTTGCCTGCCCCGTCCCCCCTGCCCGGTTCTTCTGCCTTCTCTTCGTCAGATCCTGAGTAGGGGACACCTTTTTTTTTTCTGAGAACCAGTGTCCTCCCAGGGAAAATGTAGACAGTGATGAGTCTCATCTGATGGGTTAGTAGAAAGATGAAATGGGCCAAGGCATGCAGAGGACTCCGACAGGCCCTATGCATGGGTAGCCTCTGATAAATGCTTGCTCTTAGGCCAGGGTTGGCAAGGCTTTCTGCAGAGGGTTAAGTGGTGTTTTCAGCTTTGTAGACACTTGATCTCTGCTCTTAACTACTCAGTGCTGCCACTTTAATGATATGATAGTGAGTGAGTGTGGTGTGTTTCAATAAAACTTTATTTATACAAACAAGAAGGGAGCCAGAGTTCCTAAAGACTTACCTGCTGACTCCCGGTTGACTAACTTGTTCCTGTTGAACACTCTAACCACCTTAACACAAACCTATGAGCTGCTTTGTCCATGGACCACCCCCTGACCTCACATAAATCCTGTTGCCAAGGAGATTTTAATTACCCCCCAGAAAACAGCATTCCATTGATCTTAAAACAGGTTCATGTCATGGATTCAGTATTTTTGTTTTTGAAAAGGAGGGCTTGCCATGTGTAGCCCTGGCGGGCCTGGAACTCACTATGTAGACTAAGCTGGCTTTGAACTCACTGAGGTCCACTTGCCTTTGCCTCCCAAGTGCTGGAACTGATTCCACCATGCCCCCATCCATTCAGCACTACAGCACATTGTGAACAGAGTCCTGTTACTGCAGATAAAACAAGTTTGCATGAGGGCAACTATCACATACACACTTCTGTCCAGTGAATACAGGCTGTGCTGGTTCTCCATTCAGTTTTGCATTCATGTATACATTCATTCCTTCACTCCTTCATTCATTCAACAATTGTTTATGAATCAGGCACAAAGGACACAGAACTAGTTTCTGACCCTGGCCAGTGGGACTCAGCCTGGTAAGGAAGAAAGTGCAGCTCCTGGCTTAGTAAACAAAGGTTTTCACTGAGTACCCACTGTGCACCAGGCACACATCTTGGTATACGTCAGAACGAACCATGAAAAACACAAGCCCCATATCTGTCCAAAATACCTGCCATTGTTTGATGAGAAATGCCTTCCCTCCTCACAGGCTGCTGTGTTTGAGTCTCTAGCCGGGTGCTGGCTTGAAAGACTATAGACCATTTAGAGGATGCAGCTTCCAGGGAGGAAGTGAATCACTGTGCACAGAACATGAGGTTTTTTACCACCTAGCCCTACTTCCTGTCTATTCTCTATTTCCTGTCTATGAACACATGACTAAAGGCCTCAAGTTCCTGCCACCATGATTTCCTAGCCATAATGAACTGTGTCATCTAGAACTTGGAGCCAAAAGAGACCTCCCCTCGGGCACCCAGGCAGGGGCATCAGGATCTGTCCCTGGTCTATGGGCAGGCTTCTGGGAATCCGGTGCCGGAGGTGTGACGCCTTGCACAGCCTTGGCGCAGTGGGAAGGGGCTTGGACCTGCCTTGGCTCAGTGTGCCGGGCTCTGCTGACTCCCCATTAGAGACCTCGATTTGGGGGATGTGGGGATGCGGGGTGGCTTGGGAAAGAGGGCTGGGGGTGGGAGGAGGGAGGAGGGGGGGTCTGTGGATGGTATGTGGAGTGAGTAGAAAATTTCTTAATAAAGAAAAATGAAGAAAAAGAGACCTCCCTCCCTTAAATTGCTTCTTGTGCTGTGTTTGGTTACGATCGTAAGAAGAGTAGCTAAGACATTCGGCCTTTCCCCTGGGACAGTGGCGCTATGCTGAACAGTTCTCTCTGACTCCTGCATCCGTCTGCCCCCGTGAGGCTCGGAGCCCCTTTTCTCCCTCCCCATGGGGACGTGGTGGGCTCTTTCTTGCTCCTGTGCTTCATATGGACCGTGCTGTCTTTGTTCTCACTGCCACATTTGGTTCCGGGAGCATTCATGGATGATGACCTCCACTGCTCCTCTGCTTCTTAGGGTTCCAGGACCCTCGGGTCGTCCACTTTCCCAAGAGGTCCTCACAGAAAGCTGTCGTAGGCAGAAGCCCATTGCCGAAGATGTTTAGTGCAGGACGGAAGGTGTGGGGCAAGCCCAGCGCAGCTTGTTCTGCTTACACGCCTCTCCTCACTGCCCCTCCCCGAGGCCCTGGTAGAACTCTCGTGGAATTAGCTTGGCTTTTCCCAGTCCCTCTCGTAGATGGATCGCAGTCAGAAGGACGGACGCATAGGCCTTTCATCCTGTGGTGGTGGTTGAGTGGGGCATCAGTCAGCAGTCACACCTGGCTTCACTCACGCTCTGCAATCACGGCTATCAAGCTGGGGTCTGGCATGTCACTCAAGATGACTGAATGCAATGACCGTGTTTCATCTCCCTGGGCCTTGGTCCTGTCTCCTGAAACGTAGAAAGCTCTACCTGTCTGAGGGCAGGGAATTGGAGCAATGTGTCCCTGTGCACTTTTCCAGCCAGTGAGTCTATAAAAAGACACATGCACAGTATCTCCTCAGACATTCCCTTAATCCAATCTACAGAATGCTTTCAACTTTCTCCTTTCAACATTACTGTTATCATCCTGACACAAAACAGGCATGGAAGGAAAATGCTGTATTCAGTCCTGAGCACAGAACTTTATTGATGCAGGGGAGGATGGTGGTGGTAGTGAGGGTGAATCTTAAGAAAATTTGGTCTGTTGAAGGTCTGTGCCTGGACAAGATGGGAGAGATTAATGACCAAGAGCAAAGCTGCCGCTTGTGACACAAGAGGGGAAGCCGCTGTGAGTATGGCAGGTGGAGCCTCGGGCTGGTATTCAGGCTGCACGACTGCTGGAGCCAGGCCTGGTCTGCCTGGCTGGAAGACCTGAGCTGCCACAGTGTGTTAGCTAAAAGAGGAGAGCCTTAGCAGAGAGGGCCTGAAGCAGAGGGGAGCTGAGACCCTGTTCTTTGAAGGGAGACACACACAGAAGGGAGAGAAAAGCAGTGGGAGGAGGGAGGGGACCTTTGCTGTTCAGGTGCATAGAGAAGTTTAAGGAGAATGAAAACAGCCTCACAAGGGGGCAAAGATCAAGTTCAAAAGCCCATGAATGACTCACATTTGTCAACTTCTCAGCTCAAGGGTTTAAAGACAATTTGACAGAGCGACATGCCATCAGAGCTTTCAAAGTATTATGGTAGAGTGCAGGCAGAGCTCAGTCGCTAATGTACTTGCCATACTAAGCTGAGAATCTGCCTTCCATCCCCAGAACCCACATAACAAAGCCAGGTGTGGTGGCATGTCCCTGTAATCCCAGTGCGGGGGGGAGGGAGAGACAGTCAGATCTCTGGGGCACCACGGCCTGTCAGCCTTGCTTACTTGGCAAATGCCAGGCCAGTAAGAGACCCTACCTGGTGAAATGAAGTGGATGGTGCCTAAGGAATGGCAAGGCTGACCTCTAATCTTCCCATGCACACGCACGTGCACAAGACATGTATTCATGTGTATCCACTATGCACACCCAGGCACCTCCATCCCCCCAGGCTCCCATCTCCCAGCTTCTCAGTGTCTTCATCGTTTCAAGACAGTTTGACACACTAGTCTGTACAGTTCAGGGCTTTCAAGGTACCAAATAGCTTCTCTTCTTGCCTAGGACACAAGTTTGAAAAAAGTACATCTATGAGCTAAGCCTGGGAACCCTGGTAGTGTGTAACTAGCTAGCTGTGAGTGAGTTCTACCTTTATATTTTAGGTTTTTAAATCTTTTTCACTAAGGCCGAAGTAAGATCGCTAGCAGCACACTGCAATGTGGGGACATTTGTTCTTGACTTCATAAAATGTCCCTTTGGGGGCTAAAAGAGTTTTCAAAACCTTGACCCAGAAGACCTTGCCTGTTGACCTTGGCTTTTCACCGAGTGAATGGTGGAATGAGACTGTACCCAAGACCGAAAGCAGCCAAGGAAGCCCTGGGAATGTGGCTGCTCTTTGCTTCTCTTCTTCCTTATCCTCCTCCTTCTTTTCTCATCTGTGAGTCAGAACCTCAGTTAGGGTAGACAGTGGTAGTTCTGGGACATCAAGAAATGTCACTGTAGCAAAAGGTCCCACCACAGAGTCTCAGACTAGGGGGCTCTGTTGCCTCTGACTTCAGAACAGCTGCAGCAGAGACAGGAAATGTCACTCAGTGGGGGCAGGGGGCATTTCTGAGAATGCTTTTGTGCTGGTCTGGGGTGGCTGTGATTGTTTATGGTGGAAGGGGTAGCCTGGTGGATGCTCTCTATGTCCCGATAATGTAGGGCTGCAATATGACAGGTAAAGTGTGTAACACCTAAGAAACTAATGTTTCAGTCCTTCTAACCCCATAAAAACTGGAGTCGAAAGAGCTCTCTCCATGAGGAGTTGTAAAAGCAGCCAATGCATGGGATGTGCCTGTCCTGTATCTTGTGAAACGGTGTGATTAGAACTCCAGACATCGGTTATGTCCCTCTCTGTTTAAAAGCATCGCCAGGCCCTCATAGTAACAGAAAGTCCTGGGAGGAGGAAACCTGTCCACACTGGAGAAATGGTGGCTTCACCAGGGGACACACTGCCCTCAGCCCAGCTTCCTCTTGTCTGGAGCCCTTGTTCATATTTGGGCAATGAGTTTGGTACGGCAAACAGAACAGGGCTCAGCGCACGAACCTGCTCACGGAAGTCCCCACATACAAACACACAGGCCCCTCATTACCTGGGTGGGGAAGTACCAGCTGTCACTCTCTACCAGGCCTGCAGTCTTAAAACTAACCTTCCTGTCACCTCGGCTTGTCTCCCTCACTTGTCCTATTATGCAGAACCAAGCTGAGTCATTGTTTCAAGCAGGGGTGACATGTTAATGGCTTAATAATAGTATAATCTCAAATAATAATATGCTGTCACCCTGTGTGAAGCGCAATGTTTACAGGAGACGTGGTAATGTATGATGACAGTAATTTGAATAAAAATGAATTTACTGCTCTTGTCTCATTTGCAGTAAATTTTCACATCTTTCATGCACAACTGGTGCTCTCTGACCTCTCTCTTCCCTGCTCAGAGGAGGGGAGGCACTGGCAGCAGCTTTAAAGTGAAAGGCAGCCCAAGAAATCAGAGGCCCGCAGCTAGCAACCTGTCTCCAGAAAGGAGCTTCGGGAAGCTTCTAGAAGAATCTCTCTTGGCTTGCTGGAGGTGCCAGGTGGGGAGCAGAAGGTGGAACTGTAGATTGGCAGTTAAAGAATGCGTGGGGCTGTCCGCAGTAGGCCCGGCTGATTTCTTGGAAGGTTCCTCTCAATAGGATTGATTGTTCCAGGAACTTTGGATCTTGCAGCTTCTAAGGGAACCCTTCACCTAAAACTACAGCTTCATCCATGCCCCACCCCTCAGAAGGCTCCTTTTACCTCCACCCTAGACAGAGCCAAACTGTAGAGGGGTCTGAAGATCTTGGGAAGTATGTGAATACCTGGGGTCTGAGCTTCTGGACAACATTTGTAGAGGCTTACCATGGGTCTCCTGGGCTGCTCAGGATTGCCGCATCCTTCGTGGTGAAAAATTAATATGTGAGTAATTGGTCTCAAATGAAGCTGGAAGTAAATGATGTTGAGTGGAGAGAGGAGAAAGTTATGACATCCGGCTGACATGCTGGAACTGGATGTAATTTGATGGAATGAGGACAACAAATTGGAATTTGCTGGGCCTTTCACGGTGACAAGGATAATGTTCCAAGCTTTAGACATGCACAGGGGACAGGCTGACAAGGATGAGTCACTGCGGAGCTTTGTGGTCCTGGTGGTTAAAGCTGGGCTGGGCTGAGTACACAAGGGATCCTGGTCTTCTTGCTTCTCCAGCATGAGGCACACAGAGGAACCCTACACAAGGCCCTCCAGGAGCTGAATAAAAAGCAGGAAGAATTCTGCTGCCGTACACTCAAAAGGGACATCAAAGTTGGCACTCTGTAGGGGAGCTGGGTTAATTTGTTAGCTCTGAGATCACATGAGGACATTAACGTGTCACTTAAGATCCTTACAGTGAGCTAGCAGCAAGCACTAAGAACCATTCTGTGAACAGAAGAAAGGAAGTTTCTTGACCTCTAAGATGGACAAGTGGAGAGACAATTTATTGATCTGAAAAGAGCTAGGAAGCCTTTTCAAAGTTGTCCAGACAAGTAGTATAGCCATTTCCTGTTCCTGGATTACTGCAATATGACCCAACTAGCAGAGACCAGTCTGTCAATGTACCCTCCAAGAAGTCCACTTCTGCCTCCCTCTGCCCACTCCCCAGATCCTGCGGTTCTTTTACAGACAGACAAAGCCATGGACCATCAGACATGCAGAAACACAACTTTGAATCCCAATGGTACCCTCTGCCCTGGCCCAGTTGCCAACGAAGTATAGCTTCTGTGTTTACACGGACAGGAAACATCTGTAAGAAGCCCCACTTGAGTGTTGCTGAACATGCCACTGTTGAAATCACAGTTGATTCCAACCACCACCTGGGGATCAGAAATAGTTCAAGTCTTTGTCTTCTGTTACCTTTCTTCTGGAAACTCCATAGAAGAAGGCAAGGTTCTACTCCCTATAATAAATTAGTTGAGCATAAGTAACTTTTTATTTTTAATAATAGTATTTGTTAATTCCTTGAGAATTTCATACAGTGTAATTTGATCATATTCACCCACTCACACAACTCTCAGATCCATCCACACTTGCCCATAAAATTTCATGTTCCCTTTAAAAAATATAAAACTCACAAGTCCAATTTGTATTTTCCAAATACTCTTGGGTGTGGGGCTTGCACTAAGAAATGGCTTACCCACTAAGGGTCTCAACCTTAAATATAACCTATTCTCCCTCTCCCAGTAACCATCAAATGTCTACAACTTCTCACTAGGGGTGGGATTTCATGCCCACTTCCCACGTTCCATGCTAGGATTCTTGGGCTTGCATAGGACTTATGCATGCTGTCAAAATCACTGTGGGTTCACACGTACAACTGCCCCGTTGTGTCTGGGAAACACTTTGCTTGTAGTTATCCACCACCTCCAGCTCTTACAACCTTTCTGCCCCCTTTGAAGCTCCCTGAGCCTTGGTGGGAAGGGTGTGATATAGATGTCCTATTTAGGGCTGAGCGTCCCTCAGTCTGTGACTCTCTGCAGATTGACTAGCATTGGTCATAACATTGAATGAAACAGCATTGAAACTACTCCTGATGAGTTGTTGCTATACCTATTGTTAGTGTAGCTCTCAACCCTCATCAGAAAAGCTCCGTCTTGACATAACTATTTTTGAATAAAAGGTAAAAATAAAATTGACCAAGAACATGTCTGTCCCCTCATGGAAGCAGGCCAGGTTTAGATTTTTCTGTTCATCAGTAGTCATTGCTGTGACAACATACTTGAAAACACCAACTTAAAGGAGGGGAGGTTGGCATTGGCTCGTGGTCTCAGAGGATTCAGTCCATGGTCAGCTGACTCCATTGCTTTGGGAAGAATACTGTGATGGCAGAAGTATAGGGTGCAGACAAGTGACTCACCTCATGGTAGCTAGGAAGCAGAGAGAACAGGAATCAAGAGAAGACCATTGAACTATGAGATCATCAGTGTACTGATCTATTGATGAAGTTTTCCTACTGGTGATCCAACCACATCTTCAGATAGCTCTGCTAGCTGGGGACCAAGCCTTGGACACATGAGCTGGTACACAGGGAATTTCATATTCGAGCCTTACCAGGTGCTTTGCACATGACTTTGTTAGCCTGGTGCTACAGCCAACTTTGTATGTTGAAGTATGTCTGAAGTGGTTCCATCTAAGCCTACCGAGTTCTCCTCCTAACTCAGAGTCCTAATGGTGAATTCCTCCTTAATTCTGGGGTGCTGTCCTCTATTGTCCTCTCAGGATCATTTCTCTTTCTTGTCTGACTCCTCTTGTCCCTGTCTGTGGGCACCTATTCCCCAGGTTCTCTCCCTGCTTTCAGAGTTCATCCAGTCCTGCCATCTGGGTGGCCTGAGTGTGACGATGTCTAGCTCTGTCTCTCCTCTGTAAAGTGACTCTCCTCTTGTGGATAAGCATGCTAAAAGGAAAGGGTATGTGACAGTAGAAGGTCACGCCCCTTTCTCTTAGTGTTCCAGGTGGCATCTCTAGCTTGCCAGCATTCATCTCTCTGCCACTCAATTCTTGGGGTGGCTGTAGGGACCCCACTTAAGGAATTGCTTCTCTTTGATTTTACTCGAATGGAATGAGGTAGATGAGGACCTTACTGGGTATTGAGGAGATCTCTGGGATTAGCTGATCCTGGGGACCTGGAAGACTCCCCATCTTCAGCTCTCCATCCAGTAACTCCTGAAAAGCACGACCCGTCCTTTCTGCCTCATACACTTTCCTTAGTCTGACTCACAATGTCAATACCCATATCTCAGAACACAAAAGACAGATGTTTTTCCAGAGTAAGCTCTCTGCTTCATGCAGAATTATGAAAAGGGAGAGCTGGTGGGGACATAGTTAAGTCCTATGCTCCTGTAGCTGGGAGCCTTGTCAACCATGGGACCTTTCTGCGGAGTGGAAAGGCATGGGCATGTCTATAGGGCAGGATCAGGGAACTTATCTGAATGTTTCCTCAAGGTAACTACAATTTGGCCTTCTGTTCTCTGTGCTTCCTGACATTTAGAAAAAGCTAATAGCTCAATTCCTTTACAAAAATGGGAGCTGCCTTTTCTGTATCTATTGGGATGATCATGCAGCTCCTGTCTTTGTGTCCATTCATGGAAAGAAGCCTATATATTGGTTTGGGTAAGTTGAACCACTGCTACATGTTAGGAATGAAGCCAACTTGATCTTGATGAATTTTGTTTTGGAAACTGATTTTGTATTTGGTTTGCAGGTATTTTATTGGGCATGTCTCTCTCTGTGTTCAACATGGGATTTGGTCTGTATTTTTCTTTTTTGGCTGTTGTGTTTTTCATCTAGTGTATCTATGTGTTTTTCATCTATTGGTATCAGCAATACTGCTTCAATCCCATTGTTCATTATAGATCTTTTAAAATTATTTACCTCATCTTGGTTTAATTTTGGTAGGTCATATGCTTCTAGAAATTTATCTGTTCCTTCGAGGTTTGGGGGTTTATTAAAATATGTATTTTAAAGATATAACATTGTGATTTTAGGAATTCCATTTGTATCTGTCCTTATGCCTTTCTTTTCATCTCTAATTTTAATAATTTGTATCTTTTTTCTATATTGTTTAATTTGGCTAAGGATTTGTCAGTTTGGGTCATCTTCGTAGAACCAACTCTTCATTTCATTGATTATTTGTATTGTTGTTATTTCTAATTTCATTAATTTGTGCTCCGGTCTTAATGATTTCCCCCATCTATTGAACTGGGGTTTGTTTTGTTTTTGTCTTTTCAGTCTTGAGATGCATCCTGTCCTTCATCTGCACTGCTGGTTCTGTTAGTGTAGGTAGAAGAATCAACTCTTCTGTTAGGACTAACTTCATTTTCTCTTATGGATTTGGGTTTGCTGTGTTTTCATCAACATTCAATTCTAGGAATTTAAACTATTTCTTTTTCAGCTTCTTTGGTGACCCATTCTTCCCTTACTAGTGTGCTCTTTAATCTCCATTATTCTGTGTAGTTTCTCTTGGTGTTATTTCTAGCTTTATCCCATCATGGTCACATGGAATGGAGAAAGTTGCTTTAGTTTTTCAGTATTTGTTGAGACTTCTTTGTATCCTCTTGAGTCTATTGGAGAGAAACATCATGGGCTGCTAAGAAGAATGTATTTTCTGTTCTTTTGTAGGGAATGTTCTGTAGATGTCTGTTAGGTCCATTTGACTTGTGATGTCCCCTAAGTCCAATATTTTACTGTTTCTGTCCACATGACCTGTCTACTGGTAAGAGTGGGGTATTAAATTAATCTACTTTGGGTATGTTGGGGTCATCTCTGTCTTTGTATCTAACACTATTTATGAAATTGAATGTTCTTATGCCTGATGCATATATGCTTAGGCTTATGATGTCCTGTTGATGGGTTAATTCCCCCTAGTTAGTATGTAGTGACAACTTTATGCCTTCTGACTAGCTTTGGTTTGAGGTCCATTTGATCAGATACTAGAATATCAATACCTGCTTGCCTCCTGGATCCATTTGCTTGAAATATCTTTTTCCATCCTTCCAAGCTAAGGTGCTGACTCTCTTTGAAGATGGGGTGTGTTTCGTGGGAGCCATAAAAAGATGGATAAGCTTTTCTTAGCCAGTCTGCTAGTGCATGTCTTTTGATTGTGGAGTTGGGACCATTAGTGTTCAGAGTTATTAATGAAAAGTATGAATTGACCACTGTTACTTTGTTGGTTTTGTAGTGTTTCCATAGACTTCATTTGGTTAGCACTCTGAGTACTGACTGTTTCTTCCTTAAAGTACCTGTTGTAGCCCTGACCCCAAATGTATCTGTATTTGGAGACACGAGGTAACTAACTTTGTTAAATGGGTTCAGCAGAGTGGGTCTTACGTGGCATGATTAATGCTCTCATAAGAGGAGGCAATGAGAGGGGTGGATGAGATGGCTCAGTTGGTAAAGGGCTTTCTATGCATACGTGAGGCCCAGAGTTCAGGTCCCCAAAAGCCATATAAAAAGCCAGGCTTAGGTGGTGTGTTCTGTAATTCCAGAACGAGGAAGGAAGAGATGGGCAGATCTCTGGAGCTTGATGGCAACTTAGTCTTGCCAAATAAGAGAGCTTCAGGTTCAGGGAGAGACCCTGTCTCAAAAAAAATGTAAAGTGGGATGAAGGAAGATATCATATGTCAACCTCTGGTCTCTGAATGCATGTGCACAACACACACACACACACACACACACACACACACACACACACACACACACCTAACACATATGCATCAATACATTTGCAAATAAAGAAAAGAAAGAGGAGCTGAGGTACAGATACACAGAGGGACAGTCCTGTGAAGACCTAGAGAGATGAGACCTTCTTACTAGCCGTAGAGAGGTTTCTGAAGAAGTTGTGTCAAAGCCTTGATTTGGAGTTCTGGACTCTAGAATTAGAAAGAAGTTTGGTTGGTCAGGCAAGCTGCTCTGTTCAGGTGCCTTTTTATGGCCATAGACCCACCTGCTTGTGTGGTCTTGAGTACTATGCTAGGCATCTCTGAGAATCAGAGAATTTATCTGTACAACTGGAGTTTAGATCCTTCTGTCTCTTGTATCTCACGCATCTGAAGCTTCACTCTGCAAAGCACTTGGCCACTTTTCAGTAGATTCTTAAGAAAATAGCAGAGTCACCCTGCCTGGAGGAGGGAGGCAGTCAGAGATCACAGCCTCCCTTCACAAGCTCTGAGTCACTGACAGGAGGTCTCCAGTGGCCTCCAGCAGAACAGAAAAATGTAGCTTCTCTCTAGAAGAGTTTTAACTTATTTTTCCACCACCCTACTTCTAAACCCATGTATAACCAGGGTCTCCAGCTAACACCTGCACAGATATGTATTGTTTGTGTTTAGTACCAGTTTTTATAGCATAGATGCATTGAACACTGAATCATGATAGGGTACTGGCTTGGGGTTATTTAACGCTCATTCTGAATTCCTTATTTTCTGAAGGAGGTAGACACTGAACAGGATCCCTCTGCTAATGCATTCTGGACTTCTTCATTACAATGTTTTGAGTGGCACCTAAATAAATTTCATTTGCACTCACATGACTGCTTGTCAAAACTCTGTTGATAATTTTATTATTGTAATATACTTTCTTCCTTAATTATTTAGTTCCAGTAAAGTAGAGAATATTAATTTTTATGGAAATTACCTGCCCTAGCAAACCTAAGCCACAAGCCTGCTCTTATTTCCATATGTGTACTTTGAGAAGTATTTTAATAAATCAACCCAGAAACCTGTCATCATGGATTCTTCTGGGACATTCAATACTCCTGCTCATCTCGACTTTTTACATGTGAGAAAGAATGGAGTAGAGTACATCCTAATGATTTGGGAATTTGCCAGGAAATATCTGGAGGTAGAGCCATGCAGAATCAGCCACACACTCCTATCACACAGGCATGTGCGCACATGTGCGTGCATACACACACACACACACACACACACACACACACACACACACACCTTGGTGGATCCACTCTGAGGGACAGAGTAAGTTGTGCAGTGGAGCTTCTAAATGCTAAAGTTCTGATGCCATTAATGAAAGTGACCTTGAACTTGGGCCTGCCGGCTGGCTGATCCATTTCAGTCAGCGCTTTGGTAAATTAGCTGCATGAGCTCTTCACCTCTGTCCACTCCTGCTTGTGTACTCTATTTGATCATAAACAAATGTGAGTGCTGTGGTTAGAGCCTGGTCTTGGGGGAATATTGACTCAGGCTATAAAATACCACAAAATTAATACAGCTGATCACTGATGAGGAACTCAGTCTAAGATGCCCTGGGCAGGGCAGAGTAGCATCTCTTCCCCTCTACCTGTGGCATCGGGTCCGGACAACTGCAAAGCAAGGCCATCTCGTTCCTTCACTGGGGAGATTTCTTACCCTTTTGTGGTAGCTCTGTGTTGTAGAAGCCTGGTGGAGTGGGGCTCACATGCATGCAAAGCAGAATGTGTCTCTAGGACCCCACCAGAAGCCAGGACTCGGAACACGTGCATGTGTGCCTCAAAAGCACACGCATCCCAACCCTGCTCCTACCTGAGCAGACAAGTAGAGGTGGGGCAAAGTCTCAGAGCCCAAGGTTTCCCTCGCCTCTCCTTCAGCCCCTGAAGTCATGGAAAATGAGGGGTACAAATGACCCACACAGTGATGGTAATGGACCGGGCAAGAAAAGTCACCTGGGAGCTCCCTGGGCCTCCTGCTCCTTTGGTGGCAGGGGTGCTACCACCTGTCACTCTCCTGGCCCTTGCTTGCCTTCCCATATTCTGCTTTCCAATGCAATCCCAGCAGCTCGGAGGATGGTGTTCAGGGCTGGACAAGGTGTGACTCACTGGGAGCTTGTGTGAAATTGTGCTGGGATGCTGGGCAGCTGCATGAGTCTAGGGCTCCCAAGTCCATCAGAATGGCTCTTGGGGTTCACTCTGCAATGGTGTCCAGGCACGACAGGCCAGAGATGGCAGAGCAGTCAGAGCCTCCGTCTCCCCCGCAGGCGAGACGCACTCACCCAGGGCTGGGCTTTCGCCTGCAAGATTAAAGGCAAATTCCTACTTTAAAAATAAAGCCAAGCTGTGTTTTGCACCTTTTGACACTTATTAACTTAGGTCATTAAAAAGGAGGCTAATTAAAAATGAAGTAAAACAAAAGAGTCATTTGTCTAGTGTGAAGCCGGCCGGCTCTTCCTGTGCAGGCTCCCAGCCCTGGGGATGGAGCACCCCTCCCCTCCTTCCCTCCCTCTCCTGACTGCTCCCTACTCAGCTGAGGCCGTGGGCTGCCTCATTATGCACCTCGTAAAGGAGAGAAATCATTGTTCTCAAAATTAGCCGAAGCCAGAATTTACATTCCCTGGAAATTTTGGTTTCTTCATTGTCCTTGGAGATTTTTTTTTTCCCGGCTGCAGTTAAAGTAAGCGGAGTTCGATAACCGCTTAGTACTTCATTAGGGCCTATCTGAGCACGCCGGTCCCCTCTAAGTGGTATTCTACAGGCATTGGCAGAGGTCACTTCTGCTTTGAAAGGACAGTCTGGCCCTTCGTGGCCAAATGGCCGAAGAGGAAGACAAAGTAGCAAAGTCAATACTTGAGGACTGAGAAGGTTGTGGGTAGAGATAGCCCCTCTTCCAGACACAGGCTGACTTCGCTAAAGGCAAGAGTCTTTCTCTAACTAAGCTAGAGACAGGGAGAGATGTACTCATGGACCTGAAAGCCTGCTCATTTGCCACGCCAAGAAGTTACATGACCTGTCCTGATTCAGTGGGAGGTCCGGGGCTTCTCTAGCTCTTGTCTCAGCTCCACACCCCTCCCCTTTACCCCCCTCCCGCATCTCCCACCCACAAGGACTCCAATCTGGCCTTTCTCAGGCATTCCTGGCGCTTTTGTAGCAAGCATTGCCAGGTCTGGGAGGGTTCCAGGTCTGGCTGGTAGCTGGTAACTCCCCATTCTCCAGTTTGGGGGTGTGTCTGATGGCAATGTTGAGGCTCTAGGGAAGTTACCCAGTGGCTGCTCTCGGCACCTTTCTCTGTATACTTCTATCCAGCAGGGCAGGCAGGTTGATTTTTCGATCAAATCACCCTGAGAAATCCAGTAGTGAACACATTAGAAAAGCCATTCAAAACCTGTGTTGCTCCATTAAAACCCATGCCACCGGGCCGTGCCAGGGGAAGCGGGACACAGAGCACCTAGGGCCATCCAGAGAAGGCGCTGTGGCTCTTGGTCAGGAGACAGAAGTGTTGGACTTAGGAGCAGATGGGGAGGGGCAGACAGACAGGGTAGCCATGATGTCCGCCAGATTTCTGTAGACTCTACTCCAGGAACACTCTGTGCTTTTGAAGGGAAGTGTTAATGTTGGCTACAAGCTTAGCTACTGTGGATAGTGACTTCGGTTTGTGCTGGAATCTGGCTGCCACCGCACTGTCCTGCAGGAAGCAACCCTGTCCAACGAACCATTTCTTGGTTAAGGAATATAATAAACATACCAGGTCAGGCTCCGGCTTGCCAAGGGCATGGGTATGACACTCTCCCTTCCCCAGTGCTTTAGGGCCATCTAGGACACCAAGAGCAACTACTTTCTTATAGTAGCCCATTTAAACAGTGGCCCTTCATATCTGTCGGAATACTCACGTTGACTACAGATAGTAACATGTTACTGTCATTGACATGTTTGGAGACAGGCACCGCCAACCGGTGGTGACTTAGTGAAGGCGCCACATCCACTCCTCCTCAGTAGAACTCTGGGGTAATTCCGCAGATGTAGAGGCCACCGTTTGTTTTCTCTGCATGTGGGTTTTCTCCAATGCCATAAACACACTACAATTCAGTCCTGCTCACAGAGGTCCCCCCATTCTGCGTTGGTCCCCTGAAGCTGCCGAGATGGTGCCACCTTTTACAGGTGGCAGAGAGGATGCTGAGAGACCCTGAAGTGTCAAGTCACAGCAATCATCTTCAACTCCCAAATTGTCCTGAAAGGAGAAAGGCTTTGGATTTGTCTTCGGCTGTTTGGCCAAACTGGGGCACAGATGGGATAATGACTTTTACAAACAGCATTTTGATGAGAGGAGGGGAGAAAGAATCATATGTAAAATGCACAAAGGCTGCATAAACACACTGATGCCTGCAGCTGGAACAAACTAAAAAGATGTTTAATAATTTAGAACCAAGCAGGCAGGGCCTGTGCAGCTGTTGTGTGCAGGGGACCATGAAAGTCTTCCATTTGACAGCTGGCCCCATCTTTCCCCAGTTGCTACGTGAAGAAGAGAATGCAGATCTGGGATTAGCCAATCCCCGTTACCCTTGCCCATCTGCCACCAAGACCCCCAGCTCTGCCTCCCTTGCAGAGAGGCACACACATAAAGAAGGCCAGCCTTTGCAAGCATATGCAGGCGTCGCTATTAGCCGTCAGGGCCGCCGATCCCAGGATCTGTTGACAAGCCGCCAGTACATGGCTGCTGTCGTTTTTGCTGGAGGGCACATTTTGCATTTCACACATTTGCAGAAATACAAAATGCTGTTGGGTGCAAACAATTCAGGGCCTAATTGGCTGAATTACTTCAATGTTACCTCGTGTCCCCCACCTGATTAACATAGCTCAGCTGGGAGGGCCCGGGAAGGAGGCGGAGAAGGATTTGGAGGGCAGGTGAAGCTGTGTTTGCCCAGGAAAGCGAGATCCTTAGTGAAGTCCCAGCTGAGCTTGGCCTGTGCCAAGCAGATAGTGGAGCTCAGGAGGGCTGCCCGGCTGCATTCTTCCACAGCAAGCCGGTGGGAGCGAGGCTGGGGAGAAAGGAACAAAACTGTTTGGGGGCACAGAGGAGGCAGGCTGTCATGAAGGAGTAGGGGGAGCACAGTCCTTTTTGTGAGATGTCCAGGGTTGAGTCACCTCATGGCTCCCCAGGTGGGCACATCACAGGGCAGTCAGCCCGGGCCTGCTGGCTCCAGTGCCAGGATCATGTTGCCGGCACAAAGACCAGCCTGAGAACACTGCAGCCCACTTTGTTCCTTGCTGTCTCCCCCTCCCCTACCAGGCTCACACACCTGATTAGGCTAAAAAAGGAAAACTTCCCCCAATTTGTTTGACTTACTTAAAAATCAAAGACCCTGCTAATGACACCAAAATGTCATAGTGACATAGACTACAGCGGAGATAATGATCGTTATTAGGGGATATTCTGCAATTGTATCCTATTATTAATGAGGACAATTATAATTTTTTTGTATTTAAAATAATTTGGGGAGCTTGTAAAGAATGTAAAAAAGAATGAAGCTGAAATAGGTGATACTTTTCCCAAAGAAAAACTTTCGACAGTAATTGTACTTTGGGTCTTTTCAATAAATTATATTATATATTGGAGTGTTTCCTCCACCAAGTGATTGTAGGGAAATAGAGCCGTTGATCCACCAGGTTGATCAAATTAAGTATGTTATATAGAGAAGAGTGAGGCCTCCATTGAGATGGCTCCACTCATTCTTATCTGTCCAGACATACTGTATCTGCCTTCTAATCCCGAGCTGCCCTACTGTGGGGAATTATTGTGGTGAGGGCTCTTTTCCTTGCCACCTCCAGACAGAAAAGACTCCCAGCCACTGATGAGCTGCCTCCTTGCCAATTTGTGCGCCTTCATCTGAAGTCTTGACAGACCCATGGATTTCTCACCTGCCAACACCTAGTACTGACTCCTGACTCAAATGCTTTTCTACTCTTTATGGAGGAATTCCTTCTTCGTGTCTTACCTTTGGAGGCAAATGGCTCAAGCAGAGCTGAGTTGCAGGCTTCAGCCTGTACCATTAGGATGACATGTGGGAACCCCATGCAGAATAGTCAGCTTGCTCCTAGAAGCTGCACCCTTGGAGCCTGGAAGCAACAGTGTGGTATCTGAATGTGGGACTTGGCAGTTCACTGGGCTGATGTTCAACCAAGTATTTGTTAAGCAATGTGCTGTGCGGGTGGGATTCGGAGTGGGAGCCAGGGACACAAGGATATGGGGTACCTGGAACACATAGGCACAGTGCCAACGCAGCCACTGTCCACAAAGGGCGGGCACTGCAAGGGTTGCTGTAGGAAGATGGCTTACAAGTGAGGGTCTGAGTGCTGGGATTTCGCACATACTGGGATGATTGGCAAAGAATAATCCAGGAGGTTGGCACCCAGCTCAGTCTGCCCCTGGGCACATGGCAACACAACTGCATTTCTTCTAGATGGTTCTGGCTCCAATTGTGCACTCTTCTCATCTCTCATCTGTGTCTCTGTCTACCTCCTAGCTACTTCTCTGTTGGACTGGATTTGTCTTATTTATGTATGGAATTCATCTTCTTCATGTAACAAGTGTCAGGAAACCCCGTCTTCTTCTCTCCGAGTGCTGGCTCAGGCAGGTCATGACTGCCGTGAGTGAATCTGTCACTTGAGCGTCATCTGCTTCTAGGAGCACACAGGGCTATCTATGATCATGGTTTTGGAGAAGTTAACGGATGGGAATATTGTGTACCCTCCATGAAGATCATCTAGGTTCACACTGATCTGTATGGCCATGACCATCATGGTCTGGGCAGCTAACACCACAGAGCTGGGTCTGTGGACCATGTTTGCACAAGCCGATTTCCTGAACAGGATTCCCCACCCCCATCCCCTGCCTCCTTGCCTCCTGTCTGCTGATCCTGCTGTAGTTTTGGTTCTTCTTGGATTTACAATTATATTTCAGATATGATGTTCACCTAAGCAGTGGCTCGGACAGAAGAAATGATCTAAAGTTAGGAGTGGAGCTCCATCTGGAGCTCTTGCTGCCTCTTCCTCCCCAAGGTAAACACAGGAAGGGACATCGCTCTCCCGAGTAGGGGGACCTGCAGCAAGGTGAGGTACAGACTGCTGCAGCTGCTCCTCTGGGCCTCCGGGGCTCTGGGAGGAACCTCACCCGGCTCTGCTTTCATTCTATGGAAACATCATTCATGCAGGAAAGGACATCTAAGTCGGTTCCAAAGGGAAGCTCAAGGGGAGAGAAGAAAGAAAAAGGTTTGTGTTTGTCCAACAAGGAGAGAAATGAACACAGAGCAGAGAAAGCAATGGCATCAGTCACCTGTTCACACAGTCTTCCGTTCATTCACCCAACAAACACATACTCGGGGCAGGAGAGAGGCTGCATTGGTTAAGAGCTCTTCCAAAGGGCCCGAGTTCAGTTCCCAGCAACCATGTCAGGAGGTTCACAACCATCTGTAACACCAGTTCCACCCCCACATACACATGGCATGCAGACACACATTCATCCTCAAAAGGAGTATCTTCTTTCAAAAAAGAAATACCATTTAGCATCTAGTGTGTGTGAATATCTGCCAATGCACAGGCTGAGGCTTTTGCAGATTGGGGCTTCTCAATTAGTATGTGCCATGCTTACATGCAGACATGCTTCATTTCCTCAGGCCCGTCACTGTCTCCTCCCTGCCCTTGCAGGGGAGCAGCCGTGAGCATGCTGATCTGTTCTTCTTCAGCAGCCTGGTGAGTGCCCCTCAGCACATCACATGTTTGTAGTGACCACATCTGCACTGCTTTTTAGTCAGGCACAAGGTGGGCGGGCGTTCAGGGAGGCCCATGTCAGGGACAGGCTCTCTGTGGCCCACTCCGGTCCTTCACCCGGCCTCCTCTGTCTGACTTATCTTACCCTTCTGAATAGATTTGGGACATATAGACAAAGAGTCAGACTGGTGCTGAGGTGGCCCTTGACCTCACGAACTTTCTCTGAGGGTGTCCCCAAGATTTTTTTCTGTCTCTTTAGTGGGGCAATGAGAAAGGACGTGGGTGAACTGGTCTAATGTGGAGTTCTCTTCTGTGGCCCTGTTTAGCACCCTACCTAGGTCTTTACCTGCCCGGTTGACCTGAGGCCTGGGCCAACCCTGAGCAGAGAAGATAGGTAGTGGATGCCCAGGCCTCCATGATCAGAAAGGCCTGCCTGGTTCTGGGTCCCTGGCTCTCCTAGACCTCTAAGATCTCATTCATTATCCCAAGAATGAACCCATGAGAAGGGAAACAGGTGTGTTTTAGGTTGTGGAAAAGGAAGAAACAGAGAGAAAGATGTCGAGGAAAGGGTAGTGTCTAAAGAAATAGGAAATGTAGAGGGGGAA
This sequence comes from Peromyscus eremicus, assembly GCF_949786415.1. Classification (NCBI taxonomy): domain Eukaryota; kingdom Metazoa; phylum Chordata; class Mammalia; order Rodentia; family Cricetidae; genus Peromyscus; species Peromyscus eremicus. The sequence goes on along the minus strand of NC_081416.1, from coordinate 66,553,133 downwards.
AAGTGAGGTAGAGTCATTGGAAGGCCCTGTCAGGTGGCTGGAGAGGCACCGTGCCTTGGCAATGGGGTCATGAAGCAGTGTGGACACAGTGGGCTGGCAGGCATCTGTTGCAGCCAGAGAGGTAGTCTCTGAGGTCTTGAGGAGAAGGGCCTGAGTACGGGAAGCCGGGATCACCACTGGCATGCTGCTTATTATGTTTTGACCTAGAGAGAAGACCCTCCAGTCAAGTGGTGCACACGATGTCAGCCTGGCTCCATATGGTGCCCAGCATAGTGGGAGCGAGCATACTTGAAGTTTCAAGAAATGGCTGCAAGTCCAATAAAAGCTTGGCATTGCCCCCCTCCCACCTTTCCCCATCACAATATTTACAGCTGGGCATAGTGAATTGCTACTGTATTGATTGGAGCAACCCTCCGAGATGCCCTCACTGTGATAGAGGACAGCGTCACTGCCTGGCTGGGTCATCTCTCCATTTGGGTTGAAATATAAACTGTGAGGATTTCTGAGTGGTGGCAGGTCTGAGCACTGATGATACTCATGGTCTCAGCAGGACTGGGTTGCTGTGAGCCCATCTTGAAGTGGGTGGCAGGCCGAAGGGATGTGGATGAGATGCACAGTCCTGTCTTGTCTTGATGTGAATGGAATTCCTGGGGTTCAGCTGAAATTTGGTTTAAGTTGGGTTGCTTCCCCTCAGAGAAAGTGGTCTCCAGAATGTTGGGATACGGTTACTTGATAAGGCCCTGGGTCTGATTTTTCTGGGCAAAGGCTTATTCACCATCTTCCTACTTATAGATTGTGAGAAATACACATGGGCTTGTCAGCTTCACCTGGATACCACCTCTTCCATTGTTCATGCTTGCTAATCAGTCTCCTACAATAGGTACTCCTGGTCCTCTGGCATCTGCATGAAGCAGTTCATGTATTAGATATCCAAGTGAGCTGAACAATGACTGTTTCTTGGGCTATAGAAGATTAAAATGAGAAAGAAGGAACAAGGAAGGATGGGTTTCTTACTCCCATGCAACTGTGCTTTCACTATTAAATGAAATAACATAGTTGTGACTGTACATGGATCTATAGACTATATGTAAACATACCTTGCGTGCATGTGCGTAAATGTGTGTGGGATGGGGGCTCATGCAAGTGCTAGGGGTGTATTAAAAAATTCCCAAATGCTTCCTGAATCTCATATATAACAGTTACATTTTTTTTCTCAGGCTTTGGAGGAGGGAAAAAAATGTGAGAGAAAATGAAATCCAGATCTGTAATTCCTAACAGGAGAAATGTGATCCTTTTCAATGTTTAAGTAATATTTCCTGTAAAACATAGGAGGCCATCTGCAAAGCTGTTTCCATACACATTTCCAAGTGGTGAGGGCGATGGTGGGAGACAGAGGCAGCGCCAAGCCCACCTTGGGAAGCGGATGGCTGAGGCTTCAGGAAGCCGTGTGGTGATTTGGCAAGATGTCGGAGCTTCTGCACGGTTTTAATTTGTTCAGTTTACTCCCATTTTGCATACCAGGAGAGGGACCGAGGTAGCCAGAGAAGAAGCCTACAAAGTCTCTCTGCATTAACCTCTTTCCAGAATGAGACACTGGAGGGAAACCCACAGAGAGCCCATTTGGTTTTTGGGAGACTGTGACAAGGACCAAGCCTGAGAGTCTCTGGGGCTGTGCAGCCAGGGGGCAGCCATCCAGCGTGGCATCGCCAATGTGGGACCTTCCTGGCTCTTTAAAACTGGGATAAAATTTCATCTTATTGTTGATCTCCAGGGTCACCGTATGTATAAATCAGTTTTAGTAAATGTTACAGCCCCTGTGAAAGGTCTTCGTTTCTCCCAGATTGCTAATCTGAATAATTGCGTTACACACATCATTCCTCTGGAAAATTGTTCAGTTTTGCTTATTTTAAGAATAGTAATCTATAGCTCCTAGATCCTGTTTCCATTTTAATTCCAGCCTTGATCGATTCCTTTCTTAGAAAGTTAAATTTTCATGTTGATACAGGATCTCTTTAAAGGACTGCCGTGTATTCCACAGAGTTACACCAACACATACCTATGGTTTGGTTTTGTTTTTTCCTCTCAAGATCTTAGGTAAAGTTCTGACAGATCTGATATGGGGACCAATCCACAGCTGGCTGTAATTTGTTTTTTAATGAGCAGCAGGAAGTTGTTTGGATTGCACATTTAAAATTTTAAAATAGAACCTTAGACATGGTGCACGGTGCTTGAAAACGTCTCCCAAGTGGACACAGCCACAAATGTGTCTTTGATGCTCATATCGGACTTCTCACTCGGAAACCATGTTTATGTAAAGCACCACAACACACGGTCCCTTCCCGGGGGTGCCAGCTCCCCTTACTTAGATATTTTTTTCCCCATTTACTGCTCCACCCGCCTTTTAGCCTTTTATCTCCCCTGAATTTTGATTATGGTTTCTCCCCTGCACACACAGTCAGGACTAGGATGAGTCACAAGGTTTAGGATAATTCACTCCGGGATCAGAAAGGCTCCTTCTCATCTCCAACAGACCCTTCCGGCCACCCTCTGATAGACACAGAATGGGTCATCTTCGCCTGATGCTGTGCTGTGAGTGTCCGTATCATAGCTCAACTTCTGCCCCACAGCACACCCTTAGCAGCTGAGAAGTGTGAAAATCAAGAGGGTGTTGAGCTGGTAGAAACTCGAGTGTAAATTTACTGGAGGGCGCATGCATGCTGGAGAGAGAGCTGTTTAACGCTTTCTGGCAATAAAAATGGTGACACTTCACTGCTCAAAGAAGCACCCTCTGACATTTGTTTTTAGAAGCAGACACCCTGATTTCCAACACCTAGATGAACAGCCTTCTCCCTCAGGGTCTGTCTCCTGCAAACTGTGTGGGAGAGCATTCACTAGACAGAGCTTTGCCGAGCTCTCCCTTCGAGATCCATGCACAGAGCAGGAGGGATGCAGGGAGCACATACAGAGGAACAGGAGGTGCTACTTAGCTTTCTGCATCATCTCCAAACAAGTTCATTATGGAAGAGCCCTTCTGCACAGGTCAGCTGTGATGAAGGGGGCTGGAGGGAGGGGCGGGGGGCTTTGAATACAACTCTCACTCTGGAGCAGGCAGATGTAATTTCAAAGGAGGTATAATTTTAAAAGATTACAGTTCAGCTGATAACAGACAACAGGTGTGTCTTTACCTGAGAGGGTCTTCACTGTATTACCTGCCTTCTCCAACTGTAGGGGTCCCTTTACTGTGGCCTGTATCCTCCACCCACTGGATCTCTGCCTGTATGACATCCCATTTCCCCTCCTTAGAACAGCACCCAAAACCTAACCCTTCACATGAGATGCCTGAAACATTCAATAAAAAGAGTTCCTCTGACCCAGAAAGATGCAATCCGGACATCATTTTGTTGTTCTGTTGTTGTTTTTTTTTTTTAAAGAGCCTTTTATGACATGAGAAAAAGACACTGAAGTGTGTCTGTGAGTTTTCCCTACATTGCCTGATGACCTGAACTTAGGAGACACACAGTGAGTGTTTCTGATGTGGTTATGACTAAATTCAGTGGTCCTCCTGTGCCTCACTGAATCTTTCTCCTACTATAATCCTCCAGGGATGGGCTTCAGAACAACTGTCAGGAAAATTTAATTCATGGGTTCCCTTTTTTTTTTTCTCTTTAAAAATACATGTAGAAAAGGCTAGAAATACAATGATAATCTGAACTCTACTCCTTGGACTTCATTCTGTGGATGAATCCCTTAAGGAAAAGAGCCAGATGTGGCATTCACTGGAAGGGTGCATTCTTGCTCCCCAGTAAGTATGGAGCGAGTTTAATTGGCTGGCACCCTAAGTGTCACCAAGTGAGCCCAGGCCGTCTCAACCATGTGTCAGACAGGGTCAATCAGCAGTCTTAAGACAGGTGAAGAGTAAACAAATGTAACTGTGAAATACCATGATTTATGGCTGACTCTCATTAAGTTCTTCCTTGGTAGGTGAGCACTTTATGGAACACTGGAGACCCTTGCAATGAGTCAGATGTAGTTTTAAAATAAGACACGTTATAGCCATATTGTAGCCATTTTCCCACACACCAGCCTCACAAATCCAGAGCCCAGTAGAAAAGACTACCTTTCCAGGAAAGTGTCACCCAATTACATGAGGGGCACTTTCCAGGCAGGAAGGGTCAGGAGCTTCAGGTGATTCTCAAAGTTCAAGGTCATGCAGGTGCTGGGCTGGACATGGACCTGGGTGGCCTTTGTTATGTGCCTGCCTGGATTCCAAGTGGGATCTTAACGGAAATTAATTCATTTATTCCGTCTTTATTTGGCACCTTTCCTCATTTGCTTTCAGGACTGGTAGTCTGCTAAGCAGAACCACGTCAAATCTCACTGGCGCCAGCTCAATGCTCAGGCCACCGAACTGTGGTTAGAAAGGCCAGGGAATGACTCTTTCAGCCTTGACCCCGGAGTCCAGCGTCTGTGAGGCCTTGCTGGGACCGCCTCTTACCTATGCCAAGGGCAGGCTTTGCCACCCCACCGGCAAGGAGGGTCCAATGACTCATGTTTGGAAGCTTCCACCTCTGTGGACTTTCTGGTAGACACATCCAAGCTCAGCTGCCATGGACATCTCCTTGAAGCCCTTAGCCCCTTTCCTGCCTTCCTTGGCATTCTTGCTGGGAAGTTGACACTGTCTCCCTGTCCCACGTCAACTATGGAAGCCCCTTCTTCTAGGGCCCTTGGGTAGTCCTCATGCGTGTCCCTGCTTCATTTTCCACGTGGGAAGAGTCTCAGCTCTTTCGCTCCCTTACCTTGACAGCCAAACTCTAGGAGGGGAGATGTGGGAGGTTAACCAGAACCCAAAGAAGGGGTTCAGAGTTATTCCCTAATGGTCTCAATGCTGACTTTGGTCTTTGAAAGTTTTGAAAGTAGATAAGGCAATGACTGTGCACCATTGTGAGGTACAGAGGGGCCTAGAGAGATGGCTTGATAGGTAAGAACACCGGCTGCTCTTGCAGAAGACTCGGGTTCGATTCCCAGCACCCATATAGTGGCTACAACCATCTGTAACTACAGTCGCAGAGGATCTGATCGCCTCTTCTGGCCTCTGTGAGCACCAGGCACAGGTACACATGGTGCACAGACATACACACTGGTGGCCGGGGTGGGGGGAAGGACCCATGCGCATAAAATACAAATCATAAACATTTAAAAAGAAACAATGAAATACACACTTAAAATTGGGAATTATATTCATGCATATGTGTGGGGGGTATGCATGGTCATGTGTGTGTGCACAAATATCCCAACAAAATAAAAATTTAAAAGACGATGTCTAGAGTGAGTTCCAAGATCCTGGATCCTACAGTCCCTGGCTTTATGGAAAAGTCCCTACCTGAGAGAGATACGGAGAGAAACTCCCCACCCCACATTCCTGATGAATTTGTACTTCTTTCTCTCCAGACTTCAGGGCAAACAGAGCCCCCCATCCTCACCCACTCCATCCACACTAAGCACTCTGCCAGCTAGCTAGGTTCCCTCTGGGGCTCTTGGGGAATCACATGCTGGAATCCAGTCTCCCAGCTGGCCTGCAGGGTACGGATGCCCTTGGGCACTAGGGATCTTGTTCACAGAGGATGTCACTCTCAAATCTAAGACAAGAAGACGGAGTGCTGGTCCCAATCAGGGATGGGCTGCCTGTTTTCTTCTAGTTTTGTCTCATTATTCCTAGCAGGTAAAGTGGTGTGACTCAGCAAAGCCCTGGAAAAGTTTCCTCTGTGGCCTCAGGAAAGGCACTTGAAATACAACCGTAGCTCAGTGAGGAAGGACAGGCCCCCAGTAGCCACACTTGGGCCACTTATATTTCCTTGTTTTGTTCTCTCCTTTCTTTCAGCCTTGTTCCTTCTAGGTACCCAACTGGAAACTAAAGGCCACTTTTGTGGGACTGGGCCTGAATCTCTCCCAGGTAGGCCTCTTGGTAGCAGACTATACAATCCTGAAATGCATATTTTCACGTCCATTCCCAAGTTTATAGAAAAGTGGGAAAGGAAAAGGAAAGAAGGAAAAAGGAGCCTCCAGAATATTTGAATAAAAGAAATTGGCCGTAGCTACTAGCCAAAGAGACTCCAAAAATGTGGCAGGAGATTAGATCTCCTTAATTAGATTCACTAACAGGTGCTCAAACAGCTTAAATGTAGTAATACTTAAAGAAAAAAATAGTTTGCCTTCCAGAGCCCTGGTGCAGAAGCTAGGGTTTAAAAATTGTTTCTGGTCCCACAAGTCAGCTAACCACTCAAATGGGATTAAAATCTTCGGGTTTGGTAAAGTTTGCATAAATATTTTACACGGATCCATCTTTAATTAGGTTATAACACTGGAAATTGCCACGCACATTCTCTTTCTGCAAATGAGACTCTGAGCCCCATAAACAAATTAATTTGTGTCTCAGGGTTTTGGTGGGGGGCCCCCTCGGCTCCCCCAGTCTTCTCACAAGAACTACTGACCCTCTGGATTTCAAATGCCTGAGGGGAAAAAGCAATTATAGAAACACGACTCTCCCAGATCAGCTTTCGCCCCTGCCTTGTCTCTGTTTTATTGATGGGAGATTGAAGGAAGATTCAAATCAGCCAATCAGCCATCCTTCAATTCTTCACCAGCAGCAAAATGCAGAAATCATTAGCTTTTCCCGTGTAAAAGACTTTGCCGTGCCTTATTATTTCAAGCTGCCTTGCTTGTATGAGTCAAAAGGGCATGTTGAATATTTATTTCTAATTTTCAGCACTGGTAAATATTATATCGCTTTGTTCCCAGTGTTCTTTTTATTTTGCAAATTTTATAGCAATTAATTAATGCAGCCCTGTTATTAGCAATATCTCCCCGGTTTCCACCGCCTGCATTTAAGATGATGTAGCTCGTAAGGGCTTCGCTGAAGAGATTTCACAGCTAGGCTGTGTTTGAATTACAAGATCAGTTCTAGGTGAATAGGAGCCCTTGTTCTCAGCGGAGAAAGCTTTTATTGCAATTAGAATAAGTATTGCAAACCTTGCCTCATGTCATCTGCTAATTTTATTTAATGGCAGCCCTCTTGTCAAAAGAAGAAAAGAGACTTTTTTTATGAAAATCGCCAGTGCTCTGATTTCAGATGAAGTGAGAACTAGGGGTCAGCAGTGTAACACTTTGAAAACTGATGTCATGCAGTTTCTGGAGTCTGCCCCAGCGCGGGGAGAAAAGTTGGTACTATAACAGTCGGCAACATAATTCTGCATAACTCTGTTTACTTACAAAGTTCATTTTAAATGCTGCTGTTTAGATTTTTTTTATTGGTGGTATAATTGTTTATCTCATAGGGTTCTGAATTCTGTTGATCAATAAAAAAATAATGACTATATTGTGAGTAGGAACACGGAATGTTTACTTGGCCAATGCATTTGATCAATATCTGTAGCTAAACTCTGTACTCCAGGCAAAAACAATACACCCTGTTTCAAGAGTAATCTTAAAAGGGTCATTTCCTCCCATATCCATCCCCAGAAGCAATTGCTAAAGGCTTTGGGGAGAGCAGGGCAGAGGATTTGGGAGGATTTAGAAGTGGTGGGTGATGGGCAGGCCACAGGCCAATGGTCCCTTCAGGGAGTTTGATGGTGGTGGCAGGACAGGGGCTCAGCTGGTGGCAGAGGGTTTACCTTGGCTGTGGGGAGTGTTGGAAGATAGAGGAGTATTAGGTAGGCTTTGTGGCTACGATCAGATACCCAACAAAAGCCACTTAAGGAAGGAAGGACTTACTTTGGATCAGTTTAGGAAGTGACATGGGTCCTCACTGTGGGAAAGGCAGGGCACAAGAGCATGAGGCTTAGGCTCACATTGCTTCCCCAGAGAGCACACTGGAAGTGGGCAGGGCTGTAAAACCTCAAAGCCCTTCCCTAGTCACCATTTCATCCATTCAGGGTCTACCTTCTGAAGGGTCCCTAATCTTCCCAAACAGCAGCACCACTGGTGACCAAGTGTGCGAGCAGGTGAGCCTGTGGGGGCTCTTCACATTCAAGTCACAGCAGGAAGGAAAACAGCAGAGTTTATTGGGGGAGGGGGACACACAGACACAGAGACAGACAGACAGACAGACAGAGGAAGGACTTAACTTCCTATTTAGAATGCAGGGCAGCTTGTTACAACTGTACTTACCGTGTGGTACTCTCATGTGAGGGCCAGGACCTATGCTCTGAGACAGAACCCCTCCCAGTAGCCCATGCTATGTGGATTGCTTCAATGCCTCTTTTGTGAAGGTGATGTGGCCCAACAGGGCAACACATTGCCCAGGGGACCCTGCATTCCAGCCACCTCTGCAGTCCACAAGGACCCGCCACATGGCAGATCTGTCAATGTCAATCTGCAAGAAGATGGCTTGGGTATGGTGACCAGCACACCACAAGCCAGGCCACACAGGTCAACCTAGTTTCCTCACTTGTGGGTGAGCACAGCAGAAACAAGCCAGGGGGTGGGGAGCTTAGGGACTGCCAGAGAAAGCTCGGAAGGAGCTGGGCCATCTCTGCTGGGCGAACTGGGTGCTGCTGCTGACATCTGTATTCTGGAGTGAAGTGTGAGAAGAGAGGCCTTCCTTGGTCCATCCCAGGCCAGCACTGTGGAGAGACGAGGACAGCCCTGCATGTGCTGTCCCCCCCTCCACCCCCCACCGCCCCTGTCCCCAGTCTCCTGGGTTTCATCTGCAGCAATCTCGTCAAGCTGCAATTTTAAATAGCCAATGCTTTATTTTTGGAATCCCAGAATGTGAGCTGGGTTTAATGAACCTAAAGCTATAACGTTTTACTTCTCCTTTGATAAAAATTTGTATTTCATATTTTAAAAATTGCACTCATTCTGCCAGTTGGTGTGACCAGCCAAGCATAACCCATCCGTGCAACATTCACAAACTACTTCTTCTTGGTCACAATGTCTTTGTAATAGTTTAGCCATATGCTAAGGAATGCAGATGTGCTTGGAATCCTGTCTAGGTGGCACTCGTGAGACAGGCACAGGACACCTGGAGCTCCGGAGACACCAGGCTCTCTGGCTTCTTACAAATGTATTCACATGTGCAGAGTGTAGAATCTGAAAGAGGGCGGTGCTCGCCATAGACAGGAAGTTCTGAACTCATGTCACTGTTCCACAGAAAAAAAAAATGGAGGGAGGCTTTCTGTAGTCCTCAAAGCTACTCTCTTCAGCCCATTTTTGAGCCTTAATTCCCAGGAGCCACGTTCAAAAAAGAATATTTGGTGACCAAGCGCATGGCATTTTCCCCATGAAGATACAAGTTTTGATTTTACAAAGATGAAATATAGCCAGGTAATGCTCCCAGCACTCAGGAGGCAGAGGCAGGCAGATCTCTGTGAGTTCAAGGCCAGCCTGGTCTACAGAGTGAGTTCCAGGACAGCCAAGGCTACACAAAGAAATGCTGTCTCAAAACAAAACAAACAAAATGAAATATAGCCCAAGTTGTCTGACAAGGTTTGTTTAATAATAAACTGGCAACTTCTTCTCGATGCCATCAGGCTCCCCTTTGCCACTGGTACTATCATGCCAGCCACTTGCTGCCATACCTTCCCCCCCCCACACACACTGTGAAAGATCTTACTCCTTTGGAACCGTGACCCAAAATAAACTCTCTTCCTGGATTTGTCTTTGGTCATGGGTTTTTATCACAGCAGCAGAAAAGTAACTGATTAGTGTGTGTGTGTGTGTGTGTGTGTGTGTGTGTGTGTGTGTGTGCGCTTGCTTTGTGGACTACACTGCCAGAATTAAGATGGTATTTGATCTTTATTGCCAAAATGCAAAGATGTATCATTCTACTCTAAAAATGTAATCATACTAGAATGTTCTTTCTCTTTACCTTCCTCCTTCCCAACTCCTGTCATCCATCATCTATCTATCTATCTATCTATCTATCTATCTATCTATCTATCTATCTATCTAATCTAATCTATCTGTCTATATAAATCCATCTATCTGTCTGTCTATCTCTCAATATAATCATGTCTATCCATCTGTCCTTGTAACATCCATGCATCCATCCATCCATCCATCCATCCATCCATCCATCCATCCATCTTAAATATTCCCTATTCTAATAGACAGTGGGTGCTTTGCTGTGTTTAATTTTGCATCTTTGAACATTATGGTCTCTGTGTGTCTGTGCATATATGTGTGTGAGTACAATGTGTGTGAATGTGTGCATGTATACACAGAGACCAGAGGAAGATGTCAAGTGTCGATCTCTACCACTCTATCTTAGTCTTTGAGACAGGAAATCTCACCAAATTGAGAATGAGGCTGGCAGCCAGCGAGACCCTCCTGCCTCATGGATTCTACCCCCACAGAGTTGGGGTCACAAGGTACACATGCGTCAATGCCCAGCTTGTTACTTGGGAACTGGGATCCCAACTTAGGTCCCCATGCTTGTGCAACAAGCACACTTTCAAATTGAGCCGTCTCTTCTCCCCCGATGATGGGCTTTAGATAATATTCGTCTGTCTGGGCAAATGCCCTGGACTCCCGTCTCCATGGTGGCTTTTGTTTCTCACCCATCTGGGGCCGTTCTACCCTTGCGCTTTAGCATCCATGCTTTTCTCAAGGGATTCTCTGCACTTTTCTCTTCACCATCACAGTGTGATGTCTTTATATGACCCACGGTGCTGATCCCTTCCGTCGTAGACTTTGCTTTCTGTGATAGCCTCAGATAGCCCCCACCCCCTAACACATACTATCACAGAGTGTACAGATATTTATGTATCTCCTTTGTTTTTTTGGGCTTATGATAAACTGGAATCCCACTGGTACTATCTGAGGCATGGTGAACTAATTGAAACTTTTCCCGACCACGTGGCTGCCTCCCTCGTGCCGTCCTCCTTCCACTGGCTTGAATGTCACGGCCGTCTCCTTGGCTCTGTAGCAGAATGCTGTGTTCTGCTTTCTCTGTCTGCCGATCTTGCTGCTGGCGAGAGGATGCTTTTTGCTATGCACTGGCTTCTGCTTGGACAAACCCCCATAGTTTCTGTTCTTTATCCAAAGATGCTGACATTTTCCCAACGAATGTGGGGTTATTCTACCATAGAAAAATACTCCGTTGGGAATTTTATTGTAATTACCCTGAATTTATAAATTATTTCTGAGAAAAGATGGAACTCTTTGGAATTTCTGGCCTTTCCTAGAAATACCTTGTTTGTACAGTTTTTAAGCATTTCATACTGGTTCTTGGTAGCAGTGTATGGTAAGGCTTTCCTACAACCCACCCAAAGTGTTATTTTCCACACTTGAGTTTTGTATCATCATTTTTTAAAATTTTATTATCAAATTATTTTGCACCACCTCTCCACCTACAATGTGGTTTGAGGTCTTTAATCAGCTATGTTATCTGGGACAACTTGCTCTAACACTCACTATGGAATGGTTTTCATTTTCTACACTTTATTCCTACTTCATCATGTGGTCATTCTGATTCATCTTTCACAGTACTCAAGTCAGTCTTGGACACACGAAAAAACAGTAAGGTAGATGTAATGGCTCAAGCATGTAATCCCAGTTCTTGGAAAACTGAAGCAGGAGGATTACCAATCTGGGCTAAACTGTGGGGTTTGGGCCAATCTAATCCACAGTGTGAGATTCCATCTCAAAAACCTAAAATGTACTGAAAAAAGAATGGAAGGGAGGAAAGGAGGAAGGAAGGAAGGAAAGAAGGAAAGAAGGAAGGAAGGAAAAAAGAAAGGGAAGGCTGGAGGAAGAAGGGAGGGAGGGAGGGAGGGAGGGAGGGAGGGAGGGAGGGAGGAAGATGGCATGGGTCCTGTAAAGGTTATTGTTAATTGTCAACTTGACAGAATTCAGAACTCCCTGGGAGTTGAATCTCTCAGCATACCTGTGAGGGAGGGAGCTGAGCAAGAGCAGCACTCGGCCCTCTCTGCCTCTTGACTGGGGGTTCAGTGCCAGCTGACCCTTCAAGCTCCTGCGACATTGACTTCCTCCCTGTGATGACAACGACAGACTGTACTCTTCAACTGCGAGCCAGAGCGAGCCTTCCCCACTGAGCTGCTTTCACCAGGTGTTTATCACAGCAGCAAGAAAGGAAAGTGGGACACAGATTCCTCCAACCTTTGTAGATAATGTTCTGGAATTTAGTATATATGAAGAAAAGTTGGACTTCTTAGTGATAGTGCATTTTCCCCTCCTCTAAGAATAGAAGACACAGGGAGAGTTGACGTTTTCACTGCAGGATGTTTAGTAGGTCGTTCATCGTTGTTGTGATTATTATTACTTTGGCACCAGGAGTTCAGTCTCTCTAAAACCACTTAAAGGGAAGAACAATTCTTACTTAGTGACTGCACTTGTGCCAATGCACTCTGGTGTTCTCGAAGTCCTGGGATTTTCTGACCTTCCCCAAATCCAACCACAGGTAGCTTCTGTTCTTTTGTCCCATTTATCTCGTTATCTCTTTATCAGCTTCAGACTCTGGGAAAGAAAAAAAAATGAGAAGTCATAGGCTGCTTTCTGGATTCTTCAATATGGTGTGTTTGTCTTTCACTGAAAAACAGCAATGCCCTCCATGGCGCTGTCAGTAGCTAGACACTTTAGGGTGAGCAGATCCAATGGTGGCCTCTGGCTCATGCCTTCAGATCCCCTCCCTCCCTTTGAGTGTTAACAGGAACTACGGCATTGCATGGGTGGGGGTCGTCCACCGGAACATTAGCAATTTGCTAGCTGCCACACCACCGAAAAAAAGTGACTGCCTTTGGCAGCAACCATCAATTGCCAATAGCTCCTCAGCTAGGGGTGGGGCCTCATGAGCCCCTCTCCCATCCATGCTGGTTGATCTTGTACAGGTCTAGTGCAGGTGACTACATAACTCCACCTTATTTTTTTATACATGGTCTCTCACAAAACTCAATAAGGCCCTGGCATCTGCCCGTCTCCACCACTACCACTGAGCTTTCCAGATTCAGACTGATCCATTCTTTGAACTACTTAGGTGTCTGAGCCAACACACGACTATTCGCAGTGTGCTATTCTACAAGACATTCTGGAGAATGACTCTGAGACAACAGCCCAGTCTCAGAGAATAAAATGTTTGCAGATTGGCCAGGCAGTGGTGAAACACGCCTTTAATCCCAGCACTCGAGAGGCAGAGCCAGGCGGATCTCTGTGAGTTCAAGGCTAGCCTGGTCTACAGAGCAAGATCCAGGACAGGCACCAAAACAACACAGAGAAACCGGTCTTGAAAAACTAAACAAACAAACAAACAAAAAACAAAAAAAAGAAGTTTGCAGATGCACAATAGTTCAAGCTTGCAGGACTGGCGACAAATCAGTGGCTGGCTGCCAGTGATTGCTCTGGATTTATCCCTCTCGTCACACTCCATTCCCGGGAGCTCCTTTATCGTGTTTCTCGGACTACTTCAAGTTACAAAACGACAGTGCTAGCCCCCATTGGGAGCCCCGTAGCAGAGCCTGCACTGAGAGTTAGTGTCTCCCAGAGTCTGGCTGTGGGCACTCCTTCATCCATGGTCACCTCCAAGAGCAGTGGAGAAACCTGAGATACATTTGTGGCTAATTCATCCAGGGCCCTGGACCCTGAGCACAGTGGGAGTATCTGAGTGGAGACCTTCCTTAGGCGGTAGAACCCACCTCACTGGAGATCTCAAAGTCTCCAGACTTTCTATTAAGTACAGATTATCTCCTATTTTCATATTACTTTGAACATCTTCGTGTTAAATGCATGAGATCAATCACATTATTTATTATCCATAACTAGGAAAAGGAATCTGAATATCCATCTTGTGTTTTAGTTGTCTAAAATTTTTCTTGGAGATAGCAAATGGACATGACTTCTTTTTGGTTATTGAAAAGGCATATGTAAGTCTGAGATGTTTGGTGCTATCATATTCCATTTTTCATTGTGTGTGTGTGTGTGTGTGTGTGTGTGTGTGTGTGTATGTGTGCATGCACTTGTACAAGCTGGTGCATGCATGTATGGGTGTTGATCTGCTTTAGTTTCTGTTGCTGTTATAAACACCATGTCCAAAAGCAATCTGAGAAGGAAAAGAGTTGATTTGGCTTACAAGTTACAGCCCATCTTCCAGGGAAACCATGGCAGAAGCTTAAGAAGGAACCTAGAAGCAGACATGGAAGCATAGTCCATGGAGGAACACTGTTTCCATGGCTTGCCTAGTCTCATTTCTTATACAACCCAGGCCCACCTGCCCGGGGGTGGCAGAGCCCACAGTAGACTAGACCCTTCCACATCAAACAATCAAGAAAATACTTCACTGACATGCCCATAGGCCCATCTGACAGAGGCAATGTCTCAACTGTGGCTCCCTCTTCCTAGATGACTGCAGTTTGTGTCAAGTGAATAAAACCACCCTGGACGCACACACATGGGGGCCATAGGTTTAGGTTGTGTGTCTTCCTTATTTTTTGAGACAGGGTCTCTCAAAAGCTAGAGCCTACCAGACTAGACTGCCCGGCCAGTAAGCTCCAGAGAAAAGCCTGTCTCTGGCTTCCTAGCGCTGGGATTCCAGACTCCTGCCACCTCACCTGGCTTTTTACATGGGTACTGGAGATCTAAACCCTGATTTGCATGCTGGTGTGGGAAACACTTTCCTGACGGAGTCACTTCACCACCCCAACACACTAATTATAGTCATCACATTGCATTTTTCTAGGCTTGAGTGTTAAGTCTTGTCTGAATCCTATCCACGAACATGGATGGACCATTTACTTGTCGTTTGGGCCATCCCCTTCAGCCGTGGGCTGTGCTCAAACAGTCCAGGCATAGAAGGGATGCCCTTGATCAGCTAGTCTATCTTGGCTCCTCACCCCTGCTTTTGTTCCCAGGATCCTACACTTCTTGCTTCAGGACTCTAAACTTCTGGATCTTTCTCATGTACTAGGCTTAGCTGTATGTCTTAGTTAGGGTTTCTATTGCTGTGAGGAGATATCACAGCCACAGTAACTCTTACAACAGAAAAACATTTAATTGGGGGACTTACATTTTCAGAGGTATAATCCATTAACATCATTGTGGGACATGGTGGCATGCAGTCAGATGTGGTACTTGAGAGGTAGTTGACAGTTCTACAACATGCAGGCAACAGAAAGTGGTCTGTTTTACTGGGCATGGCTTGAGCATATATGAGACCTCAAAGCCTGCTTCCACAGTGACACACTTCCTCTAACAGGACCATACCTACTTCAACAAGGCTACACTTCCTAATCATGCCACACCTTTTGGGGGCCATTTTCTTTCAAACCACCTATGCGGCAACAGTGACTCGTGTGGGATTTCCCCAACATGCAAAGATCTTCCTTCCATCATTCCCTATCCATTGTCCAGGCCTAT
This sequence comes from Peromyscus eremicus, assembly GCF_949786415.1. NCBI lineage: Eukaryota > Metazoa > Chordata > Mammalia > Rodentia > Cricetidae > Peromyscus > Peromyscus eremicus. The sequence goes on along the minus strand of NC_081416.1, from coordinate 66,537,770 downwards.
TTCTGGACATCTGCATCTTTCTAGAGAGTTCTGCTCTCTAATTCTCTTGAAAATTCCTGTCTAGTCCACATGGAGGAGTGTAGGACCTCAGAGATAGGGATACAAGCCTACATAGTATTTGGCTAATGATTTCTTGTCTATTGAATTTGACAACTGAAGTTGGATCTGTTTTTTATACCTTTGTCTTTTTATTTTTTCTATAATTTCATCCATGAGTGCTATATTTACATCACTTCCATTCCTCCCTTTACCCCTCCAGTTCCTCCTATGCCCCTTACTCTCTCTCAAATTCATGCATGACTTCTTTATTGTTATATTCATGCATGCACACATGCATGCACACACGCGAGCCTGTTGAGTTCTACATCTGGATCATCAGGCAGCAGGAAGTGACAGTGAACCACAATAGGCTTGTCTTGAGCTTCTAAGACCTCAAAGCCAAACCCCTCGTGATACACTTCCTCCAACAAAGCCACACCTACTCCAACAAGTGCCAACTACTCCTAATAGTGCCACTCCCTGTGGGCTGATGGGGGCCATTTTCATTCAAACCACCACAGTCATGGTCCCCATCTTCTGTTGAGGGGTGAGATTCATACTTATCACCTTCACAATGATTTTAGTCATTACTGTTTACTGTGTCCTATGAGAGTTCCTGTCACAGAGAGCTGAAGGCCATTTGTAGAGCAGGACTTCTGTCTGCTCTCCATGGGGTCTAGGGAGCTGAGTCACATCTTCTGGAGCCTGTTCCATAAAATGTAGCCAAAACTTGAAAGCACTGACTTTTTAAAATAACCATTCCACTGTCTGGTGGAACACTGGTTGGGTTGAAAAGGACAATGTTGGGGAAGCCATTGGTGACAAATCTATGTCCAGTCGGGGACTGTCCACTTCACAGAGGAGCCACAGGAGCCATGTTCTCACCACAACAAATGACACTTCATAGTGAGGTTTTAAAAATGAAACCTGCTTTTACTGAAGCCATTCATGGGCATTGAGCAGTCAACAAGTATATACTTTATGCCTTGACTAAATTAGATTAAAACAAAACAGATTAGTCTCCAAAACTTAAGACTATCCTCTTTTAGATGATATACTTACAGATAAGTGGAAACATCAAACACCAAAATTAACTAGACTCAAAGCCTACACACCTCAGTGAACTTCTACACAGTTAGAATAGGCATTCAGAATGGAAGTTTTGGAGCTTCACATAGAATTGAACACTTTCAATAATGAATATATTTTATGTACTTCTCTACCACCAAAATGCATAAATTCATTATAGAATTAGAACTAGAAGAAATATTAGCTTTATGTTTTTTTTAAAGTGGGCTTCTTATTCCTTTTTTATGTTATATTGTACCTACGTGTACATTTGTTTACATATATACATGTTATTGGATAGATTCCATATATGAGAATGTGCATTTTTTTCTGAGATTTTGTGTCCTTGTTTAATATAATACACTTATGTCTATCCATTTTCACTCAAATTTTTTAACTTCATTTTTCTTTAGAGATGCATAGTATTCCATTTTGTATATGTACCAAATTTTTATTATCCATTCATCTGTTGATGGACAATTAAGTTGATCGCAGTTCTTTCTATAATGAATGAAGCAGAAATAAACATGGAGTGTAAAATCTCTATGCTTGGGTATGGACTTCTCTGGGTATTAACTAATACAGCCATTGTAAAATTATTTTGGAGATTTCTCAAAAAAATTAAAAGTATAACTACCATACGATCCAGCAATTTCACTCCTGGGCTTATACTCAGAGAATTCCATACCCAGCAATAAATTCTTGTTTATCCTTCCTTCTTCCCACCCTACCTCTTGTTTGATCTTTCTCCCACATGATGCCAAAATGACAGGGTGACCTGGGGTAATACGTGGCACATGACATTTTGCTGCTAGAAGGGAGGGAGTGATGGAGTCTCTCATTAAAGGATGATCTTGTTTCACTTTGGCACTGACCACAGGGAGATTAAACCAGGATGTTTCTCTTGTCTCCCCAGCACAGTTTAAAAATGTTTAAAAAATGGGACTTTGTCTGTAGGCCACATCTCCAAAAGCCACTTGAGGAATTCCATTCCTCCCATCAGAGACTCCAGTGGAGTCGCCTCTAGGTCACAGGCTGTCAATAGAAGGCAGCAAGACTCTCTGGGAGGAATGTGCCTATGATACTTGGAAAGAATGAAAGCGAGTTGACTCCAGGCTTCACTGAGATATTTGAAGTCTGCTCAAATACAGCATTTCAGTTCAGAGCTTTCCCTGGGAGGGACAAAGCTTAGCCTGTCATCGTAAGACAGAGTGGATAATTCTCAAGTGATTTCCCAAACTTTCAAGATCACCAGGAGTCCGTTGATCTACTTTCCCCTCTTCTGCTCTTCAAGAGTGGTTTTCTACATTCTTATTAGTCTTGTCATTGAACACCAAGGAGAGAAATTCAGTGGGGTCGCTGGCTTTTAACCCAGAGGCTAGAGGAGGTCACAGTCACTATCAGCACTTGCTGGTGACATCCTCCCAGTTGTTCAGAGACAGGAGAATAAAGAGGCATTGTCAAGGATATCTGTAATCTAAGAAGTTTCCAGTTAATATTGTTGGCTAATAACTGGCTAAGTCTATCAAATCTACACAACCCTACATTTCACACAGAAAGACACATGGACATTTGTTGCCTTTTGTTGGGTTAATTGACTAGCAAGATGTGGCTTCTACCAGACAAACTCTGCTGAGGCTTAATCTTTCGGGTCCCATGGCAAGGTTAATAGTGGGCAATAATGGAAAGACTCTACCAGCATCTTCATCAGAATGAAGGACTTAACCTTTGGCTGCCAAAGATGACCTTTTTAATAGCATGAAAATTCTGACACATTTACAAAGTCTTGCTGATTTTTGAAACTTGTTTTTTCCTTTCATGTCTGCTAGGGCAGGAGAAACACCAGGAAAAAGAAATCTGATCAGACTGCGAGTTAGTTCCTTTCAGTTCCAATAATTGTAGATTTCAGAGTATCAATTTCTGGTGCTCTAAAGCATGTCCACCTTTTTGCTTCTACAAATTGATTAAGCTTTTTATTTGATATCAGGAGCCTCCAGAGGGTTCTAACCTGTATTTCAACCTTTGAAGAAATTCATACCCAAGATATTGCTGCCGGACAATCTTCAAGGTCATTAATATAATGCTCAGAAATTTTCAGCTGAAAGTGAATTTAATCAGAGCCCTTTTCTATGTATCTCCTCATGGCATGATTCAAAAAGTGTTTTGCCTTTTAAGTGTCTGAGGAAGTCAGCTTTTATTATATTTACTTTACACCTTTAAGTGCAGGCAGTCAAGAGGATTTGGGGACAAAGTATGATAAAATTGTTATCATAAAATAATAGCAGACTAACTGAAAGGGCTATAAATGTTGATGAGAAAATGTGAAAAATTATTTTTTAAGTTCCTTAGATTGTCCTATCTACAAATATATTCCAGAAATGCTGACGGGAATTAAAAACCAGTAGATAGAAAGGTCATGTAGAGTAGAAAGACTTTCTTAAGGGAAAAGGTGATCAGTGGATTTTCACTGTTGAAATGGCGTGTTGTCATGGGTGACTGGGAGAAAACAATGATGAAGACACCAGATGACAGTGTCTGCTTACTGGGGTTATGTATGCTTTTTAGTAGCTCAGATACAAAATGAAACAAGCATGTCTACTTTCTTAGGGGTCAGTGTATCCTTAAAAGAGACTCGAGGGGCTGGAGAGATGGCCCAGTGATTAGGAGCACTGGTTGCTCTTACAGAGGTTTTGGGTTTGGTTCCCAGGACCCACATGCTGGCTCACAACCACCTGTAACTCCAATCCTAGGGATTCCAACAACCAGTTTTTGTCTTTGACAGGCACCAGGCCCACATATCATGCATGTGGTGCCATACATATAAAATAAAAGTAAATGCATCTTTGAAAAAGAGACATGAGGAACAATATAGTGATATTTTATTTGTGCTGAAATGTGATTTCATTTGTATGTTAATAAAGTTGCCTGGAGATCAGAGGTCATAGCCATTAAGCAGAAAGTCTGGCAGTGGTAGCACATGCCCATAATCCGATCACATGGCAGGCAGAGTCTCTGTGTGGTCAAGGACATAGCCAAGCAAGGTAACCTGAACTTTTAACCCCAGTACCAACCATAGAGACCTGGAGGTCTGTATAGACAGGCAGTGACGAGGAAGTCATGTGGTTGGGTTTAGAGCCAATGAGAAGGCAGAACAGAAAGGCAATAAAAAGACAGTCACACAGGAGAAGGTCTCTCTCTCAGGGGAAAGACGGCAGCGAGTGGTAAGCTAAAGGCTGTTCACTAGTGCTCTGATCTCTTGGACTTTTAACTCTATTTAGCTCTGTGTTTCTTATTTAATAAGACCGTTTAGAATTTCGTCTACAGAACAGTGAAAGACAGGTCAGTTTGGAGAGCTACAACCTACTCTTAGGATCATTCACACTCCAGAGAGAAGACCCTTGCACAAGAGCCCAGCCACCAACTGCTGGGTGACGATAGTGCCAGAAGAGTATGTTTGAGAAAGGATTGTGCTTGGAGCTGCTTTAAGGACTTCTCTGCCATCATGTTCCTAAGTACATGCTGCTGACACTGTGGCATTCATCACTTGACTCTCCAACATCTCTAGATGAAAAAGAACAAGGCTTAGAGAGAAATTACACACAGACACCACATTGTTGGAAAGAAAGTTCAGAGTTTTGTTTCATCCAACTTGCTTCAATAGCAACCCCTTCGTGTGATGTATCCTGTACCATGTACTGCCTTCCTTGTCTAGAGTTGCACAATGCAGAGAACTCTTAGGGCTGAGCTAGTCAATCAGACTCCCTTCCAGTCCAAGTTGGAGGCTCATGTCTCATGACTAAGCCATTTCTAGAGCCAATATTTCAAAGAATAAACAGTAAAAATAAACACTTTTTTTTGGAAGAAAAAAGTGACTGCTTAAAAATAAAAAGAAGATAATTCATGACTTTGGCACGGACACCTAGTTTGTGGCATGGGAGCTTGGATTAAAAGTGGTTTTGCCTGTGTTACTCATAATTTTGATATGCTGTTATTAGATACATCATAGTTGAGTTTTATATTTTCCAGATGAAAAGCAAGGCATCTTTCCTGTTATGAACTGTTCCTCTTTACCTTGAAATGTTCCTTCTACTTTGATATAAGTACACCAGCATCCTTGTACCTGCTCTGAGTATGACATACTTTCTTCCTTTTGTTTGCTTTATGTTGACCTCTCCGTGTTTAACATGCATCTCTTGTGAAGAGCATTTAAATGGTTATTGTTTTCTGCCAAATCTGACAGTTTCTGTCTTTTACTTACAGGTGTTTAGTGCATTTACTTTTAGCATAATTAGTAGAAGTTGGAATTCTTGAGCATTTCATTTTATGTTGTATTTTATTCTCTAGTTGTTTTTTTACCTTTTTATGTTAATCAATGTTTTATAAATGTATTTATTTGCTTTACTGGTATCTTTAAGCTCTACTTTGAAGGGATGCTGACAATAAGCTTGCTTAATGATAGTGTCTGTTTAGAACCTATACTATTTAGGGAACTTTACATGATACTTTTTATTTTTGATATCTAGTATTTCTTTCCATTAGCTAGCTAATACTGTATCACTCTTGTGTTTTATAATATTGGAATGTGATAATCACACAACAACACAATTCAAATTCATTCCATACTTTGGGAAATTACTGCTACAGCTTTTACTTACATTACAAATACTATATGCAGTATTTTTAAACTGGATACAAATGTTTAGTTTTTTTAAAATAATATTTTTATTTATTCTTTCAAATTTCCATACATTTGTGCAATGTATTTTGATCCTGTCCATCCGTTAATACTTTCTCCCCAATTTTTCCTAGTGTCCCCCACCCCAACTTCTTCTTCTTCTCTTATTTTTGCTGTTATTAATAACCCCTGAGTCCATTCAGTGCTGCATGTATGTGAATGGGCATGGGGCCATCTGTTTGGACAGGAACAACCTGCCAGTAGTCATGACCTCAAATGGGGGGGGGGACCTCAGGGATTTCTCCTCCATTGATATTGGAATACTGATGTCTGAAGTATTGAAGTCTTATGCGGCTCCTGGGAGTTCATGTATTCAGTGACCATGTCATGGATGAAGGACAGCATCCCATAGCACTTCTTCCCATCTTCTTACCCACCCCACCACCTTGATGGTCACTATGCCTCCCATTTGGGTAGGGTGATATAGATGATTTAAATACTTATGTTTTTTATAATACATTATAATGAGTAAAAAAAAAGTGTAACTGAGAACTATTTCCTGCCTGTTAGCCACGTTTGGAATTGTGTTTCCTTTATTCTTCAACCTGTTTCTTTGTCAGGTGAGGGGCTGTTCTGTAAGAGCACAGGAAACTGCTACTAGCAAGCCATCCTCACTTGGTTTGTGGGAAAGCATCCTTACTTCATTTTCAGTAGTGAGAGAGACTGTCAGCACATAGAAGTGAACGGTGTTTTTCATCCAGCTCTTTAAACCACCTTAGCCCATTGTCTTTGGTCCTCCATTGTTTTAATGAGAAACCAGTGATTTTTAAGTTTTGCTTGCCTGTCAACCACCCATTTCCCCCACCATGGTGCTTCTGTATTTCTTTACCTCATTTGGAGCAATACCAGTGTAATCTGTCTTGGGGTCGTTCTCTGCTTATGCTGCTTCAGTGTTGCTCACCTCCTTGAATCTCTAAAGCAGTTTTCTTATCCAGTCTCTGATGTTCCCCGTCTTTATTTCTTCAAAGTATTTTTTCTGCTCCAGCCTTGCTCTCCTCTCTTCTCAGAAGTCTGCCCCATTGAAGATGGCCCTGCAGAATTCTAGAGGTCTGTTTCTTTGTCTTCAATGCATGCATCAGCTACTTTTCTCGTTGTTGTGACCAAACACCCAAGAAGAAGCAACTTAAGAGAAGAAGGGCTTGTTTAGGTTCATGGTTGAAGCTATGGCCATCGTGAATGACAGGCCTGGGGTGCAGGAGGCTCCAGGCATCCTGGGCGAAGTGTGAAGCTGTGTGAGCATATCTGAGTGGGTCACATGGTGGCAGGAGCATGAAGCTCCAGAAACCGAGGAGAGAAAGTGGGCGGGACTAGAAACCTCAAGACCTTCCCACAGCAATCCCCATTTAAAGGTTCCCCAAACTCCCCAAACAGTAAGACCCCTCCTAGAGGACAAGTATTCAGACCCATGAGCCTATGGGGTAGATGCTACACCCAAGTCACAACAATACTCCTTCTCTACCCTTGAGGCTGGCCCTGTCAATAGATTTGATCATGCATTTTCTTCTCTTTACTATCTCCAATCTGCCGTTAGACATAATAGGCAGAGTTTTAACTTTCAGCTATTTTTTTTTCAAGTCCAAAATTCCCATCTGGTTTCATCTTAATAGTTTCCAGTCTTTTGCTCGTGTTTCTTATCTGTTCATTTGTGAGGAATACATTTTCCTTTAATTTATTTGAAAATACTTCTGCCAGTAGTTTTAAAGAATTTGTCTCCTAAGATCAGAATCTAGGCTACCTGAAATTAAGTTTATGTTGCTTGTATTGAAGCTTTTCTATTTCTTCCCATGTCTAGTGATTTTTGACTCAACACTGGACACTGTAAATCATTTATTTAGCAACTCCGGATTCTGTTATCTATCTTTGAAGAGAATTGACTGGTTCTAGCAGGAAGTTCCGTTTCAGATAGCTGTGTTAGCTCATTTCCATGCCCTCTTTGTCTGGAACTGTGGAAAGCATGTGGTGCTCCCTAGGCCTGGTAGCTTGTCATAATTTATATACGTTTTGTTAGCAATGCTGCAGATCCAGCCCAAGATCTTGTATACACAGGCTAGGCAAATTATACATCACCCAGCTACATTCCTAGCTAACTTACTAGAATTTTATTTATTTATTTATCTTTTGTTTGTTTTTTTCAAGACAGGGTTTCTCTGTATAGTTTTGGTGCCTGTCCTGGATCTCGCTCTGTAGACCAGGCTGGCCTTGAACTCACAGAGATCTGCCTGCTTCTGCCTTCTGAGCGTTGGGATTAAAGGCGTGCACCACCACTGCCTGGCTGGAATTTTATATCTAAATTAAAAGTTAACGTCTGCCTTTGGTTTTATAGTTTTACTTGCATGTTCTAAAACAGCTCTTATTCCAGGATGGTAAAACTCTTGCTCAGAAATTCAGCCTATGTGAAATCTCAGAGGCTGTCCACACTGTTAGAGCGTGTTCATGTGGAACCTTCAGTGGGTCAAGGTTGTGACTCTAGCATGCATGCTCAGGTCAGTATTCTCCCCTTCCTGCGAGGCCACTGATGCTCCCATGCTGTGTCTGGTTGTGTTTCATTTGCTGTAAATGAGCCTCAGTTGTTCTGATCTTGAACATGCTCAGTCCAGCCCTCAGACACAGACTGAAGGGGCTAACCATATCAATGCTGGGAGTACCTCTTTGCACCTCTTTCTCCCACCTGATGCCATCCTTGACCCGGAAGGAAAAAAGTCACAACAGTAAGGTCAATTGCTAATTTTGCACAACAGGGCAGCAGATACAGTATGTACACGGAGAAAATCTAGAACAAGAGAATAACAGTTTTGCTTACAGTAGTGCCTTCAAAGGACCAGCAGTGAAACTCTTCCACACGGCCCCTGCTGTGGAGGGAGGGCAGAGCTTTGTTTTCACTTGGAGGTTCTCTACGATTGGGAATGACACAATGTAGTGGTGATTTCCTTATTACTCAATAGACATCATACACACTTATTCCTTTCAGTCATTATGCCTTCCCACATCATCTCATGTGGGCATTGTTCTATTTAAAGATACTAAGTAGGCTACCGTCTAAGTCTGGCTGTGTTCAGTTCTCCATGTACATGAGAGGAGCCCCACTCAGAGCTGAATCCCACCATGTCTCCCAGGGTATTTCCTTGTATTTCAGTTTGCTGCCATGTCAGCACAGCCTGACTTAGCTCAAGCAAGCTCTGCCAGCCGGCTAGACACCTAGACAAGCATGCGAATTTCAGTAAATAATAGGAAATGTTAACAGAACTCATCATGTCTGAACTGGAAGACAGACCAGACCGGGTATGAATCCCTAGTTTCACCATCTTGGCTCCTTCTTTTTCTTCTTTCTTGCACATCACCTGGTTTCTTGCTATCCTGCAGCTCCTGCAATAATAATAAAAAAAAAAAAGGGTGAAGAATCAATTAGAAATGCCTTTTACTGTGTTCCCGTCCTTGGCAGGGGCAATGTGGCGCCCTCTGCTCTCAGCAAAGACTCTGGGAGGGTTGTGTGGGTTTAGAGGCTCAATTAAATGCTCAGAATGGTTTCTTCTCTAACCATGTGCTCAGCGACTTGGTCTTTAAGATGGCATCAACATTTACGGTTTGAAACTTTGGGAGGAGTGTGGGTTGTCATTGAAATAAAAACAGAGCTTTCCCTGGCTTTATTGGGGAGTTTTTGTTAGGGTTTGCTGTACTTTTCACCTTGACATTTATGCTAAAATTTGGAGTGTTTAATCTCCCCTCCTCTGCTCTCTTCCTCACTCGATGGGGAGAATAATAAGATCTTTGCAATAGTTGTGAAAGAAGGAAAAAGAGACAACCGTGGAGATGTTTCCCTGTAGCTCATTGCAAGGCAAATGCAATTTTAAGCAGTAGGAAAAATCCTTCTGGGGTAGATAGGAAATAACTCTGGAGAGGCCAATGCCCGTAATTTTGATCACGAAATTAAAAATGCAATTATTCTGCACACATTTCAATCCAAGCCTGTGTCTTTAGTTATTCTTTATTCTGATAAGATAGTACAAAATTCTGTAGCTTTCTCTGGGAAGAAAATAACTGTACTCACACTGTTACACATCCAGAACTGTTCTGTTTTCTGGAGGCTGGGTTACATTTGGCTCTGGGTGACTAGCAGCGTGTTTTCCCTTGAACCTGGTCACAACTGGGGATGTTGGTTAAGGAAGCATTGGGTTGTTTGTAAGCTTGTTGCAGGTAGAGGTCTGACAGGGAAAGCAGGGAAAACTGCCTTAGCAGAAGCTGCAGACACAAAACATAGACTTTGAGAGCGTTTGCCTTAAAGGACATGGGACAAAAGGAATCACCCATGGCCACACAGTTTTGACAGAAGATTGCCCCTTACATAGCATGGACAGACATGGGTAAAACCTTTGAGTTCAATGTGATGAAGGTGAAGTGTAGACTTGAAAACACACACACACACACACACACACACACACACACAAACACAAACACACACACACACACCGTGTACTCATAAATCATAACATGTAAAGCTATCTACTTGCTGATGTAGATGTCATTTCTTTTCTAATTGTAAAGTCTCTAGCTCTGTTCATTAAGAGTCTCGGTCCTCCTGTCCCATCTCCCTTCACATACTTGTCTGAGTTTAGGGTAAGCCAGCAGCTACTGTAGGTTGCTGTCAATAAACCGGAGACAGGAATGGAAAGGCGAGAGCAGACATTTTGCAGACACACCGTATCTGGAGACACTGATAAGCATCCGGCCCCAGAGAGGATGCTGTGCAGGTGAGAGTCCCGGCTGAGGCCTTGTGGCTTGTCTTGGCCTTCTGGGAACAGGACAGAGTCTGCTTAAAGGGGGAATCAGGAAATGGTACCTAATCTATCCCAGGGTTCTGAGAGGGAAGCATGCAGAATGTCGGCTTCACGAGACAGATAGATAAGGAAGGACATTTGGAAGTAAGAATCAAAGCTGAACAGGAAATGCTAAGAGGTTAGGAGCCAAAGTGCACTTGAAATTAGAGAAAGGGCATCTGCAAGACGACATTTAACAGCTTTAATAAATCTACCTCTTTTTTATGCTAAATTTTCGAGTTTCAGAATTACTTTAACACTAATTCATATTGTAAAAGTAATATGTGGGGTGTAGTTCAAAAGTCAACCCACAGACAAAACAAAGCCACCACCCCAAGGTAAAGCTTGCTGCCCACAGAGCTGTACCCCTACTCAGCACATTTAATCACTATATATTGGTAGCTGTGTTTCTTGTGTAAACACCTGGAAAGTTTATTTTCTTACAAACACATGCACACAAGTGACAAGTGCATGCTGATTCTCTTTAGCTTTTGGAGGTAAATAAAAGCACATGTTGGTGAGGGAATCCTCGCATCCTGCTTTGCACAGGACCCCATCTCTTAATGGCATTATAGATGATAATGTGTGCATTAGCCACAGTGCCTTCAGCAGCCTGTCTTTGTGTATTTTTTTTCTCGCCCTTTTCAACATTGAGAACATCCATATATGTGTCTTTGTGGACTTTTAACTGTAGAATAAATTCCTGAAAGTGGAACTGATGGGCTAATTTCATTTGAGAATAGTAATCCTATTTTTATAATCCTTTTAATCCTCTCTGCCGGGCCCATTTGAGAGGGCCTCTTTCTCAAGCCCCCTGGCCTTGATAGTTAATGATTGTTTTTTAAAGACTGTTTCAATTGGCATTTACTTAATTGTATATTAAGTTGAAAGTCTTAGGCTTTATTCAGTGTGTGTTGTTTTTTCCCCCCGTTACCGCCGCTCATTTTTTTTTCTCTTCATTATTTTCTTTTCCCTACTGATTTATATTTTGGGGCCATATGTGCTACAAAAGTTTTTCCTTAACGAAATAGCTTTTGCTTACATGTCTTTTACTTTCAATAAACTACTCAGTTCCCACATCATATACATTTGGAGATAATATTAAGAATTGAGATCCTATCCTTATACTTTTAATATTTCTCTACTTTGATATTTTACATTTCCATGTTTGATCTATCTGGAAATAATTTGGGTGAGAAAAGAAGAGGTAGAAATGCCAGTGTCTGCCCTTTGATCTTTTCCTTGTGTATCTGAAAGGCTACCTTTATCACATTTAAAATTCCCAGGCGTATTTTATGCTCGGCCTTTGGGCGCCTCTGCCCTGTGTCTGCGCTCCCTTCTGGGTCCCAGCTGAAGCACGTGGATCTCTATGGCTCTCGTGCTTGCTTTCACATTTGCTATTTTATGGAGCAGGCTGGATCCCTGGATTTTCTTATTCTTTCACCACTCGCTAGACTCTCCAGAAGGTCCATCTTCTTTTTCTCAAGCCCCGCACTGGTTCTGATTGGGGTTGTAAGGCTTTTAGACTGACTCCGAGGGAACTCACATTTCACTGCACCAAGACCTTCTAGACAATTGCAAAATGTGTTTAAATGTACTCTGTATTTCTTTGATGCCCCAGTATTTTGGATTCCTTTTGCTATTGTTAATTTTTTTTTGCTAACATTTGCAAGTATTATTTTCCTCATTGTCTTATTAGGTGGTTATTTTTAATTTACAGGAAAGCTGTCGATTTTTACATATAAATTTCCAGGCCAGTGTATTAAATTTTCTTACTGTGTCCATTGAGTTTGAAAACTCCTTTGTGTATGTGTATGTGTGTGTAATTTTAAGATTTATCAACAATTATTTAACAAATTTATCAACAAATCTGCTCTTTTTCTGATTCTTTTCCTAAACTCTGTCTATTCCACAGAAACACGCACGCGCATACACACGAATCCATTACTTTGTTCTCAGTGGCAAGTGGGGTCATGAAGAACTGAAATGTTCCAGCCCGTCATACACTGGCTGGCCCGGAGGTGGCACTCAACCAGTCACAGTGAACAAGTCAGTGCCAGGACCTGGGCATCCAGAGGAGCTGGGAAGGCTCCAGTAACACCTTGATGCTGATGCCGCCTCCTGGCAGGCCCATGTTCTTCTTCCTTGTCCGGTTCCAGCAGCCTGGGACTCACTGTACAGCAGCAGGCGCAGCAGCAGAGAGGAAACCTTATGGTGACTCTGAAGAGGCAGTTTCTCATTTCTTGAGAAAACTGCACAAAGTGCGGAACCTCTCCTAGTGTAGAATGGAAACAGAAGGCGTGCTCCTTACAGAGTCAGGGCCAAGGCCAGCTACAAAACGTCACCCCTCATATGCTAATGTATTAATTTCATTGTAGGATTTTTGTGGCTTGTTAAGCATTCTGTTTTCAGGTTATTAACAACTTACATTTTTTAAAGGCCATAGAGTTTGTTGAATTTTATTTTCTATTCCCTGTAAGATAATCATATGGATGTGATTTTTTTCTTTTCAGTAATTTGTGTTTGAGCTAAATAACATTAACAAAATTGATAAGAAGTAAATAAATTATTCTTGTGTCTCTGAGATAAATTCTACATTCAAAGGTAACTTTGGAAAGTGTAACTGTTATTTGCAACAATTATGCTTAAATTTCCTTTTCCTTCTTCCTTTCTACTCATTTATATTATTACTTTGTTTCTTTTTTGACAGTATCTGGTACTGGGGCCAAGGCAGGCTTCAAACTCTAAGCAATCCTGAGGGTTGGCATTGCAAACAGAGCCGACACACCCAGATTATACCTAGGAATCTTGAATCTGTGTTAATAAAGAAGACAGTTCAGTGTCCTTCTTTTACAATGTAGTTTTCCACATTGTAGTTTATCAGATATTTTACTTTTATTTGTAATTTTGTATATGTATGCCTGTGTATGTTTGCATACATGAGTACTGTGCCTACAACAACCAGAGGAGAACATCAGATCCCCTCAAGCTGGTGTTACAGGTTGTTGCGAGCTGCCAGACCTGGGTACTGGGAGCTGAACTTCAGGAATAGCAAACATTCTTGACCAGTGAGCTCTCTCGAGCCCCACCAGGTGGGGTTTTAGAGCTTTCCCAAGCATGCATAGCTTAGAGGCTTTCCCCTGTTTCTGTTTGCTGGAAATGTTCACATAAAATATGAAATAAGTGTTTCTGCAAACTATGGGTGTAAACAGGATAGTTGTTTTGAAGATTTTTATGTTATTAAAACTTTAGATGTTTGTATGTATTTATTATGTTTTATGCATGTGAGTATTTGCTTGTATGTATGTCTGTGCACCATTCACCTGATACCTGTAGAAGCCAGAAGAGGGCATCAGATCCCCTGGGACTTGGGTGCTGGCTGCTCTTAACTGTTGAGCCACCTTCCAGTTCCCATTTTATGTTTTTGTTTTGTTTTGTTGTTGTTGGTGGTGGTGTTTTGTTTTGTTTTGTTTTGTTTTTTTGAACAATTTGTGGCTCTTTATTTCTATTTTAATGTCTGTTGGCCAGTGTTCCTATGATACCTAGATCACAAAATCTTTCTAAATGCAACAGAAAAACCCTAGTGATGAAAGCATATTAATAAACATGAATGAATTAAAATAAAATGTTTATGACAAAAGGTTCCATAACAAGCTTAAAAGGGAAGCCGCAGTCGTGTGGATGAGGCGGACAGTTCTCATCAATTAACGGAAGTCCCTTTCACACAGATTTGAGGTCTTGAGTCCAGCTCCCCGAGCGTGAACTCATGCGGAGAAGGATCGGTTGCAGATGTAGCTTGTTGCTGTGTGGTCCCACGCTGGAGTGCTAATGTAACAGAGCTGGTGTTCTGATCAGACAAGGAAGTTGAAAGCAGACACATCTTGACAAACAGGGGCCATGGACACAAAGGCAAGGCAGAGACTGGAATGACACTGCCACAAGCCAAGGAAAATGTGGTTAGCTGGAAGCTGGAGGAGGCAAGGACTGTTCATCTGGGTCTCTGGGGAGATGAGGGCTCTGCTTACACCATGGCTTAGAACTCCTGAACATCTGGGATGCTGTAAAAGGCATGGGCTACCACACCCAGTTAAATTTCTGCTTTTTAACACATCTAGTTTGTGGTACTTTGTTATAGTTGCCCTGGAAAGCTAATATAAGGAATTACATAATTTCCAAAGAATGAACATCCAGAATATACTAAGAGTCCTACAAGTCAGTAAGAAAGGGACAAAGTACCCCTCGTGAAAATGGGGGAAGCATGTGCATTAGAAAGTAGTTGATGCACATGTCTTTCTAGATATAGGTTTTACAATCCATTCATCTTTTAAATTGCATACCATATTGCTTGAGACAGTCAAAGATTTCCCATAGTGGTGTGATGATATCTTGCCAGCTAATAATTTAATTCTATTAATAAATTAAAAGTAATTTGGTTATCTGTGTTGATTAAATGTGAGAAGGCTAGAAGGGCAAGGGTAATCTGTCAATTGTGATAATCAAAATCAGAACCTTTACTCACTCATCCACAGTCAGCAGGAAGCTGGGTGGGCATTTGATATGCTGGGCACTGGTGATGTCACATCCAGACTCCAGTATGCTTCTTCCATATCCATTACATTTGGAGCTGGCTCAAGGTGGCGTAGACATTCTCCTGAAGATCTATGTGGAAGTGGAGGAGTTTTCCCCCACAGGGTGCAGCGATCCTTATCTTCTCCCAGTCCATGTCTCTATGCTGTGTGGCCTGCAGTAATTCAAGTGTATGGCCCATAGATAACAGGAACCATTTCTAATGTCCTGTAGGCTTGAGGATCAGTCCTGTGCACAGGAACCTATAGCTCCTATGCACACTCATTGGGAATGCTCAAGCTTGTTCCCTTTTCAGAGAATATTGCCAAGACCACTGTATCCTGATTCTGAGCTTCTCACTTCATCCACAGCTCTCTACGGCCTATGAGGTCACAAACACCTCCCCAAAGAGGCGCCAGCTTGGAGAACTGTCCAGGCAACAGAGCCCGTCAGCCTCACAGGAAATTGGTGGGACAGAAGCCAATTTCCTTTGGCTGTTCTCATCCAACTGCTATCCCAGAGCAAGAGAGAATTAATCTGCCAATGAGAACTTGGTCTCTGCCTGAGAGATCAGCTTCCAGGATAAGCCACAGGGCAACATCAATTCTGTGCCTATGTGCTGTGAGCCGTGTGGGGCCAGCTCACCTGGGACAGCTTCCTTTTGCACTGTGCAGACAGCAGGGGGTTCCCACCAATGGTTGGAACAGAGTGGAAGATCCAGCAAAAATATTCAATTGCTGCTGTTTAGAGACGTGTACTGGATACCTGGAGGACCCGGCAGGAGGCTTTTGGATGTATCTGTATCTCATGTTCACAAAACAGTCCCTCCGCTCGTCTGTGTGAGGCGAGCTCCATCTAAGTACGCAATTTCATGATTAAGTGCGCAGCATCTAACGGAGCAGAGATGTAGACCGAGTTCCACCAGCCTTGCTTGGTCTTAGGTAATTTCCCACTTTTTCTGGGCATTCCAAATTCTGTTTGATGTATCTAATGGGCCAATGTTCAAAGGGTACTTCGATAATTTATGTCAAGCTTTGGGGGTGGGGAGTGATAAGACCTGAATCAAGATGCCTGCTCACAGTTAGTTCATTGAGACATTCTCTACTGGTAAAAGGGGTTCCTGACATGTACCCAGGATGAGAAGATGCTAGGTGGGAGGAGGGGCATGGCACTCTCCTGACTCTGACTTTCTAGTGGGACGTTTCTGCTATAAAGGACACATTTTCAGTTCCTACCCCTTGGTTTAGTGGCAAGTTTTCTTCTTCAGGAAACAAACAAATAACTTTCTAGAAAATGTAAGCTCTGGTACTGCCATCTATCTGATAAGTTTGCATGAGATTTTTTTTTTTAATCAATTACACTTATACTTCAACTGTAGATTTTTACCCTAGGCGGCCCTTTTGATTCTTCCCACCAAGTGCAAATTTAGCGGAGTGCCTGTTCATTTTCTTTGCTGGTAATTATTTGGTTTGTGTGTTCCTTTCTCTTCCCTTCTGGACCTGGCTGGTGAGGTTTCTGCTCTCTTGGGCTTCAAGGTGCCTGGCACAAAAACTGAGCTGTTCAGCTGTTGGTTAAGACAATGTCCTTGGGGCTGTGGGTTTGTCAAATCTCTTTGGATTCTTTCTTCATGTTGGTCAGGCTCAGATGCCTCCTTCTGGATTCCTGAGTTGTCTTATATGTCTTTGGAAGCTGTCCAGGTTCTCAGGACAGGGACCCCAATATGGTGACTTCTTTCTTCATTAGACAATGGGCTGAGAGGACACACATGCACCGGGCTGCAGTTCATAGCTTGGAGTCTTTCTTGACATGTATTTAAAGTGTAGGTTAGAGTCTGGGAGAGAGGGGCACTTACAGGTGGAAACTCTTCCTGGATTAGGAATAGGCATCTTCTAAGTGTGAATCTTGGGTTTGGCCAGCTCTGGAGCCAGGATCCGGCTGCACGGTTCCTCCAGGACCACACTGGGACCACACGGAGCATGCTGTGCAGGCTTCCCTCATCTGTCTAAGAATGTGGCGGAAGCCTCCGGGATTCCTTCCCATCCCCATCCTCTCTATCCTTTCTCATCCCAGCATCATCTATACCACTAATCACCCTTGGCACTGCTGGCCTTTGCTCTTTGGATTTCATTGCCATCTCCTCCAACCCCCTTGTGTTTCCAAGGCTTCAGCTTCTGACCTCAGTTTTGATGGAGCCTTTCCAGGTGCCAAGTCTGCATGGGCTTAGCATAGCACACAGGACGGGGTTCAATTCCTCTTTGAAATGCCTTGAGGAAGCCTCCAGGCCTGAGGGCTGGAGTGAAAGCCTCTTTTGAGAGCTGTCTAGCCAGTAAGACACTGCTTAGTCCCACACACATCACCCCATCTATCGAGGTCTTTGAAGCTCTGCTCTATGAAGAAAGAAACCGAGTCACAGAAGGTTCAAACCATGGACTGAAATATCAAAAATCAGGAGCTGAAATAAACATTTCCTCTTTGAAAGCTGATTGTCTGGGGTATTACATCACAGTGACGGAGAGCTGACTGACACATAGGGCCTACGGTATTCCGTCTACATGGGGACTCAGAAGGCCACTGCCCCCATTTTTGTTGACAGAACTTGTTCTGCATCCAGCCCCCATCCTTGGTCTAAGCGCCTCAAAAAAATGACAAAAATTGTTCTGTGTCATATCTGAGTGCTACTGAGTGGCCCACGATGGGCAGACACTTATGGAAGACGAGGTTCCCCTGAGTCCCTACAGGAACTAGTTCCTAGGCAGGGAGGTCAAATCTCTACCAGTGCTTCCTCTTTTCCATTACTTGAAACTCACCAGTGGCCCATGTTTCATAGATGCACAGTGACCTTTGACATCGCCAGTCTGTCTTTCCAGGGACAGGGCCCTGAGCAGATAGATGTTTGATCTGTGAGGACATAGCTGAAGTCTCCAGGGAAGCCTGAGCACAGCAAGGGGGACAGAGTGAGGGGTGAGCCTACACATGCACCCACTCAAGCTCCAGTGCTCAAGCACGCACTCATGCAAAAAAACACACCCTATAGTGTCCACACGTGGGGAAGAGCAGGAAGTCTTCCCAGACTATTTCATATGTCCAGATGGGTCTGGGAGGTGTGAACAGGAGTTAGAAGACCCCACACCTCTGAGATTTTAAACAGATTCTCACAGAGGGAGGAGCATGGTTAGTTTTAGATCCAAATATTTGGTTGTTGCCATAGAGACAGAGGCCCTTGCTCATAATCAATCCTTCTCATTCTACCATGATTGGGATCTGGACCCTCGCTTTAAATGCAATCCATCTGAGGCCCAGATGGGGACAAAGGAGACTTGACAGCGGTGTTCATGGAGCTTCTACTGGATGCTGTGGGATGCTCAGTCAAAGGCTGACCTCAGTGGGGTCATAGCTCTGTTCTATAAATGCCTTTTTTCAGGCTCCAAATGGGTGCCCTTGCCACCAAGGATTGACCATTTGGGCAAGAAGGTACCGTTTTTCTGCCCTGACACTGTTGAGTCCAGAATGTGGGAGCCTGTGGGTCATTCTTCTCTCTCTCTCTCTTTCTCTCTCTCTCTCTCTCTCTCTCTCTCTCTCTCTCTCTCTCTCTCTCTCTCTCTCTGTGTGTGTGTGTGTGTGTGTGTGTGTGTGTGTGTGTGTGTGTGTGTATTGTAGAGGTCCTCTGCTGTCCCATTGCTGGTGTGAGGAATGGGATCTCCTGTAGTTGTGACTATGCTGTGGATAAGACCAGGACAGAATTGAGGCAAAAATCACCATAATTCCTTTGTATGGCCACCACTGCCCCCCTTCCTCCACTGGAACTGCCTGCGTTCTTCCCCATCTTTTGTCACTGGTCTAGTGCTGGCTTATAGATCTGAGCTCACGTAAGCCAGGAATCCACTCTACCTGGGTTCTCCAATAGGTCCCTAGCTGACCCAGCACATCTAGACTAACGGCTGATCTTCAGGCCAAAGAGCTAGATGGCATTGTTAGACTTGCCTCTATCAGAAAAACCATAATAAGAGGAAGAATAAGGGAGGTGGAGCCAGGAAACAGGCTTGAGGGAAAGCCACATAGGGGTATGTGTGAAGCCTGTTCACCGGAGGCCTTCTCATGCGAAGTCTCTGAGCCTTGGCTCCTGACTGTGCCCTGGATGCTCTGAGGGAATTCTTTCCCTTGCTCTTCCCACAACTCTTCATTCTGCCAAGAGACCTGGATGTCAGGAGAGCCACTGCTTCGTCTTTCTCCTGCTCTCTCGGCACGGATATCCTTTCTCTGAAGTTATGCTCAGACAGGTCTGGAGAACATGTTTGGCCCTGGTCAAAGAAGCCCCTGGGTTGATCCTAGAATCCAGCCCAGGCCTGGACAGTTGGAATCTCCTGGGTCTGAGAGCTTTGTCTCTGATGCTGCCATTTGTGAGTCTTGTGACTGAGTAGGGGATGGATGGACATGTACAGAAGCAACAGTAGGGTCATCCTCTGTGAATCAGTTGGAAGGCAGGAATGGCTCCAGGGAAGGTCACGTCCAGTCAAGATGGCTGCCCTCAGCTAGAACAAGATGGGAGTCTTCTACAAATGCTGAGCCAGTGCCTGAGCCAGGTCCAGTGTGCATGACCCTGGGATCAGCTGTGGGACTATGGGACCCTGCACTCACATGTCCAGTGTGTGGGACACAGGACTTGCAGATGTACTCTGGTCTCTCATAAGGTATTGCCCTCTTAACTGATGTCCTGTGTGCCGCCTTGTGAGAATTTTCTCTATTTTTCCAAGGATTGTAGGCCCTTAAAGGTGGATGTCCTAACCTTTTAATCTAGAATCTTATTAAGGTGATTAAGTTGAGGATATTGGTGTGGAGATAATTCTGAGTGGTGTGGGGACCAAATATCATCACAAGTAGTCCTTATAAGGTCACTTCTGATATGGTGAACACAAAGATGACCAAGCTAACTCCTGGTTTCAGGAACTTAGAATCCTACCCCTAGCCCAGACTGTGTCCTTTCCTGGTTACCATACCTCAGAGCTGGTCCCTCACACCTGCTGCCTTGCTCAGCACTGGTTGCCTCAAGGCTGTGACTCAGAGCAGGGGCACAGGCAACTGTTTGCTTACCTCACAAGTACAGTAGCTGAGGAACTTGCACATTGTCAACTTCCGGTTCTGAGGGAAAGTCTGGAACTTCTCTTCCTGTTAGGTGTCAGGAGGGCTCTGCTTCTTCTCCAGGCTCTAGAGAGAATCCTCTCCTTGCCTTGGCCAGCTCCTGGAAGCTGCCCGCACCCCTTTGCTCCATGGCCTACCTCAGTCTTTCCTGTGTTTCTCTCACTTGGGCCCCTGTACTCCTTATAAGGACCCTTGTGATGGCATTGGGCCCCTAGACCACCCAGAATTGTCTTCCACCTCAATGTCCTCAATTTAGTCACCTTAGCAAGTAAGTCAGTAGATTCAGAGGTTAGGACACCCACCTTTGAGGGTCTACCTATGACAAAGACACAGAAAACATGAAGGTAAAACTCAGAAGAATCAAATGTTCTCGAAGAAGATGAGACGTCTTCTTCCCTGGGCATCTGGTTGTCATGAGGACCAGGAGGGTGCCTGAATTAGCCCCAGTGCCTTCTGTCTCCTTGCTTTGTTAGTTTCTTTTGTTCTTCACCCCAGAGTTTCAATTCCATAATGCACAGTGCATACGGGCATATGCCCATACACGTGCGCGTACGCGCGGACACACACACACACACACACACACACACACAGGAAAGAACATGCTTTCTTTCTTTTTTTTTTCTTTTTAATTTGGCGTTTATTGAAGCTGATGGAGTGAGCTGGATAAGAATACCCAAGAGTAACTGGTGTGCCACTTAAAATATTGAACATCCATTTAGAAAAAAAATGGACTGAACGTTTGGTCCCATCACAGCCCACATGATTCGTTCCTTGCACTCTGGGGTCTCAGCCAGAGATCAAATCCCCCAACTCCCACCGTGAAGAGCTGGGCCTGATTCTCTGCTGGAGAAACACTAAGTCCCAGAGAACAAGGTCATTAAGCAAAGTTAGAGACCACAAGAGCAAAGAGAAAGTGACAGCAACCACGGGTCCCAGGGAGAGGCAGCCTCTTAGAGTGCAGGACACGGGCCTGTCTCCACTCCCAGATGCCCGAGCAAGGCCCCAGGTAAGCTCAGAATTTTGTAGCTGTGGTGGCCTGCTTTTCCACCAAGATCCAGCAGTATTCGAAGTGTGTTGTATAACTCGGCGACAGAGGAGGTGGTACAAGAATTCTATTTTTTGAATCAAGGGACACAGCATTTTAAGAGCTGAAGTCAGCCTTCCAGCACAGAGGGAGCTTGTGTCTCTAAGATCTTGCTTCACTTTTGATACTGAGAATAAATCCAGTACCTGCTACTTTACGAAAGGGTAGGTGAAGAGGGCTATTAGGGAGGAGGGCGACTTTAGGATTGGGCTGACCTAGAGCGTGGGAGCCACTGTTGACTCCTGTGCAGCAGGGCTCATATTTAAAGCCCTGTAAGTCTGGCTCTTGACTTGAGTTTTATAGCACATGCAAATAGGTTTCTGGTGAAGAATCTGACACTTCCTCCCCTGGCCTGGCTGGAGGCATTTCAAAGGCAGGCTTCCAGGCCTGGTGTGCTGCTGGCCTCTCTAGAGCTAAAGAGAGACTTCACCAGTGACCTGGGCCAGACAGAACAGGAAGACAGGGCAGGCCTTGAAAGAGAGGGACATGCCGGTGCTGTGATGCCTTGGAACTAGACAGGGCTCTGGTTTCACTGAGGCCTTTCCTGTAGCTGCAGTAGACGCAAACAGAGCAGACTGCAATGGAGTTTCAGGAGCTAGGGGGAAACTGAGGCCGCTCACCCTGCCCAGAACATCTCTAGCTCTTGGGAACTCTGCTCTGCAGAGGATAGGGGAGGTGTCTGATAAAACTCTCCAGCCTCCTCCATCTGACCTGCTTGCCTTAGTTAGGGCTTGATGATTGCTTAGCTTCTAAGGAACTCAACACTGAGAACTCAGGCTCCCTGTCTGGAGTTATTGCCACATCAGAGACTTTATGCTTCCATATGCAATTGGAACTCAATAACTCCTCATCATTTTGTTGCTTGGTATAGGGCTGAACCCAGTATAATGAGGTTGTCCTAGACGATTTTAATCGTTATTAGTAAAATATTAATGCATTCGTTTATTCAGAAACTCAATCAATGACACCTTTCATCTTAGATGCCTCCCTTAATGAGTCCAGCGAGGAAACTCTGGGGAATAACAAGTGACGAGTGGAAAGTTCCAGAAGATGTAAGCTAATACTGTCGATGCAGTTTCTCTCTGTACCTGCTTAAGTCATGGACCGGGCATCCTAGGGAACTGTCTTTTGACCTTTGGGGTCATCTTTACTGGTTTGCATGGCTTCCCTAGGACCTTGTATGCTTTCTCAGAGAGCTTGCCATAGTCTGCACTCCCCTGCCTGCCTGCCTGCCCGCCCGCCCTCCTGCCCAGCTCCCTGCCCAGCTCCCACCTCCTGGAGAGTTTTAATTCAGGAATTTAGAAGGCTTAGCCTGGAGCATTCTGTTCACCCAGTTCTGTTTCTCTTTCTTTAAAATTCTTTATTTCCCTAACCCGAGTTACAATTCCTGCTGTTGGCCACAGAGCTGTTTCTGGGATTCCACATGCCCTCTGAAGCCGGATTTGTTAGTATTCCATGCTGAGACCGGGCCAAGTCCCTAATAAAGTCTCTCTGGGGGACTCTGCAATGAAGGTCACTGCCAACCTCCACTCTTTGTCTCTGTAGCTTCTTTAACCTGTCTTAAAATGGGATGAAGTAAAGCCAAAGCTGATAAAGGCCTAAGTTTGGTGAGCTAGGTCAATGTGTGGAAAAGGAAGCTACTGCCCCACCCAGGCTTGCCTGCTGTCAGAATGAACCCCCAGGCTTCTCTTGTGATCTCTGATGTACGTCTGAGGCTAGAAGGGTCATACAGAAAACATCCATCTGACCCTTGAGGAAACTCACAGTTAAATCTTAAAATATTAGTTTAGAATTTTAAAGTTGTTTTATTAGCCTTTATTAATTATAAGGAAGAATTCATTTTATCATGATATTTGCATGCATGAATGTAATGCACTTTGACAGAATCGGTCACCCAATATCCTCTCCTTTTCTCTTACCAATTACTTCCCCGTCTGTTTTCATCTTGTTTGGGGGTGAGGGTAGGGGGAGCGCAGTGAATTTTATTAGGGTTGCCCAGTGGGTGAGAGGTTATTGACAAGAGCAGAGGCAACTGACTAGAGGCTGCACAACTGAAGAAAATGTCTTTCTTCTAAATAACCATTACTACCCATATAATTTTAAAAGTTATTTATGTTAATGAATTAATTTGTGTCTATGTTTGTGTGAGTGTACTCATGTGTTTATGTACAGATTGATGCCTGAGTGTGCATGTGTGTGTGTGTGTGTGTGTGTGTGTGTGTGTGTGATAAATGCATATGTTTGACACACTTCTGCAAGGTCAGAGGAGCATGTCAGGGGTCTTCTTTTTTATCACTCTTTATGTATTCCTTTGAGGCAAGGTCTCTCTCTGAACTTGTGGCTCCTGTACTGGAAAGGCTGGAATCCAGAAAGCCCCAACAATCCTCTTACCCCCACCTCCCATCAAATCCGGGGTTGCAGGCATTTGTGGAGATGCCTGGTTTGTTACATGGGTCCTGAGCTCTGAACTCCAGTCCTCATGTGTGTGGCTCAAGTGTTCTTATCTGTTGAGCCATCATCTCTACAGTCCCAGGGATCAGAGATGACCCATTTTCAAATGTTATTCTAAGTGTCTGTTTGAGAGTGCTCCAGTCACTCTAGGGCTTGGATAGGAAGTGTGCTCCAGAAGGTTCATTTGTAGTTAGTTTAGTTCCCAGCTGGTAGAGCTATTGAGAGGTTATTGGGTCATGAGAGTGGCATTTTATGAACAGTTTAATCCATTTGTGGATTCATACTTTGATGGCATTAGCAGGAGGAGGTGAAAACTAGGAGGTAGGGCCTGACTGGAGGAAGGAGGTCATAGGTGGTATGTCTCTGGAAGACATACCTTGGTTTTGGTCCCTCTCTGCTTGCTGACTTCTTGGAGGTGAGCAGCTTTCTTTTACTATGGAACATGATATTTCTTTCTCATGATGGGCCTAAGGCAATGGAGCCAGACATCATAGGTTGAACTCTCTGAAACCCTGAGCCCAAACCTTTCCTCTTTTCATTTGACTATCTCAGGAGTTTTGTCACAGTGTGGAAACAGACCAACATACCCAGCACAAAAGCTTGTGATTGTGTGTGTGTGTGTGTGTGTGTGTGTGTGTGTGTGTGTGTGTGCGCGTGTTGCTGGCTTGGCTATCATCCTTTACAGAAAGGTTGAAGGAGAACTCCAAACCACAACAGATGGAGTGAGCATGGACCCGGAAGAAGCCAGCACAGCGGAAGGAGTCTTCATGGTGACCATAGCCTTCCATTTCCTGATTCTCCAGGATGTGGCATCTGCGTAGCCACTTTCCTGCTGGGCATCTCAGCCAATGATTTCATCTGCCCAATCTAAGTCCACTCATCCCTAACACGGATGTTAGTCATGAGGATAAAATGTCCCAACATGAAAACTGCCTGGCACAATGCATGTTCAGTCCCTGATATGCCCTTCTGTCTCCTTTGGTGAGTCACATTTGTGACCCAAAGTTCTTTTGCTGCTGCTAAACCTTGAAACAAAAGGCTCAGCTTGGATCTATCCACACCAGGGTGATGACCTTTGAGCTCTGGCTGCCCCTGCCCTTTCCTTCCTGCTGTCTATGATATCATAGTCAGGCGGCAGAAAGATGCTCAGAGGTGAGGATGCCATGACAGAGATGGACTCTCTGTTGGAGCTGGTCTCCCAGTCTGGACTCTGATACTGAAGCATTCCCAGTGATCAGGGAGGATTGGTGTGGTCACTTCTCATGACTGCATAACATGTCACTGACATCTTAGTGACTTAAAAAAAGATTTATAATCTCTATGTTCTGGAAGACGGAGGTCCAAAGTCAAGGCATTCACAATGTGAGTTCTTCCTGGAGGCACTGAGAAGAAATTCATGTGCTCTGTGCTGTGCTCCTAGATTCTGGTGGATTCTGGCAATCCATGTGTTCCTGGGCTCGTAGGCAACAAATCCCAGTCTGTATCTCCATCATCTCGTGGCCTTCCCTTTTGGGTGTCTTCAGTGTTGTCTACCTATACTACTTATCCAAACATGTCTGCCAGGATCCCACACCAAGTTGACTGCCCCACCACCACAGGTGGCAGCTGCTGCCGGACACCTAGTGCTTTATCAAAGGAGACCTTTCAGGATAAAATCCTTCTAAAATCTCAGGGACAGAGGGGCTCTTCATTTTTGCAGCAATCAGAAACAACCCCTTTTTAGGAAGATGGCCTCTCCCTCATCTTGATTTTATTAGCACTGCTGAGAAGTCACATTAATTTGTCTTTATAAAACACAGAAATTCTATCATTTCCATTCTAACTGGGATAAAAGACTTTCCAGAACATGTCTGAAGCCACTCGTGTGTTACATGGATATTCAACCTATACTATATTATATATTTCTGTCTCCTGTATCTCATATGCCTTATAATTTGAAGATTGCTTCATTAGGCCTTTTTTTTTATTATGTATGTTCTTGTCTGTTGGATTCTTTTTTATTAATATTTATTTATTTATTTATTTATTTATTTATTGAGACAATATCTAAGTAGCCCAGTCTGGCTTTGAACTCATGATCTTCCTGAATCAGCTTTCCCAGTGCTAATACTACCTGAGCCACGAGGGACTAATGTATATGGACTAGGACACTGTCTTGATCTTACGATGGGTGTGGCATCCCAGCATCTCCCATGGTGGGAGAAACATTCAGGGGACTTGGGCTTATTTTCCTCTTAAGATTTTTAACTGGCTTCATAGCTTTGAAACTGCATTTTCTGCTTTTAAAGCAGCTTGGCATTGCAGCTGGTCCATGATGGGCATTTCCTTAAAGCCCTTTGCACGTGTTCACTGTGGAGCAGAAAGACTTCTCTTCTTTCTAGCATTCCCCCCAGAAATAAGATTGGACTTAGGTTTCCAGTCTTTGGGAGCTCCTAGCAGGGCCTTGACTGTGTAGGTCATTTCAGAAATTTGGTCACTGTACTGTTTTAGCAAAAACACAAGATGGGGTTAGTGGATCTACCTGAGGGAATAAACAATAACTAAAAAGGGGGGACAATTTTCCAGTCCACCAACTAATTAATAAACAAATATAGGCAAGACGCTGGCCTTGTGAGTGGCCCCAAGAGATCCGTCGTCGTAAGATAATCAGAAGGACTCTTCTGGGGCAGATGTGTGGTGCGTCCAGAGCCAGGTCTGAGAGCCCCTGAGAGCCCAGTGTGCTTACAGAAGACTCACAAATAGGCTTTGCTTCTAGAGCAGGGGGCTGACCTTACAAATAAAAATGAATGGTAAATAGGGTGCATGACACAGCCGCTGAGTTTAAAAACGAGAGGGTCCTGAATAACATGCTCCCTGAGGCTGTGCTTGCGGATTGCCTGTGGAGTCCCCAAGGCGCTTCATCCTTTGTCTTCCAGAGAGCCCAAAGGTGGAGCCACCACCAGGCTGAGCCCAGGCCTCCCAGCTGTGGCTGTGTCTTAGGACTCTGTCCTCTGCTCCTTTCCGGTCCTAAGACTTGACACCACCTGCCACACAGAATTGACTAGGCTTTATCAGAAAGAAGCCGAGTCACTGAGATTGCTTTCTTCAGATGACTAAGAAGTCAAAAGCTAACCACATACAGGATCAGTGCAAATGACGTCCAGACTGAAGTGAGCCAGATCCAGAAAGACCGCTCCGCAGCAACACATGGATGGATTGTAAAAATGCTGTGCTGGGGAAAGGGAGCCAGACACACAGCTCTACACAGGGTGGTTCTGCTAGATAAAACTCAAATCGAGAGAGAGTCAGCCCAGTGCACCAGAGTCGGAATGATACTTCTTTGAGGTGCAGAATTAATTAGAACAGCAGGGAACTTTCTCAAAGAGTTGGCAAGCTACTTTGGTCTTGGCTGTGGTTACAGAGGTGTATAGAAGCACAGAAGCCCACCACAGTTTACATCTAGTCTTGCTTACATCCTGCTTTACAAATTATACGTATACATATATACATATATATAATGTGTGTGTATATATATACATATATATAATGTGTGTGTGTATATATATATGATTATGTAATACCATCAGGGTGAGCAGAGCATGGGCATGGCACCATAACTATTATTTCTCAAATTTTAAATATTTCCATTGTACAGCCAATCAAATATGCATAGGAGGTATGCTTTTTTTTTTTGGTCACAAAATTTATTTTTATGTGTTTTATTTTATATTTTTATGTTCCTGTATTTAATTACATGAGTGCATGCATGCGTGTGTGTGTGTGTGTGTGTGTGTGTGTGTGTGTGTGTGTATCTACCCACCTGCATGTGTATGCAGGTATATGTGCCACAGTTCATGTGTGGAGGCCGGAGGACAACCTGTGGAAGTCAGCTTTCCCTCCATCATGTGAGCCTCAGGGATTAAACTCCATGACAGATGACTTCACCTGATCAGCACTTTGCAGACCCCAACATGTATCCTTCCCCTTCCCCTCTCCCATGTTTTATTTTACATGGGTTGAGAGTTTTGTTTTGTTGGGTTTTTTAAAAATTATTCTTTGGTGGGGGTAGATATGATCCTACTTCATCATATACATTATACATGTATGGAGTTCTCCAAGTATGCTTTTATACACACACACACACACACACACACACACACACACACACACCTACTCCAAGTAACCAGATCTCTGACTGTGCATTCTGGCTATGTTTAATAGAGCCAGGGGAGTTTCACACAGAATGGGTGTTCGCTGTAAATAAATCATTCTTCAATTCCTTCAATGAAATTAATTTCACGTTCCTATTATCACCTGCAATTCCATAGCTGCTAATGCGGGTCCAGCAAATAACGTTTTGCTAATGAACACCATCATTAGTGTTGTTTTCATTTTACAGTGAGCCATTATTCCGTGCTTCCATCTGAAAGCTTATAAAGTTGCAATAACTTTGTTTCTCTCCCTATAGAATCCAAACACCAAGATCAGCTTCTGGGGTGCTCAGCCCCCAGGGAACCGTCTGGGCACAGTTCTTAGCTGAGGCCTCTGCATTCCTCTCGAGCTGTTGCCTTTGCAGAAAACATTTAGGAGAATGTTTCCTTGATACCATGCAAAAGCACCAAGAACCTACCACATCAAACTCTTTACTGCTTCTGTCTGCATGCAATCAGCTTTACCTGACTCTGGCAATTTGGGAAGAAGGGAGGCTGTAGTTTGCTGTAAATAAACTCCAATTAGCCAGCAGTTTGAGCATGGCTTTTGTGGTGGTGATGGGGCTTCCCATGGCTCTGCATCCTGGCATTCATCAGGGCGCACATGGAGGCTGTGAATGCCTCCTGCCCTAAAATTCCTACACATAACTTCAGTGGGAACAGCTGTGCCCCAAGTATGTTCAGACAAAGCGGTGAGTGGCTTACATGGGACTTGCCAGTGAAGCTGCTTAGCCTGGCCGTGCCTGGGAAGGCTTATCTTTCACTACTGACCCTGAGGTGAGCAGGAAACTTAACCGCACAGGGGCACCTCTGAAAAAGTCTATCCAATGAGCTTCCATTTCATCCCGACTTGCCTATGTAGTGTGCCATTTACCTGTCCTGGAAGGCCAGGCCCCACCAGGTCCTCCCTATCTTTATCATCTCAGGCAGGCCTAAGCAAAGATAGAAGCATCAGTGTTCTTCAGGGAGCATCCAATAGCAGTCCTTGTAGCAAAGTGACTGATTCACCTTCAAGTAAACTACAACCCTCAAAGAGTTTCAACGAAACGAAAGTGTGATTGCCCATAGGTCAGAACATGCCCATCAAGAAGAACAGAAAGCGCAGAGGCCTGGGAGGTTGATACCACGTTTCAAAGGGCACCCACAAGGCACAGGAGAGACATGACAAGTAGGGACATGAGGAGTGCAGTGTGGACCCCAAGGAAAGGTCCTGTCACCTGTCATGCCCACATGCCCACTGCATCCCGTGGCCTGTGATTTTTTCAGTCACACATGGTCACAGGAACAGAAGACAAGACCAGGGCTAAGGGGGGGGGGGGAGCTTGCTGTTTGCCACTAATTGGTGATCTAATTAATTTGGCCTCCTGGCACAAACAGAGCTGTTGTTGATGGCTGGCCTGCACCATGCAGAGATGGGGCCTGGTGTGAGGAAGAATGGGATGAGGGCCAAGTGGGTCCGAAGGGTGTCACAGAACTGCAAGCTGGTACCCTAAGGCAAGGTGTGCCATCCTTCAGACACAGCAAGAGTTGTAGCTGTGCGGGGCTCTAGGGGCATCTGGTAGACCTGGTGGTCAGAGCACGAGAGTCAGGGTGGCATCCACAGGTACCTCAGGTGGCTGTGCCACTTAAGGAGCCCCTGAACGTGGAAGGGCTTTTCATATGGGAAGGACACAGCAGAGAGGGACATATGAGAGGGACCATGCTGGGGCCACATGTCAGCAGCAGCAGCACCTACCAGCTTTCATGCCATTGAAGACCGCAGAGCAGTCTACAGTAGGCCATTGGAGTGGCACTGAGGACTCAAAACATAGGTTGGCAGGTGCATCTGCAGGTTGGGGACAGCACAGGTAGATTAGGACACCGGCCACCTCCGAGGCCCCGTTCTCAGGAACCGGAGCTGAACCCCTCATCTCTGTAGCCACACCGCCCTTGCTGCAAATGCCCGCTGTTCCTGGCCATAAGCTGGCGTCCCTATCCCACCAGGCCGGTGAAAAATCTGCAGAATGAAACACAACAGTGATTTTCCTTTTCAGTCCCAGCTAACTCCCACGACAATAAGAACAAAACAAAAAAAGGACAAATGAAGGAAAGTAAAAAGAAGGGGGTGGTAAAAATAGAGGCAACCTAGGGATATTTAGCAGATGAAGAATAGTTCGGGTTTTAGCTTTCTGAATTCGGAGAATCAAAGAACCCGGCTGGCCACACTCAGTGTGAAGCTGCGCTGCTTGCAGTCAGTCATGTTGGCCGGACTGGAGGCTGCGGATTACAGCTTCAGACCTCCTGGGCTTTGGTTTTGTTGAAAGGGACAACTAACTTTGTCTAGTTTAACCCCCTCTGGCTTAGAACTTCACAAGTGCCAAGTCCTTTATGGAAGACACTGCATTTCAACGGAAGCACAGCCACCAGACCTTGGTAATATTTTAGAGCAATGAGAACCCTTGCTCAAAGAAGTCAGAGCATGGCTTGCTGTTGCAAAATGATATTCTAGGGGCCAAACACAATAGAAATAGCATTATCATCAAAGCAAATCCATCAGACTCTCCCATCCCATGAGGTGTTGCTTAGAAAACCAGGGAACTTCATTTAGTAAGAAGAAAATGAATGTTATTTCAATAATTAAAACTCTTAGTAGCTGATGGGTACAAAAACCATTTAGACAGCCGATGACATAACACTTTAGATGCTGTTTGCTGTTTTCACATGTTCTATACTTGAGGGCTGCTTGTGTGTTCGTGTGGATGAGTGTGTGTTAGATGAATTTTCGAAATTATCTTCTTTCTAACTTTGAAATATATTTCTCAAGCTGAAAAGTTGGGTTTTCCTTTGAACCTCATTGATAACAATTTTGCTGCGTTTCCACAACTCCTTCCCTGAGGACCAAGCTCCCAACAGAGATTCACAGCTCACCTGTGTCTGCCAAGGCTCTGCCCCTGGGGCCTGCTCTTAGGACTCCCCAGCAGGCTTTGTAGCCCTGAAAACATGAGGTAGCCCCTTCAGCTTGACTTCCAGGGGCAGAGATGCATGGCAGGAACCAGCTAGCTCTGGTCATCTGGAGTTATAAACCACAGCCTGCATGTTTCTGCATAGTCATAAATGTCAGAGTCTTAGGGATTCCTTTCTCCCCTACCACTTCCTTCCAATATTTCTTAGGCTTATTCATGCAAGAGCATCGTTGAGCTGCCCAGTGGCTAGGTAGCTCCCTGTAAACTGTCAGCTTAGACCAAGAAAACCAAACAACCCAGGAACAGAGGGACTAGTACTACTCACCAACACCTACACCCTAGTTACACAACAGGGACCATATTTTAAAAGTGTGTTTTCAGATGTATTTTCATAACCTGTAAATCCTGGAGTCTCTGGCTCCTTCCTTTTTAAAGCAGGGGTTTTAGGGCTCTGGGGGATGCGCACACAGAGAGACCAGAAGGAACAGAAAGTCATTTTTCAGTTTTGACTGGCAAATAGGATTTGTGATTCCCTGGTGTCTTAGCGGGCTTTCTATTGCTGTGATAAACACCATTACCTAAAGCAACTGGAGGAGGAAAGGGTTTATTTCGGCTTCTACTTCCATATCACTGTTCATCACCATGGGAAGTCAGGGTAGAAACTCAAGGCAGGAATTAGAGGCAGAAGCTGATACAGAGCCATGGGGAAGTGCTACTTAGTGGTTTGCTCCACATTCTGGAGTTGACTAGTGGCCTGGAGCAACTTCTCCCCAGGATGCTGAAATCTTTGAGTCTGTAACTCTGGAAAGGTACCTTCTCTGGGCTGGGGTGTTAGGGAGGCAGATCTAGGGAGGAGAAGCACCCGGCTTCTTCCCCTGCATGACCTAGCATACAGTTGTGGTAGTATGGTGCCCGTGGGAGTGGGGTGACATTCTAGAGCGTTCTCTCATGGCCCACAGTGCTGGTCCTCCTTGGGAAAGGCTTCACACTGTTAAGAGACTGGCAACATGGTGAATGAGGGAACTATGGTGGAGTGCAGTATCCATGCAGAGGGTACTCAGGACCCTGAAATGCCCACAAGCCTACCTCGTAATGCTCAGGAGACACAGGGGGTGTGACCAGTGGATGGCAAGAGAGTTGAGGGTCGAGAAAGACTTTGGTGTGGGACTCCAGCAAAGCCCAGATGCATGCCTGCCACCAGTAGAAAGACGAGGTTTCTCTGGACCAAAGAATAGGGAGGACCACTTGTCAGCTTAACACTCTCAGGCTGGCCTCCAGCCAGCCACATACATAACACATACAACGCACATTCATATACACACAGCATACACCACTACATACACATACATACACACAGCACATACATATGCACAAATATTCACATGCCCTCACACACCCTCAACATACACACACACACACACACACACACACACACACACACACACACACACACACCCCAATCCAAGGAGAGGCAAGAGTTTCAAAACTCTAAATCTTCTCCAGAAGTTCCCTAGCCACCCTACTAGGGATGATCTCTAAGAGTAAACTTAAGCTCCCCCAGGTGTCCCACAGAGAGGAACTCTCAAGACAGGGAAAGAAAAGCAGGAGATGTGTTTTCTTTCTGCTTCTGCTCCTCTTCAGGCAGACTCTGATTCAATGTCATGACCACCTACAGGCTGATAGGGAGACCTGCCCATCTCCTTCAGCTTCAAAGTGTAGACTTGCTTATTGGGACAGCTTCCATCCTGTGGGGTGGGCTGCTGACCAATGGAATGTCCTGAGGGTCCTTGACTTCCCCCCATCTTGAGGCCCCCTGGTGAGTGAGCGGTCGCTGACTCCTCTCAACCCAGACTAGTCTGAGAGCTCTGTTCCTCAAGATGAACACGTGAGCAAGAATGAGCAAGGCCTCCCCCGCAACCCCCAACCTGCTCCATGTCTGCCATTGCCATCCTCCTTTTCACGTGGCTGACTGGCTGACTGGGTGCCTCTGTGAAGGTCAATGACCACACATGACTCAAGGCCTTTCGTATTCTGGCTCCTTTAGGATCGAGGGCTTACTACGACAGCTTTGATCTCACTCAGGAAATGAAAGACGTGGAAATGGAGATATTTCTTCCCTTATGCCAAAGTTGAGCTTTTCCTGTGGTGATCCAGGATAACCTGCACAGGCCGGGGAAGGGTGAGTCGGGAGAACTTGCTAGAATGTGACTGGATTAGAGTTCCCAGCCACCCCTGCTCCCTTATGGGCCAGCTAATCTCCTCCTGCAGACACTAGGCAAGCCTCCTGAAAGGGCTGGTGGTCTGGATTTAACTGGAAGAGGAGAAAGGTTTCCAGCTGTTTATTTTCAGTCAATTGGGTTGTCAGAGCCATTGTGTGACACTCTTGTCTGCTGTGGTGTCTCTGCACTGGTCCTGACCCTAGTGAGAAGCAACCAAACAGTAAGCGGCTGGGCGGAGGCTAAGCAGCCCACACAGACTGCCTGGAAATCCATGCACCATGACAGCACCAACACACCAAAGTAGCCTAGACAGAGTGCCTGCCCTTAACAAAGCTTTTCATCAAACAGGAATAACGCTGAAGTAAGGGCACAGTACCCTCGTTAAAATAAGATTAGTCTGGCTTGGAGAACCTGACTCCAGGGCCAAGGCTGTTGAGGAATTCACAACATTGTCCCACCAGCACAGCCTTTGGCCACAGTCCTAGCAAGCTCTCTCAAGCAGCAGAATGGTTATGAGGGAGAAAAAAAAAAACTCAGAGGGGAAGGGCTCTGGGCTCAGGGTGTAAAGAGGCAGATTAAAGTAGCTCCATGAGACTGCATGGTCACCATCACCAGACAGGATGCTCTTATTCAAGGTGGTAATTTATGTAGCTGTCAAATGGAGTGAGGTCAGTGTTGGAATTCTGCACTGAAAATAATCTGTCGTTCAATGAATGGAGAAACATGGATGACATCTATAGTTGTGAGTTTTCAGGGAGACAATAAGACAATGCGATCTGGGGAGATGGTTCAGCAGGAAAGAGTGCTTATTCTGCAAGCAACACGACCTGAGTGTGAATCTCTGTATCCATGAAAAACCCAGGCACAGTAAGTGCACATACCTGTAACCTCAGCACTGGGGGACAGAGATGGCGGATCTTGGGAGCTCATTAGCCAGCCAGCCTAGTCAAAATGGGGAGCTTCAGGTTTGGTGAGAGAACCCATCAAACAAAATAAGATAGGGAGTAATAGAAGAGGACACCCCATGTCTTCCTCTACCCTTTGCATAAAGGAACGTGGGTACACACAGCCACACACAAAGAAACAAAAAACAACGATCAAATAAACAAATGAAGGAAAGCCTGAGCAGTGTGCAATACAGATTAAAATCGATTTCTGAGGAACTGAGAAGATGGCCTGGTGATTAAGAGCACTGGCTGCTTTTTCCAGAGGACCCAGGTTTGGTTCCCAGCATCCACATGGTGGCTCACGACTGTCAAAAACTCCAATTTCAGTAGATTTGAT
Organism: Peromyscus eremicus; assembly: GCF_949786415.1. Classification (NCBI taxonomy): domain Eukaryota; kingdom Metazoa; phylum Chordata; class Mammalia; order Rodentia; family Cricetidae; genus Peromyscus; species Peromyscus eremicus. The sequence continues at coordinate 66,503,245 of NC_081416.1, read as the reverse complement.
GCCCTCTTCTGGCCCCCATGGGTACTGCACACACATGGTTCACGGACAAGTTAGAACAGTTACATACATACAAATAAAAATAACTGCAATTCCAGGGGGTCTGACAATCTCTTCTGGCCTCCATAGGCACTGTATGCAAGTGGTACACAGACATACAAACAGACAAAACAGCCATACACATAAAATATTCCCATGCGTGTAATGAAAGAAGCTGGCAATGGTGATGGTCCAAAGACATGGTCAAGTTCACAAACTTGCTATGTGAGACAGATTTTCATAAATATTGAGAGAGGGAAGGAGAGGAAGAAAGGGAGAAAGGGAGGAGGAGAAAGAAGAGGTTGCATTTGGGGAATTTGTTTTCCAACAAAGGAAGCAACAACAACTGTCTCTACACACAAAAGAACAGGGTTGCCCTGGGGTGTCTCATCGCAATTAGACACCAGCCCACAATGGAGAGAACACTCAATATTTCCAGAAAAATGGCATCTGGGCCCCAAATGTTAATCCCAGACATACTGTTTATGTATGAAAAATGCTTAAATATGTATGAACTCTTGAGGTGGATAAATTAATTATTGATTCAATAAATATTTACAGAGTAAACAATTCTGGAAATTTGACTCCAAGAGGTAATCTCATTTAATAAGTAATGTTAAAAACAAAACAACTATCCTAAACAGAGTGAGTCACCGCAGAAAGGGGTGGGCAATAAGAACCAAGGCTTTAAAAATATAAAATCAAATATTAAGAGCTCTAGTGGGGTTATAAACTCAGTTTAAATGCTGTGGTCCTTAAGAGGAAAATGACATAATAGGTAAACATGATGATGTCATTGCAAACCTTGGGAGCAGTGGCTGCAGCATCTCAGGCCAGCTTGACAGCAGAGCAGGGGGATGTGAGTGAAGTGTGGGTGGGCAGTCCCTCAGCTCTGCAGATCGAGTAAGTATTTATTGTTGATGTTGATAAGCAGGAACGGGTTTCAACACACGTCATCTCAAGTCTCAAATCCATCATTAACAAAATGTTGGCATAAAGAAGGTACTGAAAAACTAGAAGATATACTTAGACCACGTGAAAACAATAAAACAGCACCAATACTGGAGGCATTGGGAATGGTCACTCAAAAAGGGAAGAGAAACCCTGATTTCTGGAAGACACCTCAGTGGTTAAGAGCACTTGCTTCTTAAAGTCCCCAGCACCTGTAATGGCGTCACTACCTTCTGTGACTCTGGTTTCAGGGGATCCAATGCCCTCTTCTGGCACCAGCCACCCATGTAGCATTTTTACAAACACACAGCAGACATTCATACACATGGGATTTTAAAATTAAATGAACAGATAGATAAGAAAAATAAATGCAAAAAAGTTAAGCACCTGTTAGGAAAAACAATACTCCCAATTTAGGGGCAGAAAACCCAGGTACAGTCTAAAGACAAACTAAGAATAAACAACCTGTTCTTTATTTTGCATCTATCTGAGACAAATATTGAATAGTTAAGTATGCACAAACAGGTAGAATATGAATTCAAACCTAGCATTAAACAGTTGCTCTCCTGGCCATATAAATAGACCTAAAATGGTAAAAAAAAAAAAAAAAAAATTATAATTAGCAAAAATACAAATCAATTAGCAAAAATACAAATCAATAAACCTAGGCACCAAACTCTGTACTCTAAGGGAGAACTCACTGCCATGGAAAGGCTGGGGGAGTGAATTTGGTGGTTAGAAGGTGCCATATTCCGCCGGGCGGTGGTGACGCACGCCTTTAATCCCAGCACTCGGGAGGCAGAGCCCAGGCGGATCTCTGTGAGTTCGAGGCCAGCCTGGGCTACCAAGTGAGTCCCAGGAAAGGCGCAAAGCTACACAAAGAAACCCTGTCTTGAAAAAAAAAAAAAAAAACCCAAAAAACAAAGAAGGTGCCATATTCTAATCATAGTTCCAGCTCTAATGAGAAAAATAGGCATAAGTAAAGAAAGAAAACACTCATTGGAAAATTAAAATAAAAGAATGAATGATCTCTTAAGTGTCTCACTGGTCAATGAAGAAAGATGAACTACAGTCGTGTGCATGTATAAGAAGAATACAGCATCTTGAAATCACCAGGCACACCCTAAGCCCTATTCAGGGATGTGCGGTACTTTCAAGTCTTTTACTTGTACCAGTCTAAAAATAATTAAAAGTAACTGAGTGATAGTGAAGTCAAGAAACTGTTACTGATTATTTAAAGAAAGCAGCAGGATAAAATTAATGATGGAAAAAAAGGGAAATTAAGGAATTAGAAAATCAGAAAAATGACGGGATTGGGATAAAGCTGGCAAAGTAAAGCATATCTAACTAATCCTGAAATGAGGAAATTGACAAATAGGTAAACCATTTACTAAAGCAATTAGGAAAGACAAAGTACAAGTATATACACGTAGGAGTGATAAATTAGTTATAATTAGAAAGAGAGGGACTGGTCGACACCTAGGAAAGAATGCTTCATGTAGCGCCACACTCATTATCCATCTGCTTGACAGTGCCATTTATTAATAGGGGAACTCGGAAAAGTTACTAGATGTGTTTTTGTTGTGTTAGGAAACTACCGTATGCTGTGTGGGCTTTTGTGTTCCCTAATAACAATGGACAGATACTATACACACATACATGTATGCATGCACACATATGCAGGCATGTACGTGTGTATAGACCTGCATGTGCACACACACATATGCACACATGCACACACTTACACATGCACACATCCATGTCCCCACCAAGGCTCTTAACTTCCCCAGAGCTTTCTAGAATTGCTCCTAAAGTTTCAGTTAACGTACCTAGACAAGTCTTCCTATTTGTAATGTCTGCCCAGAATCTGAGGAACCACTCAATACTTTAAGTTTTGGCGGCCACTGTTGCTGATGTTTCTTGGATAGGTGGGATGTTTTGTTCCTTTTTGCTTCCTGGTGGCCACAGAGCACTTTTCTAACTCTGGTCCAGGCACTCTTAGAGCATGCAAGATGTGTGTGTGTGTGGGGGGGCATCTTCCCAGTGCTCATCTCCTCCCCAAGCAATGGGTTTGGGGAAGTTGAATTCCCAGGTCCCAGGCATCATCCTGGAGCCTCCTCTACCCTCCCCAATCCACCTCCTCACCATCACCTGTCCTCCAAGCCTTGGGCTTGGCTCTTCAATCTTAACAGCATTTCTGCAATTGCAGGTTCTTTTCTCAGCACATGCACGGGGCTGTCTGAAAACAACACTGTCCTTACCCAGGGACACAGGAAGTAAAGGAAGTCGGTACATGGAAGAGGAAAAAGCATGCTCACCATAGTGCCTCACTCTGGGGTCTGCCTTCTCAGGCTGGCCAAGCATACAAGAAGGTGTTGGTGACGTCAGTGCTACAGGGATAATTCTGACTGTGGATTCCCCAAGAAGGGCAAAGAGTGGCTGAACACATCCTTGCTTACTGGTTCTAGACAACCTGGCGCAGATATACCTAACAGCAGCAAGTCTGCCATTGTGCAAGCAACATTGGAGTCCAAACTCAACAGATCTGGGTTTATCAGGAGCAGGTGTGGCAGGCTGAGGGTGGGCGCTGGAAGCTGAAAGAGCTTCTCTGTGAGAAGAGCTACTTCAGGAGGGCTCAAGGTACTGAAAAAGACCTGAAGAGAGACATGTGAGAATGGAAAATCTGTCAGGCAAGCAAATGGGGGTAGGGTGGGGTGGAAGGTAGAGATTGCGGGTGTGTTTGGAGGTCCATGCAAGGTTGGGCATGGAAAAGAGATGGTGTGTAAGACAGAGCCTGTCTGTGGATGGACTGCAAGACCTGGAGACGCTTAGCCATAGAGTGTGAGTGATGTGATTTTTACCAGTTTCTCATCCCTGTGACAAATGCCTATGAGAACTTACTTAGCTCACAGCTTCAGAGATGTCAGTCCACGGTCAGCTAGCTCCATTGTTTCTGGGCTGGTGGTGTCCGGAGGATAGCAGGAAGGAAGGGTGTAGGGGAGCCTAGCCCTTCACCTCATGGTGGTGAGGAAACAAAGAGACAAGGTGTAGTCCCCCAGAGCATGATCCCAGTGACCCAACATTCTTTTCGTCCTAAACTGAACCTGTGTCCCTTGGGTAGTGTCTCTTGATTGGCCTCCCCTGGCCCTGCTCTGCTCTCTGCTTCTGTGAATTTGCTCTTCTGAGTTCTCCACGTAAGTGGAATCATAAAAACAGTTGTCATTTCACACCAAGTTTATTTCATTTAACATGTTATTTTCAAACTTCATCTACATTGTGATACATCCCAGAATCTCAACTTTTTAAATGGCTGAATTACATTCCACATCATGGACATACATTAATATACATATACATTATATATATATATATATATATATATATTCACACATATACATATATATGTTAACAGATGTTCATTTGCTTCTTTCTTCTGGCTGCCAGGAGTAATGCTGAGTTAAATGTGTAATTATTCTTTTTGAATCTTTACTTTTAATTCTTGGAGGGTTATATACCTAGGAGTAGAATTTTGGGAAATTCCTTATTTAAAATAATAACACTTTTTGAGGACTGGCCTTCTCTTTCTGCACATCAGCACCCTTCTGTCTTTTAACCAGCCGTACATCTGGGTACAGCTCAGCACAGAGAAGGCAGGGCAGCGGAAGGTGCTGTGGCTGTCCCTCCTCCCTACACCGTATCTCAGTGGAAGGTGAGGCAGAGAGCAGCAGATCCCCTTTCTCTTTTCTCCCTTTTTTATTCACTTCCTTTTCCTTCATCCCATGGGGTGATGCCACCCACATTTAGGGTGGTACAATCTTTCCTCCCCAGCTAACCTCTCTGGAAACATCCTCACAAACACACCTCTTAGGTGACTCCAAATGCAGTCAGGTTGACAGTGAGGATGGGCCATCCCAGCGGCCATTCTGGTGGAGGTGAAGTGATATCTTATTCTTACTTTTTCTATTAATATTTTAGTAAGTGTGCTAAGGAGTTTCTTTTTGATATTTTTTACTACAGATTTTACTTTTAAAATTAGTTTACAGAATAATTAGTCTCATTTGCTTTTTTTAACTTTTTTCTTTCTTTTTAGAGTTTGGCTACTAGGTAATGCCTCTTTGTGATCTTCATTTTCTTTTCCTTAATAAGTCAATGCTAAGTATCTTTGTATGTGCTTGCTGGATGCATCTTGATGTTTCATTTACCTTGCAGATGAACGAGAACAGACCGCCATTGAATCACTCATCCTATTCTGTCCAAGTGAACCTTTCCTCCAGTGTGGCATGGCCTCCTCTCTTTTGTTTGTGAGTAGAGGGACACTGGGGAGGTGTGCCTGTGTCCTCCTGAGGCAGGAGGCTCTGAACAGGTCAGAAGAAGCCCTTGCCTCTCTTTTCCACAGCTGCATGGTGAGGAGGGCAGCTGCCTCTCTGCTCCTTCCCTTCCAGCTCCTTCCTTCTTAGCTCCTTTGCTCTTAGTCCAGCTATCAGATTCTGGCCCTGTTGCTACGAACCTTGTTCCAGGTGACTCTGCCCCAGGGTCTTAGCTCCTGGGACTATGTTGTTGGCTCTTTAAGCTTGTTTTCCATGCTTTTCTGGCTAGTGAGAAGGAGTGTGGTGTCTAATATACCTGATCTTGTCTGTCATGACCCTACTGCTCTACAGGTTTCCCATCTGATGTCATTGCTGATGCTGTCCCCTCTCCACACGGTGCCACCAGCCTCTGAAACCTGCTCCATAGGGACAGTCTTAACTCACAATGCTGAGAGGCAGCCAGAGTGCTTGTTTCAGCCTGCTGGACCTTACCTTGCACATTGACCTGGTTCTGGTGCCATCCTGAAGTTAATTAAAAAGTGCTTGTTTTTAGGGGCTGGGGAATAGCTGTGCAAGCATAAAAAAAACTCTCTCCAGCCCCAGTATCCATGTAAGAAACTGGATAGTGATACATGCCTTTAATCTCAAATCCTTGCCCCAGGGAAGTAAGGACAAGCGAACCTATGGGGCTTGACATCTGGCCAGACAGTCTAGCCCAAGGGGTGAGCCTCTAGTCCCAGAGTCACCCTGTATCAGAAAACAAGTATAGAGGCCTCTTGAGGAATGACACCCGAAGTTGACTCTACACACAGGCACATCTGCACACACACACACACACACACACACACACACACACACACACACACTCATGAACAATGAAAAGTGTTGATTGTTAGTGTTGAACCACCTAAACCTTAGTGCCAGTTGGGGAACACTGCCTCTGAACTTGAGTGCTCATAGCACTGAGTCTGGAGATGAAGATGTCCAGGGGGCTAGATGGACAAAAGACAAAATATGGGCCATGTCGTATGTCCACACAAGATCTGTGAGGACTGGGCTGTCACACGGCAGAGGTCACCTATATGGAAGGCAAGTGGATGAGGCCCTGGGCGCTGGTCCAAGGGCCTTATTAGCTGAAAACCTCAAGCTCTGCCTCCCAGTACTTTCCAAGGAGCAGACATGTTCACTGCGACCTGCATGTGTTCAGAAATTCTGGGCTGACAATCTGGTAGCCCAGGCCCAGTGGCATCTCTCGTGACTAGTGCGCGGCCCTGGCTTGTGGAGAACTAAGACTCATGTAGGAATGAATTATGTGGAACTGTCTTTCCCTTTCATCTGGAGAGGCACAAACCCCTAATTTCTTAAGCCGAGTAGCCCATGTGTTTATGTATTTAACACCTCAAAACAGCAGGGAATAATTAGTGGTTTGAAAACACGTTAACAAAACCGAGAGCCTTTTCAACCTTCAGACTCATAATATATGTAACTGCACAGTAACCAGCCTGAAGGGGGAACAATGCTCTTTTGTGAGAGGGATACCCCTTCCCCCACCTCTCCCCCGGGATGACCATACCCTGGACTTCCTGTCCCATTCAAGCCTTAACTGGACAGGCAAATATTTAGAACTAAGGGTGTTCAAGAGGACTGGAGGTTTTTGCCTGGTTGCAACTGGGCCAGGTCCTCATTGTGCATGATTATATTTAATTTCATGTGATTCTCTAGCAAGTCTTCTCTCTCATTTGGAGCCAAATATCTAAACAAATTTTGCTTCAGGCCTTAAAATACAAGTAGGTGTAAGCAACATTAGGGCAGCTTTGTGGGGGTTGGGGGTGGGGTAAGGCAAATAAGATGTTGAGTTCTGGATCCCAGCCAGGCGGCTCGGCTCTTTTACGCATTTATCGATCCTGTGTTTGTCCCCAAGGTCAGCCAGGGCTTGGTGACAACTGATTTTTACAAATTTCGTGTGCTTTCCCACTCCCCACCTGTGAGTTGGGAGGAATTAACTATTCCTCTATTAAAACGTGTTCTTTTGCTGGTGAATTGATGGTATTTTCAGCTCTTCGCAAAAAAAAAAAAAAAAAAAAGAAAAAAAAAAGAAAGAAAAGGAAGAAAGTCCCTTTAGCACTGCTGTTGAACTTGAGGCAGCTGTGGCCTGAGGGACTGGGGGAAGGAGGGAAGTTCTGTCTGCATTATTCATCTCCCTGGGGGGAAAAGGGTGCTGGATGCCAGGAGGAAGCAGATTTGTTTTTAAGTCAAAGGAAACACTGGATGGGCCGGATGAATCAGCAAAGAGTTTGCTCGGCTTTTCCTCTGTTTACTTTGCAGTAACCACAAAACGCCTGCAGGGGGAGTTTTCTTATTACTGTTTTCAGAACCCCGCTACAGAAAACTATTTGTGGATTCCCTCCCTTTCCTAACTCTCCCTCCGAATCTGTTTTCACTACTTGATGCGAAATATGTTTGCACCAAAGCACCTCTCTTAGCTCTTGCTTCTAAAGGCTGGCTGTGGCACAGAGAAGGTAGGTAAGAAGGACACTACTGGGTAGCAAGGATTGGGGAGGGGGTGGGGAAAATGTGTGGAGGAATGGAGGGTATTTTTTTTTTAATGTCTTGCACATCAGCAAGGTCTGGACTGGGAGGCAGCCAGTGATGGGGTGAAGGTGAAGATGCAGACTTCAGAGGGTTGTGAGGTCAAGACAGCTTAAACATTAGAGATGACCCCTCCCTGCCCCACCCCCTTCCCCTCAGTGGTCCCTGTAAGTCCAGCTGCAGAACTAAGAGAAGCCACAGAAGTATGAAAGGACAGAGGGCAAGAGGTGTGAGTAAGTGTGTGTGTGTGTGTGTGTGTGTGTGTGTGTGTGTGTGTGTGTGTGTGTGTGTTTGTGTTTGTGTGAGAGAGAGAGACAGAGACAGAGACAGAGACAGAGACAGACAGACAGGCAGACAGACAGACAGAGAGCTGAGGCTCTGGTCCCCTCCTGAGAATGACCAGGAGGAAGAAGAGGGACAGAGAGAAGGTATGGATCCAGACTCCAGACAGAACATCTATTCTTAGTAATAAACCAGGCCCTGTGGTCTCGTGGGCATCTGAACTGCCGGAGCTAGGGAACTCCTGCTGGACAGCAGCGGTGAGGAACAGAGAAGATGGTCTGATGGCATCCACTCAAGCAGGAAGAATGAAAAGGAGAGGAGGCCTGATGTTTGGCAAGTGGCTGAGAGAAAGTGGGAGAGACCCAGGGTCTCAGCTCTCCACTTGCACAGGGATTACCAGGGACAGCTGCCCGAGAGGAACCAGAGAGTTTCTGGTCCTCCCAGGAGGTCTGTGCAGCTGGTTCAGCAGCCTGACCAGAGGCATGGTGATCCCACTGGGAACCTGGGGCCACTTCGGGCCTGCCCCAGTGTGATGGGTTCTAAGCAGACAACTTCAGTTCCTCCCTCTTCTATGTGATTCAAGTCACATGACATAGGACTTGGCCTGCAATTGAAGAACTGGGGCAAGGCAGGTAACGTAGCATTCTAGAGGTGGTAGGCCTGCACACCAGGGGAGGGGTGCTGAGCACCCTCAGGGTAGGAATATAACAGAAAAGGTGGTTTTCAGGGGGGGATTTGATGACACCTGTCAATATTTTTAAAATGTGTATTTACTACAAAGAATTTATGTTATAGAGCCCTTTAGCAAGGGAAGCTTAAAATAATGTTAAGTACTGGAAAGGTTGTTAGAGATAAATTAAAATGCAAAAGCTAAGCGGTTGATAGGGGACTGTTGAAACTAAAATAAAACAAATACATAACACAGAATACGAGCAGCCTTTCTGGGAAAGAATGAAACACATCTACCCAGGATGATCTAGAGTGATCCCACAGTATTTTATTAAGGGAAAGTAACCAGAAAAGAATGTGTTTAATTTTATTTGTGGAAAAGTAAAGAATCTGCTTGTAGGTACAAAGTCATCTGTGGATTGACGGCCTCTGGGAAACAAGAAAGGTGGGGAGTGGGAACAGACCATATTCCCCACTGGAGTTTTGGGTCTTCATAATTCTTTAAAAAAAACCTGTATTAATTTTGTAATTAAACATGAATTCTGTGATAGTGTGATGTTTGTCTTCAAGCCTCAGAAATGGAGAGATGAATCATTTCCTGGGGCCCTGGCATTTTTGTCTCAGAAATCCATATTCACCTAAGATCAGTCATGCTCTATGAAAGAGAAGCTTGGGGTAATGGGTGAGCCTGGAGGCAGCTGCACCTTCTTCATCTAAACCCCTCACTATGTGCTTACCCAGTCAGCAGGCACAATATCACCTCCCTGTGCTCGCACTGGCTATCTCACAGTCCTCCCTGTGCTCGAACTGGCCATCTCACAGTCCTCCCTGTGCTCGCACTGGCCATCTCACCCTTGGCTGTCTTCTTGGTCCCCCCAGCAGTAACCTCTTAGGTTTTCCTGAAAGTCACTCACTGTCTTTCTAATAGTCGTTGGCCTTCAGCCTCTTCTGTTTTCTTTTCTATCAACCTTCTGCACAGGGCTCTTCAGGATCTGTCCCAGCTCGCCTCCTATACCCTTTCCTCTCCCTAGTCTTACCTAGCCCAGTGGCTTTGAGTACCCACTGTGAATAATGCCGCTTCCTGTTCTCTCTTAATGTCTCCCTTTCTCCTCACCCTCCTCTCCCCTTCCTATTTCGTCCTTCCTCCCCTCCCCTTTCCCTTCCTCTACCACCTCTTTCCTTCCCCCCTTTTTCTCTCTCTCCCTTCTCTTCTTTTCATCTCCACCCTCAGTCTCCCCAGTAGTTCAGCTTGCTTTCTTCAGTTTTTCCCCATTCCACAGAGTCCTGGAAATTCACATTAAGACAGAGCTGAGAGGCTGATGAGATGACTCAGTGAGAGAGGCACCTGTCACCAACCTTGATGACATAAACAAAGCAAGCAAGCCTGATTTAGTGAATGTCACACGAAATAATGTGTCGATGGGGTAACTTACCAGAAACAAAAACACTGTAGAATGATCGTGGGGCCAATTCTCAAATAAGATACAACAATCTTGAAATGCACATACCGAACATGAAAGGAAACTGAGGCATTTTTAAAGATACACAGGTCCTCGGTGACAGCTGGGACATCAGCACTCCATGCTAGTAATCAATAGCCCAAGAAGACAGAGAATCAGTAACAGCAGAGGCCCAGAGGAGCCATCAATCAACCTGACCAAATTAACACACAACACATCTCACCCACAAGTGCCAGCACACACTCACTACAAGGACACAGGAGCATTCACCAAGAAGACATGCTATGTCACAAACAAACACAAATCAGAGAGAATCTAAAAATCTATTCTCCAGCCAAAAAAGAACAGTATAAATTAACGACAGGAAAGTATTTGGAAGTTGCTCAAATGCTTGGAAACTAGACAACAGGTTTCTCAAGTGCCATGGCTCATTGAGGAAATATCAAGGATAATTTGAAAATATTTTTGAATTGAATAAAAGTTAAAACACAACTTATGAGACTATGGAATACAGATAAACAGAAGTTACAAGGAGGTACATAGTATTGACTCTAGTAAAGTAGAAAAACATTCTCAAATCTATATATAATAAATTTTGTTTTGCATATGTGTGTGTGTATTGTGTGAATGTACATGTGTATCCATGCTCATATCTATGCTCATACTCACATATGTGTGTGCATGTGTGTGTGTGTGTGTGTATGGTGTAAATGTACATGTGTATCTATGCTCATACTCACATATATTGTGCATATGTGTGTATGTGTGTGTGTATATGTGTAAGGTGTGAATGTATATGTGTATCCATGCTCATGCTCACATATGTATGAGTGTGTGTGTGTGTGTGTGTGTGTGTGTGTGTGTGTGTGTGTATGGTGTAAATGTACATGTGTATCCATGTTCATGTTAACATGTGTGGAAGTCCAAAGTTGACAGATAATGTCTTCCTGAATCACACTCCATTTTCTTTACTGACACAAGTTCTCTTGCTACACCAGATCTCCCCAGTTCCAGCTCATTTAGCTAGCCGTCTTGGCTTGGGCTCCCCTGTTTCTGCCTCCTGAGTATGCCCACCATAATGGCCCTGTTCTTACATAGGTGCTGGGGGTTCAAACTCAATGTGTCATGATACTCCATCCAGTGCTTTACCCACCGAGCCATCTTCCTAGCTCAACAATAATAATTTTAACACTAATCAGTAATAAAATGTTCTACCTTCTAAACTTAAAAAGAGACAAATTGAAGCCACAGCAAGCATCAGGAAGCAAAGGATAACAGTATATTTGAGCCGAGGGTTTTCTGAAACAGATCCACTTCTAGGCTGCAGCGTTACCCTCCAAGAGAGTCACGGTGCTGTTCCCGAGCAGACAGCAGACTTTGGACACACTTTAAGTTTGTTTGATGAAAAAAAAAAAAAAAAACAACAAATAACCACTCCTGGAATACTCACATTTTGAGTATTATTATCTTGTCTTTAAATAGTGCACAAGCAAAGAAAATTTAAAAAGAAAATTAGAAGATATTTAAAATTAAATTCACAGTGACCATAATACTCATATAAAAACTTATGAGGTATATCAAAAGCAGTAAATCTGAAGAAATTTAAAGCTTTTGGTGCGTATTAGGAACAATGAAGGACTCAATATCAAAGAGCAAAGCCCTTATTCAACGGTTATAGGAAAAGAACAGCAAAATTAATAGAAAGTAATAAAGACTCAGAAGATAAGATTGATATTAGGAGTGAATGGAACACAGGTTTAGACATTGTAGAGATTAACTAAATGATCAAAAGAATCTTATTAAAACTTCATAGGAACATTAGATAAACTAGATAAAAATGCCAGAAAAATAAAACATTAAAAAAAGCTAACCTAGGTTGCACCTCAGTCATAAGGGGAATTCAGATTCTCCTGGAGGGAAGAGTCAGACCTACCTATGGGTACCATTTTCTAAAGGCAAGGAGGAGAGGACTTCAACCCAAGCTTCAAAGGATCCCTGGACAGAACCCACATCTGCTTCAAAGAATCGGCACAGAAACCAAGTTTCCTAAATGCCTCGTTAGGGGCTGATGGTGCCATGGCCCTAAAAGTAGAAGGACATAGTGTAAAAAGAAAGATCATGCCCACATCTCTCCTATGAACAAAGAGACAAAAACCTTAAAAACACCAGTGAAGAGGATTCAGCAAGAGAGTAAAACTATATTTCATCTTAAATAACTCCCAATTTCTGCTGGGAAGGTGTTATGGTTTGAGAGTTGGAAACCAACTGCAGTCACCCCAAACTCACAGGTGATTAATGAAGGTTGATCTTGCCATAAGATAGTGAAAATCAACTTCAATATTAATAAATTCTCTGAGCAAACTAGGGAAAGAAACATTTTACTCATTAGAGGCAGAAAATATTACAGCACACACTGGGTAATGAATATTCAAAAACGTCCTTAGTACCCAGCAAAGGGAGAATGCTGTTGTTAACAAGTTGTGGCCGTTTTTCTGTAAGCACCAGCCACTACACATGACAAGAGAGAGAAAGAAGAGAGAGATGGGGCGTGAGAGAAAGAGGCAGAGGGAGGGAGAGAGGAGGGAAAAAAGAAAGAAAAAAGACAAGAGAAAGACAGACAGACAGACAGACAGACAGGAAGGGGACAGCATTGCTAAGAGGGAGCAATACCGCAGTTATTTTCCAATACAGTTGCCCAAGTGGAGAATCAAAAGCAAAATTTGACTGCAACCAAAATAGTCACATAGAAAATATAAGTTCTTAAATATATATATTAGCAACAAAGTTATCCTTTATTCACAAAGTATCCTTCTTGGAAATACCTACAAACCTTAAAACAGGACATCAAAAGTTGTAAGTGGAAAGAACACCAGGGCAAGCTTTTGGATAGTAAGACTCAGAAGGGTAAGTATGGATATAAAATATTCATAGTTGATTTCTTACTCAGTGTGTCTTCCTAAAAGTTAACAATTTGCTTTAAGGCAGAAGTTGATGATTTTGCCATTTTTCAGTTATTGCTTAGTTTCTAATAAGGTGTGGCATCAAAAAGTTAGACTGAACAGATCATATCAAAAGAACATCTATATACTACAATAGTCATTGTTTGGGTAAATATTTATATAATTACCTTATTTTATGACTAAATCATGAACCACTCTAAAATTACTATTATCACTTAATTTGTATAAGGATTTTTACTTATTTTATTATATAACTGATGATATTTCTGAAGAGCACAGTGGGGTTTGTAACTTGCTCTAACAGATTTCCATTTCATGAGAAAGTGTTACAATTAGGGCTTTTTTTCTTTTTTGGCTGAGGGTCTAGAAAAACAGTGTGAAATAGCCTACACAGTGATATGGAGATCCAGAAACTGACACCCTGAAATACATTGCTTGACTTATGACAGGCTGGGCACTGGAGATCAGCCTGGAAAGGAGGGATCATTTAATACACCAACTATAAGCCAATTGTTGTTTTTATGCAAAACAATGAAACTTGATTCCTGCCTCACTATCTCAGGACCAGCTCAGAAAATCAACTCCAGGTGGCTCACAGACAGAGTGACCTGGTGTGTCTCCTGAATGCTGTTTCAGTATGCCCTTTCACATGCAGGACCAAATGGTAGAAAAGATATTTTTTTAAAGCACAAAATCTACTCACCATAAAGGGAGAGATGGATAGTACTTTCCCGTTTGCAGTAGGAACTTCTGTTCATGAAAGCACATGGACAGGCTGTGAAAGGCCAGACCACGATGTAGAGAGTCACAGTGGGCAGAGCTAAGTGGGAAGAATCAGATGTGGAGTACAGAAGGATTCCCACATGTCAAGAAGAAAAATATGCAGAAATTATGAAGACATATTTTCCTGGAAAGGAAACATGAACAGTAACTAAATATGCAAAGTAGTCCTTGGCCACATCAGAAGTCAGAAAAATTCAGGTGCACAATTCCACAGTGCAAGACTATTTTCTGTTTACTATTTGGACAAACATTGGAAAGTTTATGGTACGTGGTTTCATGAGGCACAATTGATAGGCTTTCTCTATATTCAGGGTCTTGTGTCATTAGAAACAAGCACTTTGCAAAATGACTTGGTACTGTTTTATAAACATGAACACTTGATTAAATAGTGTCACTCTTCCTAATTAACAGACCCCTTTGCATATGTGTGCCAGAAGACAAACACGTGAATGTACACAAAAATATTAACCACGATAGCAAAACCAGAAAGCAGCCTAAATTCATCAACTAGAAAATCAATAAAGCCCTTTTTAAAGAATAGTCTTGAAATGGATAATTACAAGCAATGGGAATGTAGTTGTATAGAAGCCTCCGATGAATTCTATAAGTATAATGTAAAAACTCCGTCAACAGTTCATACAATATAGTGCTGTGGCTATCAGACAGGAAGAAATAGAATTGAATAATATAGCACATACAGAAATACACACATACACAGATACACTGTAACTGAAATAAAACCTCAGAGTATTAGATGTAAAATTCAGAAGGGAAATTAGTTTCTGCGGTGAGGACATGGGTTACAGGAAGAGTATTGTAGGACAAAGACTTTGGTTTGATTTGATGGGCTTATATTCTGCTTCTTATTCACAAATATTTTTTTGAGTGGTACATGTGGAATTGCAAAAAGAACACTTGCCGTGTAGTTCTAGTTTACTGCTAAAAATATACCACAGGAGCTGGAGAGATGGCTCAGCTGTTAAGAGAGCATGCTCCAAGTTCAGTTGCCAACATATCCCGTGGCTCACAGCTGCTTATAATCCCAGCTTCAGAGGGATCCAGTGCCTTTGGTCTCGACAGGCACCTGCACTCACATGCACATGCACATAATTGAAAATAATAAAAATAAAATCTTAAAACGTGTATTGTGACTGAACATGGAGTTTTCTGTCCGCCTAAGAGAAGGAATAAACCGACTCAGTTCCTAAGGTACCGCCGGAAGCCACACATACCAGTTGTTCAGGTAAGCAATGTTACCAATGAGTGAAGTGGGGATCGGGCAAGCATCGCTCACTCCTCACTAGTGACAACAGCTTCCCATGAAGACCTGTGGCAGAAGCTCTCCTCCCAGCTCCTCTCCAACACATGACTTTGACAGAATGTCTTTGTGACTTTCTTTCCCTAGAGGCTTGACCAGCATGTGCTGTCCACCAGTCACTAAGTCTATGAGTTCTATAATGCTCTCAGGTCTATGACATGGTCATAAACACAAGAGGCACCTTCAGCCACTGGTCAGCAGAAGCCACCTCCTATTCACGGCTCGTTTTCTGCCAATATTGACCACAAAACCTATTTGTAGCATGGGTTAGTTGCTGTTTGTTTAAAGCTTTGTGTATATCAGTTTGAGACATTCACAGAAAAAACTTCAAGTCCCTATAATCATTTAATTTGTATAAAGATATTTACTGTATTTTAACAGGGTAATTAAGATCCATGTAGATCCCAGTGCTGTAAGGCCAAGACAGCAGGAGTGGCTTGACGTGCTCATGGAGGGTTTTTGACCCTCAGACCCTTGACTTTGGCTCTTTGACCTTGCGAAGTTGCTGAAGGTCAGTCTCGAACTGACCTGAGTGTTCAGCAGCTGTCCAGTCAGAACAAGACCACAGGGCTGAGGTGAGTGGTGGTGGCTGCTGCCTCAACTTTCAGAGTTGGAGAGCTGCCAGAGTGTTGATAGTCAGGGAAAGGTGACAGGGAGCCTGGAGGGTCCCTCCCTAGGTGGAAATTCTAACTACTAAGAAGGAAGCCAGAGCTGGATGGCCAGAGACTTGCTGGTTGGACCAGCTTCTCAGCGGCCTGCCTTGATGCTTCATAGAACTCAAGCCTCCCTCCCCCACCTCCTTCCCTCCCCCACCTCAGGGCACTTTCTGCTGCCACCAGCCTCAGTGTCTGCCTTTCCTTCCCAGCCAGTCATTTTTGGTGGACTTCCTCACTGTTTCGGTGAAACTGGATGGAACCTTCATTCTTATGTGAACTAAATAGGCCTTCCAGCCTGGGGAAACAGTTGTCTCCAAACCATGGGTCTGCACCAAAAATCCCTGGGAAGCTGACCTGGCCTCTAAAACTCTATCTGAGTTGAGGCTCTGAAGGGGAGGTTGCCCTGGGTGGTGGGATTATGTCCTAAATGCCATCTCAGAAAGCAAGAAGTGACACATGAGAGGCGATGGGGAGATGGTAAGGCAGAGACGAGGGCTATGCAGCTCCAAGCCAGGGGTTCCCCATCTGGAAGAGCCCTTGGAGGCAGTGTTGCTTGACACCTTGCTATTTCAGGCATTGAGTCTTCAGTGAGACAGTGGTTCTCTTTGAGATCCTTTGGCTTGTGGTGATTTCTCACAGCAACTGTAGCAAATATTAGACTTTGGAAATGCATTATTTTTAAGTTTTGGGCTCTATTATAGCTAATTTTAGAAATGGAAACCATGAACTCTGTATCTGAGCTACAGTGGGTCTTGGCAATGCCAAGCACTTCCCCTTCATGGGAGCCTGGTGCCAGTCTGGTCAATTGTTTTTCTGCAGCTGATCAACACCCTCCCTGTGGCCTCCTGCGTTCTCCAACAGCTCTCCTTTTCCCAGCTCCATACTGCTGCAGGTGACATGAGAGGCCCCCTTCCTCTGGTTTTACTGATTGGTGACGCTGTCCAGTCCTGAGAGTAGGAAGCTCAGGGTGGTCTCCAGCAGATGTCCCAGCATCTCACCTGGTAGGCAGTAAAGACCTGCTGTGCTGTGTTGTTGAGAGTGAGGGGAGGAGATGTCCTTTGTCCTCAGCAATGTTGTAAGTGGAGCTTCCTGTCTTGACTGTGTGTCCTGTGAACCACCAAGTCTAACTCTCCTGAGCCTCCACGGTTGTGACCACTGAACTCACTAAACGGGCTAGTGCAATAATAGCTGGAGGTTTGTTTGAGGGCTATGTTTGATTTTCATTCATTTAAATACCCAGATAAGGGGAGGACTGTTAGAGCAAGCATCAGAGACTAGCCTGAGTCCTGCATGGAGATGTCCAAGTGCTCCAGGGCCCTGTGGCTACTATGGGAAAGTCCCACAAACACCCCGATATATAGCCCACAGTCTGCAGGCTGAGAAGTCCAAAGTCAAGGCAGAGGCAGATTCCACATGTCCTAGTTAGTTTCATCCTTTAGCTTGACACAGTCTAGGGTCATCTGAGGAAGCCTCAACTGAAAAGCTTCCTCCATCAGATTGGCCTGTGGTCATCCGTGAGGAGTTGTACTGATTGATGATTAGTGTGAGAAGGCTCAGCCCTTGTTAGTTAGCACCATCCATAGGCAGGTGGGCCAGGGCTGTATAAGAAATCTAGCTCAGGGACACAGAGAGGGGGCCAGTAAACAGGGTTCCTCCATGGTTCCCACCTCCAAGTTCCTGCTGTGACTTTCTTCAGTGATGGACTGTGACCTGGAAGTGAGCGTTGAAATAAACCCTCTCCTTCTCCAAGTTGCTTTTGGTCAGTGTTTTAGCACATCAACACACAGGAAACTGGAACACGGTGTCTGTGGAGGGTCCCCTTCTGGTTCACAGCCAGCGCCTTTTCACTGCGTCTTCATGGAAGTGGGAGGTGCCACGCCAGCCTCTTATTGGGCTGTTAATTTCTCAGTGAGGTCTCCGACCTCATGGCATGATCAACTCTCAAAAGCTCATCCTAGATGTCATCACATTAAGGGCTAGAATGCCAACATGGATTTAGGGATGATAAACACTGAGATCATAGCAACAGGTGTTGGATTTGTAGGTTATGGATCTGATACTACTTAACAGGAAAGGAAGAGGCCACACTGAATCTTCCCGGAGGTCTCAGAATGAATCTAGAGAGGTTCGTGATGCTCTTTCATCAAGAAGGCATCTAGTCTTGCAGTCATCCCATATTCCAAAGTCACCAAAATAAAACAGGCAAGAAGGTCACAGTCAAGTCTGGAGTGGTGAGTCGCTGGTCCATGGTGGGATACTGGACTAGAGCCTGGATCAGCCATGGTGCACAGCCTTCAGAAGGGCCAGGCTCCGAGCCTCACTCAGCTGGTACAGCCAAAGCCAGCAGGGGATCTCACTTTATCTTATCTGCGAGAGACCAGGTACACGATCTGTATGATGTAGATGTCCAAGGAGTAGAAAGAAAATGGGCGACAGTTCCCCAAACCCTGGGAGACTCTGGTGCTTCCATGGGGAGGCAGAATGAGGACAAGTTGTAACACAATCAATAAAGGCTTTGGTGGTGTTTTATATAATGAAACCACAGCGAACAGAAAATCCCTATTCTCAAGTAATTTATATGAGGTGTTTTTAAGTCACCAGGGGGTCAATTCAATTTAGAATTTACACATGGATTCATGGACTTAGCAGCTTGAATATGACTTTCTACACCTCCTGTTCTCTCTAGCCTACCTGGTTTTCCCCAGGAACATGCAACCTCAGGGCTTCTGGGAGGCTGTGGGCTGCTTGGAGGGTGGTATGTTGCCTTTCTGCTGGCAAAAGAGTTTGGGTTTCCTATTAGAAGTAGAATGTGAGTGAGAGAATTTTTCAAAGAGCTTGGCCTATAGTGTCATGTGGTCCTGAATGATGAACAATGCTAGCCCTTACCTCTTCATCCACTGTACTTGGTCGTCCAGGATGGTGCTGGAGCACAGCTGGGCTGCCTCTCCACCTGGCTCTGGAGAGGAGGAAGAGATACAGGGGCAGGAGGATCCTCCTGCTTCTCTCACAGAAGAATGGGCCTGAGGTACTTGTTCTCAGCTTGGTGGCTTGCAAAGGTTGAGAAGATCTGCTTCATCCCTTAGGTGCGGGTGGTATCAGTGTGCTAGCAGGGGCAACGAGCCTCAGTGAGACAGAGAGGAGAAACTACAGCCCGTCCCGCTGAGGGTGGGAGGGCTGCCCACCAGCGCCGGCACAGCACACTCTCAGCTTGGCCTAACAGGCTAGGGAGCTGTGGCAGGGTCTCTTGGTGGAACCTACGGACCTGTGGGCCTTCATCTCCCTTTGTGTCTCTCTTTCTGTGTTTTACTCTGCTCCCTCAGTCTTTAGATGCTGTGATCTTCCTCAGAACTACCCACCAGGCTCTTGGGAGCCCTGGATGCTGAGCTAGCTACCACTGTTTTCTTCTTTCTTGCTTGAAATGAGGTGCATTCAACCTTTTCCTGGGGATCAATCCTCCCTTAGCATTCTTAAAAAGGACTCTTCCTGATCCGGTCTCCCATTCCATAAGAATGTAGGGTGAAATTCTCAGACACAGGAATGAACTCTAAGTAGTCCATACTTAGTAAGCACTTAGCAGTCCATACTTAGTAAGCACTCAGTAGTCCATACTTAGTAAGCACTGTGTAGTAATTAACCAAGTGAGTCAGTTAGAGTGCCATGTGTGATTGATTACTATATTAACATAGCATTTCCAATTTTGTTGGAAACAAATGCATTAATTAATAACCGGGCAGTTTCACCTCCTTGTACTTTAGAAATACAATTAGGCTGCTTATATCTTTCCATTTTATAAACTGAAAAGCCAAAATAATCTCCCACAAAGGAAACATGGAGATCAAATGCCTTAGTATTAAGGGGTCACTTCTGTTACAAGACACTGCAGTTTTAAAAGAAGGACACATTTCACTGTGCAAATTCTACAAATACTTTATGATGAAATTTAACAAAAAAAATAGTTAACAAACTGTAATTTGGTAAAAAAAAAAAAAAAAAAAAGCAAAGCGGGGTGGCTAGCTGAACATTATACATGATAAATGTACCTCCTATCTATCTAGACCCCAGAGTTTGTAGAGTGAACGGGGAACCGCCAGGCAGAAGTCAGGGTGAAACAGTTCAAGCTTGCTGTGACAAAATCTGTCCTCATACTTCTCTGACTGGCAGAGTGAACAAGCTGCCCATTGCTGGTGGAAATAACAGAGAAGGGAGATTTAAAAGAAAAGTCTCCCTTGTGGGAGGCTGGTTGGAGTGTGTATTTTAATATTAGAAATGAGCGTTCCCTCCAAGTCAACAGTCAAGGACTTTTTGAGACATGTGTGCCTGTCTACTTCTGTCTCCTCTTCCTCCCTCCACCTCAGTAACAGGCACCCCTCCCCCTGCTATTCAGAGTGATTCCCCCCATTGAGACCAGTTGTTGGAGAAAGAGGCAAATCGTAAAAACAAACAAAAGAATAATAAGAATAGTAGCAGCAGAAACAGATGGTTTCGAGGATTTAGCATTTTAATATTTATTTTAAAATAAAAAGAACTTATGCTATTTGCAAGTAATTCTAACAACATGAAACTGAGTTAAAAAAAAAAAAGTTACAGGCCCTTGTCCCCACAACCCACTCACAGCAATCAATAAAAAGGAGACACAGACTTTCAAGTTTGTATCCCCCATTCAAGCATATGTTGCAAATCCATGTGTATGTCTACATGTGCACAGCATATCATATGCTGTAAATAAAAGCAAAGTGATGGAGCTAGAGAAAGGGCTGTGATGCTAAGAACACTGGCTGCTCATGCAGAGGACCCCGATTCAGTTCCCAGTACCCACATGACTGTTCATAACCATCTGTAATTCCAGTTCAATGGCATCTTAACTTCTTGAGCACTGCACACGTGTTGTGTACACACACATGCAAGCAAACACCCACACACACAAAAATACCCTTTCAAAAAGTGATGATAGCACATACCATTCTGAAACTTTGAATATTTCCAAAACTTTAGCAAACATGGGCAGCTCTTAGAGTCAGCGTACATGAAACTGTTTCATACTATCATGAGGCGCCTCATTCTTTGGTATTTCGATGACTGTATCCAGGTGAGGAGGAAGCTATGTTTAGGTTCATAGAGCTTTTGTGCATCTTTACCTGATTGCATGCTGGCCTAGTGAGTGGACAAGAATGGCCTCATGCTAATATTTCTGTGAGGCCGAGATTCCTAAACATGCTCCTTACATGTGCCCATTCATGAATTTGCCTTCCCTGTGGCAGGTGCAGACTGTGCATGCTATCTACTGTTCTAAGAACCACCATTTCCCACTCTTCCTGCACCAGCTCACATTTCCAGGTAAGAGGCAAAGGCCAGTGGCTCAGAACATTGCAAATTCCATTTCTCTGTTCACTTTTTCTGCAAAATGGGAGGGAAAACTTCCTGTGAAGTGGCTACAGGATTAGGCAACTAATAGGCAAGGAATATCTCTGGCAAACCTGGCCAGTCCAGTACTGACCCTCAGTGTAAAAGACTGGGTGTAGCTGGGTAGCAACCCCTGAAACACTCACTTAGTGGATGATAAAGCCCAGCTGCTTTGGTGAGAGCTATGGGGACCGTGAAAGTAATCTTTTCTGATCAGTGAATTAGAGGCCCAGAGTCTGAGAAGGAGCCTCTGTTCTGCTCACCCTTCTAACCTGCAGAGACGTGGTGGTCTGTGTTGCTTGAGCACACACCGCTGAGGCACTATCCAGCCCTCCATTCTTCTTAGAGTCAGAATATTTCTTTCTTAGTTAGGTTTCTTTTTTAAAAAATTATTAAGAGATTTTCTATTCATTTTACATACCAACCATAGATTCCCCTCTCCTCCCTCCTCCTTCCCCCAGCCTTCCCCCCACCCCTGAACCCACCCCTATACCCACCTCCTCCAAGGCAAGGTCTTCCATGGGGAGTCAGCAGAGCCTGGTACATTCAGTTGAGGCAGGTCCAAGCCCCTCCTCCCTGCACCAAAGCTGCACAAAGTGTCCCACCATAGGCACTAGGCTTCAAAAAGCTAGCTCATGCACCAAGGATGGGTCTTGGTCCCACTGCCTGGGGGCCCCCTAAACAGTTCAAGCTAAACAACTATCTCGCTTATCCAGAGGACCTAGTCCAGTACCATGGGGGCTTCTCAGCTATTGGTCCACAGCTCATGCATTTCCACTAGTTTGGCTGGTTGTCACTGTACATATTTCCATCATGGTCTTGATGTCTCTTGCTCATAGAATCCCTCCTCTCTCTCATAGATTGGACCCCTGGAGCTCTGCCTGGGACTCAGCCATGGATCTCTGCATCTTCTTCCATCAGTTACTGGATGAGAGCTCTATGATGACAGTTAGGGTATTTAGCCATCTGATCACCGGAGTAGGCCAGTTCAGGCACCCTCTTGATTATTGCCAGTAGTCTATGGTGGAGTTATCCTTGTGGATTTCTGGGAACTCCCCTAGCACTCAGTTTCTCCCTATTCCCATGGTGTCTTCATTTATCATGGTATCTCTTTTCTTGCTCTCCCACTCTGTCCCTGTTCCAGCTCAAACCTCCTGTTCCTCTATGTTCTCATCACCCATCCCTTGCCCTCCATTACCCCCCTAACCCCCAGTTTGCTCATGTAGATCTCATCTATTTCTCCTTTGCTGGGTGATCCATGTATCCTTTCTAGGGTCCTCCCTGCTAGCTAGCCTTCCTGGAGCTGTGGGTTGCAGTCTGGTTATCCTTTGCTTTACATCTAGTATCCACTTATGAGTGAGTACATACCATAAACAGACTCCTTCTGAGTCTGGGTTACCTCACTCAGGATGATATTTTCTAATTCCATTCATTTGCCTACAAACCTCATGATGTCATTGTTTTTCTCTGCTGAGTAGTACTCCGTTGTTTATATGTACCACATTTTCTTAATCCATTCTTCAGTTAAAGGCATCTAGGTTGTTTCCAGGTTCTAGCTATTATGAATAATGCTGCTATGAACAATTTTTTGAGAAACCGCCATACTGATTTCCAAAGTGGCTCAACTTGTACACTCCCACCAACAGTGGAGGAATGTTCGTTCCCCTTGCTCCACATCCTCTCCAACAGAAGCTGTCTTCAGTATTTTTGATCTTAGCCATTCTGACAGGTGTAAGATGATATCTCAGAATCATTTTGATTTGCATTTCCCTGATGACTAAGGATGTTGAGCAATTCGTTAAATGTCTTTTGGTCATTTGAGATTCTTCCATTGAAAATTCTCTGTTTAGCTCTATAATCCACTTTTTAAATTGGATTGTTAGGTATTTTGATGTCTAGTTTCTTGAGTTCTTTATATATTTTGGAGATCAGCCCTCTCAGTCAGATATGGGGTTGGTGAAGATCTTTTCCCATTCGGAAGGCTGTCATTTTGTCTTATTGCTGTGAAAAACATCACGACCAAAAGAAACTAGGAGAGGTAAAGGTTTATTTCAGTTTACATCTTGTAGTCCATCATCCAGGGAAGTCAGGGCAAGAACTCAAGGCAGGAACCTGGAGGCAGAAGCTGATGCAGAGGCCACGGAAGGGAGCTGCTTACTGCCTTACTCAGTCTGCTTTTCTCTAGTACCCAGGACCTCAACCTAGGGGAGGTACTGCCCACAATGAACCAGGCCCTCCCACATTAATAACCAATCAAGAGACTGCCCCATGGTCCAATCTTGTGGGGACATTTTCTCAGTTGAAATTCCCTCTTCCTAGATAGCTCTAGCTTATGTCAAGTTGACATAAAATGGTCTCAATGCCCCTCTGACACTCCACTGTACCGTCCCTGCTGATAGGAATTACTGCTGTACCTTGAGTCACACAGCGCTCAAGTGCCTCTGGCTGACTCTACACACATTCTACTCTAGATGTTCTGCCTTGCAGCTCTGCCTTCAGGGTCAGCAGTAACTTTGGGATCTAGAGGGTCCTCTCCTGTAGTAGTCCTGGCCAGAACCAAGCAAGCCCAGCGCTGGAGCCTAGCCATCCTTATTTGCTGTTCTACCCTTATTCCAGAGTCGCCTCTTGGCTGACAGTGTTGGAGGCCAGTCCACAGTGATGGCCTCATGGCTGCCTATTTACCATCCAGAGTCCTCCTTTCTCATTTGGTTGAATCTCTGTGCCCCTGATTCAGTCTCCATTGACAAAAGATTGTGATATCCATGGAGGCCGAAGTGCCACACACAGCTTCATATGCTGTTAATGTTATCTGGCAAGGCCAAATATGTTGCCCACAGCCTCAAGTCCTCCCCACATCCTTGCCTGTGTAGAAAGCCTGGTTGCCTCCCACCGCTCGTGGCCTTCTCTGCTCAGCTGGCCTGGTTCTAAAGACGGGTAACACTGTAGGATCCCCAGTGCATGTCAAGGTCAGCTAAGGACACGTGATGGTTGCTGTCTTTGCTGTCTCCTTAGAAGTCCCATTGTAGACACCCTGGGGACCCTAAAATAGAGAAGATGTCAGAGAAGAGGGAGTGCTGGACTGTAGGGACTGCCACAGCAATGTTTGCATTGTAACCAAATCACAGAGGTGCCCTGGTAAAATGGTTTTTTTATTGCGGCCACTGGAGTGAGCCTTTTCTTTTGGCACCTTACAAACACCTCAGGTGCCACAGAAGTTGTGGCAGAGAGGCTGGGGCTTTTCAGTGGGAATGAATAGATGCTTTCACACAGCCCTGCCCCAGAGCACACTGGCAGACCTTCCCTGGCTGACCTTCCCCATTTCAAGCCAGATCACTTCCGATCTTACTCCGAAGTCCTGCGGCCTATCAATAAAGCCCTCACAAGTGCTGGCTTTATGGAGACTGGAATGAACTGAGGCATTGAAACAGTTTGGTTGTTCTCATGGAAACCTCAACAAAGTCAAGGCAGCTTTAATGGGGGAAAAAGAACACCAGTGTTCAACTAAAAAAGTGCCCTTAACTTCACAATGAAAACATCGGTGTGCCTTGTAGTGCATGGGCTGACAAACGCCAGGCAGATGTGTTTGTGACTCCAACGATGTGAGGCCAGGCACCTGGGGATTTTCCCTGGATGGGTTCTGGGTGATTTCAACAACTGCTAAGTCTTCTTTGGAATAAATTACTCTAGGAAACCTTAGAGGCACAAAAAGAAAACAAGGAAAACCTCTCACAACCCATTGCTCAGCTTCAAAAGTCATTGTCCTTTTTCATAATACCTTGCCTTCCTCTTGTCACTCTGGAGTGTGCCAAAGCAAAGCACAGGCTCATAGAATCTCCAGATAAACGGGTTTTAAAAAGACGTCTTTAAGTTCTATCTATCTATCTGTCTGTCTGTCTGTCTGTCTGTCTATTTATCATCTATCTGTCTTTATCTATCTATATCTATCTATCATCTATCATCATCATCTATCTATCATCTATATCTGTCATCTATCATCTGTCTGTCTACATGTCATCTATCTATCGATCCATCTATTTCTATCATCTATCTATCTATCTATCTATCTATCTATCTATCTATCTACCTATCAATCATCTATCTATCTATCTATCTATCTATCTATCTATCTATCTATCTTCATCATCATCATCATCATCATCATCATCATCATCATCTTCTATCTAATCAGAATTTCCATTTATGGTCTCAACAAATGAGCCCATGAAGAAGGCAAATCTCTTCTCAGGGAACTCTGTGCCCTGCATGACTCAGTACTATTTCAAACAGACCCAATCCCAGGGTGTGTTTACCCTTCATATGACAATGGAGAGGCAGCTTAAACACAGTGTGCTCCAACCTGATTGCCACTAGTAGGCTTCTGGGCTGAGATTTTTCTCTCCTTTCTTCCCTATAGGATACCTCACTGGAGGCTTTGTAGGGAATCTGGGCTCCATCAGGAGCATTGCCCTAAGTCCTGGGTTTATCCATATTTGGGGAGATCAGGAGAAGAGAGTCACTATCCAAGAGTACTTTCTGGTATTCTGATCCATTAAGTGTAGATTCTGGCATTAAAGACACATTACCAATCTGCTATTTTCCAGGCCATTGTTCTAAAGAAGATCAATTTCTGAATGAATTCTTTTAGAGAGAAAATATATATAAAGTGTCTGACTTGATTCATAAAATGTTCATTCCTCTCTGCATCAGATGACAAATTTTTGACTTTTCTCTCTGTGTTATATTATTAGAATTTAAATGAGGAAAGCTATGCACATTTCAGGTGAATTTGTTTTTTCTTTGCTAGTTATTCTATGCATTATTAAAACATTTAGCATGCTCATTAGTATTCCAAAAGGTAATTAGCATATTTAATCAAAAACAATTAAGGGCAAACACTGCCTTCCTTTTTAAGTAATAAAATATTTACTACTATAAAAACAAATGGAAGCCAATCTTTACCTCAAGATGCTGACTTCTGAGAAGAACGGAGGGAGGAGGAAGGAGGCAGAAAGGAGAGAATGGAAGGGTAGAGAGAGGCAAAGAATGAGAAAGGATGAGAAAGTTTCAGGACTGCTTGGCAATTTCAAGCTACCTCTGGAGGATTATTTTTTGTTTTAAACAGGGTTCCCTCTCTGTCCCCACTCCCATCCCCAAGGATTTTGATGTCTATAAGCCAAATGCAAAGAAATAAAATTTCCTTGGTTCTCTTCAAAACTTATAATAAAAGACAATATGTGAATGAAGAAAGTCAAACAATTCCCTGCCCAGGAACCTCACAATTTCCGAGCTAGCAATTTCTTTCTGTAAACATAAGTTTGAATACTAAAGGTGTCGAGTGAGGCCTGGAGGTGCCAGTAGTAACAGTGGCAAGAAGATGATGGAAATAGTGGGGTCTGCACTCGGAGAAGGCTCTGAAGGGTCACCCCAACAGTTCCCTGTCATTGAGCTAGCCTGTCTTGGGGGTTTGCTGTGGTTTTAGAGACAGAAATGACACTTGCCATGCCTGCAATTTTGCAGGTCTGTACTCATGCCCGTGGTTCACAATGCCCTGGGAATCTGGGCTCTGTCCCTCCTATCCAAACTTCTGGAGTGCCTCGTGCTTGTACTGCTCAGCCTTATGTCTTCAGTTCCTCCTCTCAGCCACACAGACTTTCTGTCTTTCCAAAGACACCAAGGCCTCTGCTATGTTTGTTTCGATGTCTAGTTTCTTGAGTTCTTTGTCGGTGACTCTGCACTCTTCCAGGTGCCCAATCTCTGAGTAGCTGTGGTCAGTGTTTCCTTGAAGCTGGGGTGTGTGTATTCACTGAGCAGTGAGGTGGTTTGTGCTCCCCAATCAGCATTCTGTTTACAATATGATGGAAAACAATGAGCCATCTTTTGGAATTTCCACCTCTTTTTTTTTTTTTTTTTAACCAATAATCATGTCTTGGGCTGAGTTTCTTCCAAAGTAGAACCTAAAACAAGAGCTTGGGCTCAAATCATTATTTGGGGGATTTGATTCTGAGAACCAGGAGTGTCACTTAGGAAGGAGAAAGTAGGAATGGGGGAAGACAGTACAGGATGAGTTATCAAGTTAAATAGACACAAAACTAAACAAATACTCACTAAAAAATCAAAGTATAATCACACACACACACACACACACACACACACACACACACACACACACATCCAGTTTTCAAAATCGCCGTTTATCCACAAGGCTATCCTTCCTCTAGGGCGCAGACACTTTTGTAAAATACCATGAGCCGTCACTAGGTGAGCCATGTCTCCCTTGCCAATGGACTGTTTCATGCTTTTGTCTTGTTATTTTCCTTACTGTAGGTTTGTAGCATGTTTTCAAACCACATTACACAAGCCTTTCCACCACTGGGAATCTTGCGTGGCTCTACATGGGAGCTTTACTTTTTAATTTCTGTGAGGCATTATATCAGAGTTTTGACAGGAACAGTGTTGAATCTGTAAATTTCCTTGTCAATTGGGCAGATTTAGCAGTATTAGGAAGAATCCAATCCATGAACGTGGGGTGTTTTTCCATTTGTTTGTGTCTTCAAAGTTTTCTACCTACATTTGTTAGTTTTCAGTGTTCTGGACCATTCTTAGTTCAGTTTACTAGTAAGTATTTTTTTCCTTATGACTCTATTATAAAAGGGTCTCCTCCCTCCCCCGGGCCTGTGTGCGTGCGTGCGTGTGTGTGTGTGTGTGTGTGTGTGTATGTGAATCATGCAGGTGCCTAAGGAGATTCTCTGGAGCTGGAGTTACAGGCAGTTTTGAGTCACCCAACATGGATGCTGGGAATCATACCCAGGTCCTCTGGGAAAGCAGCTAGTGTCTTATCCCCTGAGTCACCTCTCAAGCCTCAGATTTGCTTTTTTAATTTCTTTTTTAGCAAGTTCACTACTGATTTGTAGAAACACTACTGATTTTTGTATGCTGATTTTGTAACCTGAAACATCATTAAGTTTATCAGTCCTAACCCTCTTTGGTGAAACTTTTAGGCTTCACTAAGATACAGTGACACTTAATATGGGAGCGACTGGAGTTGTTCCCAGTTAACACGTCTTTTTCTC
The DNA here is from genome assembly GCF_949786415.1 of Peromyscus eremicus. Lineage (NCBI taxonomy): Eukaryota > Metazoa > Chordata > Mammalia > Rodentia > Cricetidae > Peromyscus > Peromyscus eremicus. Next base: position 66,474,764 of record NC_081416.1, on the reverse strand, counting down.
ACTACCGGAGAAGACCTAGAGACACTGGCAAATTTCAGTTTTCAAGGTCAATGTCAGTTACATGTATCAAATTTTTATTCAAATAACTAAAATAGTAGCAAATAAATACACTTTATAGATTCAGGGGGTTAATGAAGATGAGAAGGGGGTAAAGAAAATGGAAAACCAACACAGAATAAGAAGAAAGGAATATAGTATACATATATATACATAAACACAAAACATGCAGAAATGATCTGACCGTGTGGGGGATGGATGGTAGCTAGTAAACGTGGCTTGGGGAGGTCCAGTAGAACCTTCTTTTGAAATCAAGGCACTGGGAGGGGCATTCACCTCTACTGTATCGAAGAAAATTAAAGTTGCTGCTAATGGCAGGATTTTATAGAATAGAATAGAGATCAAGTTGTTCTTTTAAGAAACTCGTCTCAAGCGTGACATACGGGAAGTTCAAACATAAGAGGCTATGCATAGACCTACCCCGAAACCACGTAAAGCAGGACACAGGCCCTCACAACCTAGCAGCTTCAGCAAAGGAAAACATTGCTGCTTAATAACACAGCTATAAATACTGATACAAAAAGTTGCCAAAGTTAAATAATAATCATATAGACACTCGACCTGGCCAGGGATTATGTTGCATCGAGACAGGAGCATCTGGAGAGGACTGGCTTAGGGTAGGAATGTAGCAAGTTCAGGGATAAGAAAAACGAATGACAGATGCCTGTTCCTGTGTTGTTCTTCAGACAAAACTTCAGAAAGCAAAATTAACAAAGGAACAAGGGGAACCCGAGACTCTCAAGATCACCGATCTCTCTTAGACAGTAAAAACACAAAAGAAGGGTGACACTTTAGCATGTAGGGAATGTGAACATACACTTTCTAAACTTATCCAGTAACCTGACTCAGACGCCCTCTTGCAACTCGACAAAAAGCTATGTATTACTTTAAGGACATATAGGGCGTTCACTAAAACTGCTCTCACAGCAAGCCCCAAAATTAAATCTAAATAGAAGTGATGAGTACCACATAGCACTGTTGTTCTGACAAAAATCCATCAAGCTTAGCACTGAAGAGCCACAGAGAACCTGCCCTCCAAACACTGCAAAGCATTCATCTTCAAAACTCCCATGTCAATGACAAAGTCACAATGGCCACCATAAAATGTTTGCCACTGAAATATGGCACAACTCATGCATATGGAAACTTGTGAGAATGAGGATGTGTAGAACGAATCTTAAAAGGTCTTATTAATAAAATAAAATCTGAAGCCAGGTGTTGAGGTGAACGCTGGAAGATCAGAGAAGCAGAACAAGCCACAGCTTCCTCACCTTGCCAATTCCTCAGCTGATCTTGTTTCCTCAGACTGGAAGCCTCTGTATCCTCATTCGAATGGATCTCAGCTGAACTGTTGCTCAAAAGCCTAAAAGCTTAACCAGCATCTAGTTCCTCATCCTCATGCCTTAAATACCTTTTTCTGCTTCCCGCCCATCACTTCCTGGGATTAAAGGCTCTTGCTACCATGCCTAGCTGTTTCCAGTGTGGCTTTGAACTCACAGAGATCCAGAGGGATCTCTGCCTCTGGAATACTAGGATTAAAGGCGTGTGTGCCACCATTTTCAGGCCTCTATGTCTGTCTAGTGGCTGTTCCATTCTCTGACCCCAGATAAATTTATTAGGGTGCACAATATTTTGGGGAACACAATATCACCACAAGGATGGGGAACACAGATACTTTTGTGGCTCTTACAAATCTAGCACTAACACATTCTGCCTCTTTGTGTCTTGCAGGGCAGGCTATTCCAATGTATGTGAAATATGTGTCAATGATAATAATAAAGCCTAGACTGAGCTATGGTGAAAAAAATACATGAAATTTGCTTTTTCAAGTCCATGTTGGATAACTAAGAAACAACACAAGAAGTAAAGAAAAAAGAAAAAAAAAGAAAGAAAAAATGGGAAAGAAAAGCTTGAAGTAATAGAGGAGAGCAGAAATTATCAGGATAAAACATGCTGAAAATCAACAGAATCAAAGCAGAAAAGGAAAAACAGCTCAAGAGAAAGAGGTGGAGGTTCCCACAGATAGAACTCAGAAGCTGCTGCTACTGCTGCTGTTCTTGAATTGTAACAGTCCCCAGACCTTATCACAAATGACACTATGTTGGAGGCACCATTCTGACTTTAAAACCCATCATGTAGGCTCTAACACTTGCCAAAATGGGAACAGAGACTTAGCCCATACTTCCAGGATCTGGAAAAGTCCCTAAATGTGCTAACCCTGCTTTTTGGCTTCTGTAGTTCCATTTCTTGCTAACTGTTCTTGTTAAATGAAATGAATCAACCAAGATGTGGTTTTTGTATCTAAAAGACAAGAATGTAGGGCTCCAGGCTACATGATTTGGGCATATTCTCCCTGCAGCTGCCAGCAAGCTACAGACTTTCTACTAGGCTTTAAAAGTGTCCATGTGTGTTCTTTGGTGGACTTAATGTCACAACATTCTGGAGGCCCCAGGAAGATCACCAGAGACTGAGACTCTGGGACACTGGGGGCCTTGGACCCCTTCTGGGGCAATAGCTTGAAGAACTGACAGTTCCTGGGGAGTGCACACCCTGAGACATTCCAGGGCCCCAGGAATTTCTCCTGCCTCTACGGCTACTGCCCTAGCCCTAGAGACTCCCCATGCCTGAATCTGTCTCTTCCGGAGACAAGCCTGTTTATGGAACTACTGAAAAAGACAGAACACAACTCAAATTCCAGTGTCTGGGATATGTGTGTGACATCACTGGATCCCCTGGCTTAATTTTGTGTCTTTTGTGTCCTATTGTCTTTATTGTTGCCTGTTTGTATGTCTCTCTCTGTGTATTTTTGTCAATTCTGTTGGTTAGAAGAAAGGAAGCTGCGATGGGAGGGGGAATGAACAGTCCCAAGATGTTCTGGAAATGTATATTAAAACACATCAAGGAAGCTTTTGCATGTGAGGACAAATATGGTGTTTGTCTCTTGTCCCAGGAAACTCTGGGCCTTCTGTGAAATAGAATGGCCTTCTTTTGGAGTTAGGTAGCTCAGTGATGGATCTCTGGACCCCCCAGGTTCAGATTTCTTGTGACATGGTGACTGGAAACTGGGGCCACTCCAACCAATTTCCCTATATTGACTATGGTTTTCTCTGGTGCAAGACCCCCTCCCTGGCTTAAGATCTGTGTCATCTTGCTGGGGACCTGAATCCTCTTGGTTTGGCCAGGTGGCTCAGAGAAATCCAAACCTCTATCTGTTCTTTCCACCCTGTTGGAGGAAGCAGACTTTCCCCTCCATATGTCCCAGCATAGCCCTGGGCCATGCCCAGGGATGGGGAAATAGTTTACCTGACTGCATTTAGGGGCATGATGGGGGTAGTCTCTTCTGCCTATGGTCCCTTCTCCCCTCCACACATGTGAAGTGGCTCTGGCTATGGGAGATCCAGGAGTAATTCCTCTAGGGCAGAAGCTGCCCCCATCCTCCAATTAAAGGAGGCACTCCTGAAGGCTTAAGACCTTAAGAGTCTCCCTCTCCCCCTTTCATGGTTTATGTCTCTTTCTCAACCAGTGATCTGTGTACTTGGAAAACTCAGAACCCATCATTCTCTGAAAAACCTCGGGATGACTGCCTACAGCTCCTGGGATGACTGACTGCCTACAGCTCCTGGGATGACTGACTGCCCATAGCTCCTGGGATGACTGACTGCCTACAGCTTCTGAGATGACTGACTGCCTACAGCTCCTGGGATGACTGCCTACAGCTCCTGGGATGACTGACTGACTACAGCTCCTGGGATTAATGACTGCCTACAGCTTCTGAGATGACTGAATACCTACAGCTCCTGGGATAATTGACTGCCTATATCTCCTGGGATGACTGAATACCTACAGCTCCTGGGATTAATGACTGCCTACAGCTTCTGAGATGACTGAATACCTACAGCTCCTGGCAGTGCTAGAAGAAGTCTTACCAATCTGCCTAAAATGAGCAAGGTGATACAAGAGCCCCAAGAATCACCCACTGGGTCCTGGAGTGCCTCTGAGAGGTTTCACTAGGTGCTCACCCCCATAGACCCAGACATAACCATCAAGCAACCAATATTGCTTTTGTTATGGCTCCAGATAACAGAGGGAAAAAAATAACTTCAGAAGTTAGGAGGGTGTGAGAGTCCTAATTATTGGGGATTGCTCAGAGGTTTACAATAATTGTGACTCTGTAGGAGAAAAGCAGAATAAAATATTAACCTGAGCAGTAGTGGCGGTGCTTAGAGAGAACAGTAAGAGATCCCAGAGTGGGAAGCCAGAAACGCCAGGAAAAGAGAAGGCTAGAGAAAGACCAAAGTGCTTATTGTAAGCAAAAGGGACACTAGAGAAATGAACGCCCAAAACAGAAAGGGAAGAAGGATGCCCTTTCCTTCGTTTGGGAGGGAACTGACAGGAACTGACAGGGCAGGGCGGCTCCATTCCATTCCATTGAGCCCTCAGGAGACCAGGACAACATTGAAGGGTGGGGTCATGTCTGTTAAATTCCTGGTCGACACAGGAGCAGCCCACTCAGTTCTGACAGAGCCATTTCAACCAGGGACAACCAGAAAAAAGTCTCCCCTTTCCCTGGACAACCTCCCGGTGGTGGATTTGAGACAAGACACTGTGACCCACTCCTTCTTAGTCACACTAGGCTGCCCCAGCCCCTATTGAAACAGACTTACTACAAAAACTATGGGCAACCGTACCCTTTAGGGAGGCCACTGCCCATCTTACACTGAATCCTACTCAGCCTCCCATCTGTATTCTTGTGACCTTCTCCCTCTTGAATGAATAATTCCTCCAACCAAGTCTGGCACCTGAAATGGCACCCGAACTTTGGGATACCTGCAGGATTTGTAACAGTGGTCCCATGGGTTCTGGGCTGAGAATAACCCATCAGGATTGGCCATCTACTGAGCACAAATTGTCACCCAATTACTAAGTGCTGCTGTACCAGTAAGGATCAAACACTATTCTATAATCCAGGAAGCAAAGGTAGGGGTTGCTGAACACATTAACAGGCTACAGGAAGCAGGAGTCCTCATTTCTGGCCATTCCTCTTGGAACACCCCCTTGTTCCCAGTCCTAAAACCAGTCATTCAAGACTACTGACATACAGATGCTGTGGGATGTTCTGTATGGCAAATGTGTTGCTGATTGGTCAATAAAACACTGATAGGCCATTGGCTAGGCAGGAAGTATAGGCGGAACAAGGAGGAGAATAAAGCTGGGAAGTGGAAGGCTGAGTCAGAGAGACACTGCCAGCCTCCACAATGACAAACAGCATGTGAAGATGCCAGTAAGCCATGAGCCATGTGGCAAGGTATAGATTTATAGAAATGGATTAATTTGAGCTGTAGGAACAGTTAGCAAGAAGCCTGCCACGGCCATACAGTTGTAACCAATATAAATCTCTGTGTTTACTTGGTCGGGTCTGAGTGGCTGTGGGACTGGCAGGTGAGAGAGATTTGTCCTGACTGTGGGCCAGGCAGGAAAACTCTAGCTACATACAGCATCTCAGAGAAGTCATCAAAAGGGTAAAGACCATCCATTCCACGATTCCTAATCCCTACCTTCTCTTAAGTCCCATGCCACCAGAGAAGAAAAATACCACTGTCTTGGACTTAAAAGATGCCTTCTTTTGCCTCCCATTGGTACCTGTAAGCCAACCCATTTTTGCCTTTGGATAGACTGATTCTGAGGGAGGATTTACAGGCCAACTGACCTGGACTAGGTTGCCACAAGATTAAAAATCTCCCATGTTCTTTGATGAGGTGTTGAGTGCTGAACTCCTGACTTTATGGCAAAAGTACCCAGAGAGCACCCTGTTACAGTATGTGGATGACCTTTTCATATCTTCAGAAACAGAGGAGGAATAAAAGAAGGCCTCTGAAGGCCTATTAGAGGCACTACAGGCCCTAGGATATCGGGTCTCAGCCAAGAAGGCTCAACTATGTTCACCTTGTGTTACTTACTTTGGGTATAACTTGGAATGAGGTGAACAAACACTGTTCCAGAGCTGAGTCTTGGTGATCCCACAGATCCTCTCACCTGAGGCAAAGGCACACATATTGGGATTTCTGGGGGTGCTCAGATATTGTTCCTTATGGATATTCAGGTTTGCGGAGCTAGCTAAGTCATTGTATACAAGTACCAGCAATATCCAGCTGCTACAATGGACAGACTCTGAACAGAGAGCTTTCAAGGCCTTAAAGAAGGCCTTCATCTCTGTACTACCTCCAGCCTTCCTAGACAGCTCTAAATCCTTCTACTTATACACTAGTTAGGATGAGAGTATTGCAAAAGGGGTCTTTTCCCGGACATTGGGACCCTGGAAGAGTCCAGTGGCCTACTTATCCAAAAGACTTGATTCTATTTCTACCAGTTGGCTAGCTTGTTTGTGGGCAATTCCCACTATGGCCATGTTAGCAAAAGAAGTTAAATCGACTTTGGGCCAGGACCTGTTCCTAACCACATAATACTCCGTAGAGGGCCCCCTGAGAGTGTCCCCAAAGAGATGAATGTCCGACACTTGGATAACACATCATCAAGCACTTTTCCTGGACTAGCCCAGTATCTGATTTTGTAAAACTTCAGCCATCAACCCAGCGTGCCTGTTGCCAAATGATAATCAAGCAGAGCTCCTCCATGATTGCCTGGAAGTGACTGATGCAGTCCAAATCATCCTACCTGACCTAATAAATACCCTGCTACAAAAAGTGGAAGAGGTACTGTACACTGATCGGAGCAGTTTTTTTTTTTTTTTCTGAGATGGAATTTATATGCCAGGGCCACAGATGTCACCTTGGACAGGACAGTATGGGTCCCATCCCTTAGCCTAGAGACTTCAGTACAAATGACCACGCTCCTGGCATTAACTCAGGTGTTTCGCTGGGGGATGGGCAGAGAGCTATTACCATACACAGAGACAGTTGATATGCATTTGTTACAGCCCATATCCATGGGGCCCTCTGTAAGGACAGGGGGCTTGTCACCTCATCCAGAAAGGAAACAAAAAACAAAGAAGAAATCCTGGCCCTGCTAGAGGCCATATGGTTGCCAAAAGAGGTAGCCATTGTTCACTGCAGCTGGTATCAAATAGGGGACTCCCCTGAGGCCCATGAGAACAGGACAGTAGACTTGGCTACCTGGAAGGCAGCCCTAGACCCACTGGGGCCTCTCCAGATCTTGGTTACCCTGTCTGAACTTGAATTGCCATCCTACACACCTGAAGAAATCAAATGGGCAAAAAGGGAAGATGCCAAACAGGAGGCAAGTGGGTAATGACTCTTGCTGGATGGGAGACCTGTATTCCCTGTTGCTATCAGAGACAAACAGTCACCAAACTCCGCCAGGCCACCCATCTAGGGGCACCCAAAACTTCTGAATTATTTAGGCTCATATATCACATCCCTCAACTAGGGACATTGTGTCCAAATGTACCAGTTGTGCACATGTCTCAAAAGAGGAAGAAAAGTCCTGGCCCAAGAAAGCCCCCCCTGGAGAACTTTGGGAAGTGAACTTTATGGAAATAAAACAAGTGGTTCTTGGCTGTAAGTATTTATTAGTTTTTCATAGACACCTTCTCTGAATATATGGAGGCCTATCCCACCTAACAGAGATAGCTTCAGTGTCACCAAGGAACTCCTCCAAAAGTTAATTCCAAGTTTGGGTTGCCCCTTTCCCTGGGTCTGACAATGGCCTGGTCTTCATAACCAAAGTTTCCCCAGATCTGGAAAAGTTCCAAAATGTTGATTGGAAACTACACTGTGCAGCTAGCTCACAGTGCTCAGGGCGGATAGAAGCGATGACTAGGACCTTAAAGTAGATTTTAACTAAATCTGTCCTTGAGACTGGCAAAAATTGGGTGAGCCTCCTACCTTTCGTCCTTCTAAAGGCCAAATGCATCCCATACTAAGAAGGTTTTTACCACATTTGAAACTGTGTTTGGGAGACTTTCCCCTCTCTTCCCTGTTCTTTTCTAAGCTCAGAGATGTTCATAAGACAGAAATTATTAACCACTCTCTCCTCAAGTCCTGACAGGCACTATAACAGATCCAGAGGACTATTCCTCAGATGGTTTGAGAGGTCATGCCCTTGCTTATGTCTGACACTGCCCAGTTACAGCCCAGTGGCCTTATATATATATAAAGAAGATCCAAGACTAGGAACCTGGAGCCAACATTGAAAGGTCCATACCCTGTGGTCTTCACCACCCCCACATCAGTAAAGGTCACAAGTGTCACCCCATGGATCCACTACACCCAACTGAAGGAGGCTACAGAATCCAATGAGAGATGGATTGTCACCCAATCTTCTGACTCCCTAAAATAAGAGTGACATGGGCTCTATGATCATGATTATTCTATTTTTTCTACTTCGTCTCCCCATTGGGAAAGACCCCCAAACTCCATGAGCCAGGACCTTGGGTCAGTCTGGCAATTAAGAAAAACCAGAACCAAGGAGCTCAAAGTGAGTCTATTTACTACCTTCTAGATAGATTTCTATAAAATATTACATCCAGAGGCAAAGGGGGATGGTTCACTCACACCTGGGGAGGAGCTCACCTCTGGGGCTGCAGGTCCACCAATAAAAGGAGGGGGTCTCCTCTCTATCCAGTGCTATACCTGCCCTGATGATAGCTCCCAAATCTGCCAGGAGCCAGGCAAATACTGCTGTGCCCCTCCATAGGGTTACAAACAAGTCTTCCTTCATAGTCCTAGAAAGGGGCCCATCATAGCCTACCTACAGCCATGAGCAATGCAATCCATATCCATAAAGAGGTTAGGACCTGGCAGGAAATTGAAGGTCATTATCGGGAAACCAGTAGGATCTGGGGAGTCAGGTTATATGTATCAATGGTCCAAACCCTGGCAGCAAATTTACTATCCAAACTAAACCAGCACCAAGGGTCATCTGGCCTATGGGCCTGAAATAGTCCAACATGATACCCCTAGGATATAAGCCCCCTGAGGTGGTAAGCCCTGAACATCCAAATTTTCCAGGACCCCCCCTCACTAACCCAAGGGGTAAAACTGCAGAAACCAGCCCCTCAGGGTTTAGGATGTTAGAAGGAGCACCAGATCTTTAACTATTTTCAATCAGACATAGGTCAAGACTGCTATCTATGCCTAGACCCCAAGCCTCCATATTATATTGTGATTGGAAATAATCAAACAATAAGCTCTATTTCTAACCCTAACAACTGTAAATGGGACCAATCTAAGCTCACTCTGGGGAGACATCCAGGGGAAGGGTGCCTGCTTAATGTCACCAAAATTCCCCTAGGTAGCTCCACTTATTCAGATTCTTGTAGCCATACACATCATATTAACACAAGAAATGATTGTCAGACGCATTTCCAGGCCCCAGAGACTGCCTGGTTTGCTCACACTAATGGCTTAACCAAGTGTGCTTTCTCCAAAGTGTTTGCATTGAAGGAGAGCCCGCTACTTAGGGTCCTCATGTATGTCACACCTCAGGTGATTATCTATGATGGAGAAGAGGACAGAGCCCATTCAAATCTAGATTCTGGGCTTCTGTGTGAGTGGCGAGCAATTCCTATTCTTATTCCTCTATTGGTGGCGGCAGATACAGTAGGATCCCCCTGCATCCCACCCCATGCAGTGAATATAAAAACTTCAAGGAACTTAGTATTCAAGTAGAATAGACCTGGGCCATCTTGAAAATTCTGTTTCCTGTCTGGGAGCCTGATAGACTCCTTAGCTGAGGTTTTTCATCCTAATAGAAGATGATTGGACAATCCTCTTTGTCAAACAAGGAGGTCTCTGTATGGTATTGGGAGAAACGTATTGTTTCTATGCCAACCAGTCAGGGATAATTAGAGACAGTTTAACACAGTCAGAAATAACCTTCAGAAGAGAGAAAGGAGATGTCAAGAATCTAACCACTGGTACCAATCATTGTTCTCCTGGTCCCCCTGGTTGACTACTCAACTCAAAGCCATGGCTGGGTCATTAATCCTTTTGCTCTAGCCCTCATTGTATGACCATGTCTGTTCAACTGCTTACTTAACTATGAAAAACAGTGCAAACTGTTAATATGCTGAGGGGTGATATAACCCCCTGCCCCATGATGAGTCCATGATTTGACTCATGCTCGTAGAACCAGTGGGGAACATAACCCCTACCTTAGCACAATCGACACCATGCTGGACACACCATTCTAACCTTAAGACTCAGCACATAGGCCCCAACACCTGCCAAAAGGGGAACAAAGACCCAGTGCATCAAGAACCTAATCCACACTTTCAGGATCCTGGAAAGTCCCTAAATATACTAACCCTGATTTTTTTGGCTTCTGTGGTTTTGCTTCTTCTAACTGTTCATACTGACTGAACTGTGTCAATCAGGATGCGAATTTGCACATAAAAAACAAAGAATGGTGAGGCTTGGGGCTCTAGGACTTGGGCAAGTTCCCTGTGCAGCTGCTGTCCAGCTACAGACTTCCTATTTGGCTTTAAGAGTGTCTGTGTGTTCACCATTCTCCGGTGGACTTTACTTGCAACAGAACGCTGGTGCCTCGTGTCCATATGGACCCTCAGAGTCCTGCTGGTTCTGCTTCCTCCATGTCATCCAACAGGACAAGCTCCTCCAGACAACTTCTACCATTGCCACAGCATCTGACCCATGGCCATCTCTCCCCAGAACAAGCTGGATTCCCCTGTGACTCACTTTTTCCATCCATCCCCACAGTACTGCAAAGGTCTATATATGGTTCAGCTCCCATCTCTGGTTAAAAGTCTCCAGTTTCCCCAGTCACCCAGGGGAAAGTAAAAGAAGTTCTCACCATGGTTAAGATGTCCCCTGACCTGTCCCCATTTCCTGCCTGGGACTACTTCCTGTATTTTTCCTTGGAAGCTTAAAATTCCCCAGGCCTCAGAGCCTGCAGGGTCTTCCTGAGACTTCCACTTCCCTGGGTCTTTCTCTGAGAACTTTCCCAGGATGCTAAACTTCCCAATGGCATCCTCCAGATGCTACCCGCATTCATGGGATTTTCCTTTGCCATGCTTTCCACTGCCCGATGTAGGATAACCACAGAGAAGGACAGAAGATACATCTGCCCAGGTGTGAGGGAACTCTGGGGGAGACAGCAGACTTCTTGTTGTCTCTGTTCTCTGTTAAACTCCCAGGACTGAGGACCAGGCTGGATTGTCAGCAGGCATCTGCCAAATGAAATAAAGTTGTTCCACCTCACTGGGGACCAAGGATATAGGAACTAGTGAAACACACCTTCCCTCCCTTAGATGGACAAAGTGCAAGTTTCTGGCAGTAGCATTTGTGTAGATGAGATGAGTGGGAGCCTAGGGTCAGTGCCTGTAACCTCCTGCTGCTAGGGCCGGACCTGCTTAAGCCAGTGTACCTTCCAGCCATGATAGACTGTGTCTCTTGAACCACTGTGTCAAAATAAACCTAGAAGTTGTTTCTACCAGTCATTCTATCGCAGGAAAGAGAAGAAGAGTAGCTCATGCAATAATCAAGAGAGGTACAGCCAGTCTTTAGGATCTGTGATCTCAGAGTTGAAGTTTGTGGAACTCATAGCCTAGGTGGCTCTACCCCTGGAAAGGTTGCTTCAGAAAAAGGTCACAGGAGTGGGCATGGCTGGAAGCTAGCATTCTTCACATCTTTGTGCACATCATTGTGCCTCTGAGACAGCACAGTCAAAAGTACAAAACAGTGAAGAAAATAAGGATAGAGATTAATAAGCCTGAAGACAAAGGGGCACAACTGTTGGGGCAAAAACATGCTGCAAGGCAAATCCTACGTGGGGCACCGAAGAATAAGGAAAGAAGATGAAAAGGTGCTGTGTGGGTTAAATGAAGTACAAAGGCTGTCCCCACAGACACAACCTGAGATCCTGCCCCACTCCTAAAATAACTGGACTTTTGAAAAAACAGAAGGTGACAGTGTAGTGAGACGCCTATGGTCACCACCATCCCCCTCCTATGCTTGGACCAGGACAATGATACAGGATTGGAGGAAAGTCCCACCCCAGGGTTCAGGCTCAGAATGGGACAACTCTCATCAGTTAGTAAAAGCATGTCTTATCTCCCCACTGTAGAAACCCCAGCCTTTCCTGAGGTTCCTACCATGCTCCCTGCATCTCCCATCTCCTCACAGCAGAAGCCCAGCCTTTCCTGAAATCCCTGCCATGCTCCCCACAATAAAGTGCTTCTAGTCTTCAGGGCCCTCTTCTGCTCTCTTAGCCCCCAGAACTTGGGCATGGCCTGGGCTAGATGTTGGAGTCCATGGAGGTAGCCACCTCTACTGATGCTACATGAAATATTTCACATCTTAGGTAACTTCTAGATCTTCTTTATAAGACAATAAACCATAATATCCAAATCCTAAAATGTACGCACACATGCATACACACCTGGACACACCCACCCACCACATAGTACCACAGATACACACATTTCACACATACATCTGACCCCACACACATGTATACACACACTTGTACACACAACCATTCATAACACACACATATAAATGTACCCCCACATGTATAGACACACATGCACACACAAATTCACCCCAACACACACACACACACACACACACACACACACACACACACACACGTACTGAGAACTGTACTGCCCACTTTTACCTTTGATTCTAGCTTTCAAAATTCTAAGACAAAGAATTAAGTTAAACTAATAAGATGGTAGTATACTCAAAAAGAGGACTGAAGCCCCACAATCCATATAAATAGACTAGTATCAATATCCTAGTGAGTTTTATTTTTGTTACAGAATTTCTCAGTGTAACTTGTCAGATGAACAGGTCAAAGGAGAATGAAATTCATTCATTTATTTTTTAAATCTAGATGTCTAAAAATTATCAGAAAAACATTCCCGCCTAATTTCCATCTAATCCCAGTGCCACCTCTGAAGCATGACTGAACATCACTCAACACTTGAAACAACCTTGAAGCCGTCAGTTGGGCAAGAATATGAGAAATTCGATGCATCCCTATCAGTTATTTGAATGGGACTGTGACATCCATCTTCACTGAAATCTAAAACTTCAGAAAGTTCTAGAGTTTGCTATAGACCAGGACTCAGAAGGTAGGTAGGTATAGGCCATTGAAAGAGGAGACATGAAAGACACCCCAAGTCCATGCACAGTTGCTCATACACAAATATTTGGTTGCTTTGGAACTAGTGAAACCACCATGAATGGTGGTACACATGTTAATCCCAGTACCAGAGACAGAGACAGGAAGATCCTTGAGGCTCTCTGGCCAGTCATTCTTGCCTGATTGGTAGGTTCCAGCCTAATGAGAGACTGTCTCAAAAATCAAGGTCAGTGGCTTCTATAACCCTGGTATATACCCCTGAGGTATCAAACCAAGCAAAGATTTCCTCTGTTACCATGAACTGAAGGTCAGGTAAGAAGTCATGCCTACATGGAGCATCCTACAGAGTCTAAGTGGCTGATGAGAAGTCCTGTGATTATGGAGAGGCTGGAATGTTGCCAGTCCAGAGCCAAATTATCGAGGGTCATCTTGGTCTCCTTTGAATAGTCATTTGTTGCCCATCCTGTGTTTATGAGATGCATCCTTTTGAAATATATGAACACACCTCTAACTTCCACGAACTCCAAAGCTAAAAATACCAGCAATAGCATGTAGCTGGTGTTTCCTAGTTTTGCAGGAACCTGTCTGATGTTCCCACCAATATGTGTGTTTTAATTTATGACTTTATTTGTCCTGTTACTAAAAAAAAAATCATTAAATTGTTACTTTTGGGGGACATGTAATTTGGGGGTAACTTGAAACTATGTTTCCAGGCTATAATCACTCATATATGGCTCCAGAAGAAACTATCACTTATTCTCTTTGAGGTGAGAGCTGTGTGTTTTATGCTGATATTATGTTTGTTTTTAACAAGGAGCAAGCGTATCCCATGGGTAAGTGTGAAGGGTGAAACAAGCTAGCTTCTGCATGAGCCATGGATGAGAGAAGAGGATGAGAAAAGCAACATACTTGCAGACATATGTGGTGTTATCCTGTGGATCGGAGACAGCGGGACAGGCTCAGGGTTATTTGTGTTAAATAGTACAGAAGTGACCATGGGCCTGATGATTAAGTCTAAAATTGAAGATGAAAGCTGAGCCCGGTGACACAGTGAACCCCAGCTCTACCTATGTGATGTCCCTATTTCCTAGAAAATAGGGGGTTTTTTTAGGCTCTGATGAAGAGAGACTTCATAAAATGCTCTGTCCCTGGTGGCATTTGCAAAACTTTCTGTGTCTTGATGTCACTGTCAAGGTAATGTATATGTGTACCACTTCCTCAGTTTAAGGTGCCCTTAAAGATCTCTCTGTGTCCCTGCTGACCCTATCAGCCTTCACCTCTATGAATCAGTCTCCATGTCCCAAACCAGAGGAATCACAGTGTTCCTCTCCTTCCTTCACTCAGAGCAATGATTCTGAGATTTAGTCTTACTGAGTAGATGTTCTTGTGTCTCTGGACAGCAGGAACCTCTTGAATGAAAGCTTTCTGGGGGAAGTTCCCCAAAAAACTCATATCGCAGAAGGGAAAAGAACAGACTTACAAGAGTCAGAGAATGTTGAAGAGTAATTGGAAGAGAAAGGTAGGATTGACTAAGGAGCCATCATTATCCAGATGTGAAATAAGTGGGATGTGAGGTAAAGGAGAAAACGCACAGGAACTCTAAGGAAAGAGGCACAATTTAAAAAGAAGACCAAGGAGTTTTCAACCCCCAAGTCTTCAAAGATATTTCATTTAATAGATCTACCTTTTAGATCTAGTTACTAATGTTGATGCATGCATACACATATACAGTATCAAACTATAAAAACTTTATATAGGAAAATCTTCCTACGCCTAAGCTTTTGAGGATGTTCTAAATACTTAGTCAATCACAAAAGCCCAATACAAAAAGAATAAAAGATACAACTTCACAAAATATTTAAAAATCCCAAACCTCTTGTGGTTTGGCCACTGAGAGGTGACCAAGGAGTGTTTACCTAAGTATCAATCAAATCCCACATAGGCCCTTGTCTCTGGGAGGCTGGCAAGGGCTCTACCAGTGAGTTGGTTATATCTGGGAAGAGACCATTCAAATCACATCTTACAGTCCACAAAACTATAGGTAGACAGATGTGCCTCACAAAGGCAGAGACAGCCACATTAGAATAGATATAGACAGCCACATTAGAATAGACACGAATGCATCACGAGAAGAATGTTCAGATTTGCTGATGACCAAAGGGCGTTGGGAACCAGAGTAAAGTATCTTAACCAAGAGCCACTTGGGGAGAAAAGCAGGAGAGCGGGGGCTTCTCAGTGAGGTAGATTGCTGTTCAGGGAGCAGGCTGGAGATTCTTGCTGGGACTTAGTGTAGATGAGCAGGACTGCGTTCAGTGGCAGCCCCAGGGCACCGCTTAGAGGCAAAATCTGGAGGAGAGTTTAAAGGGCTGTGTGGTAGAAGTGGTCATCTTTGGTGCCCTACCCCAGCCCCTCATTCTCTGCCTAATGAGGGATGATGACCTTATCCTCTCCTACAGAAAGGAAGCTCAACTCATATTCACTAGCTGTAGTACTGAAGGAGGACCCAAATCTGACCCTCAGTTCTCATGGGCTTGGGCTTTCCTGAGAGCAAATGTTCTTACAACATTGAGACCTCATGTGAAGACATCTGTCGGACGTTTGATTATTTCTTCAAGTTTAAGGCTTAGGAATGTCAAGAACTGTGTCTTTTATTCACTCATTTTCCTTAAGAGCAATCTTATATAGCATTAACTAGGTGTCTGGCACTGCTAATACTGTAAATATTAAATGCACATGCAGCCAAGTTCCCTGTTCTGCAGAAGGCATCCAGCCAAGAGGTGCACAGGAGAGCTCTGTATTGTTTCTCATAGAGTGAGGGTGCATACCTACCTGCTGCTTGGGAGGGTCTGGAGGAGGACAGGGTGTCCAGCTCCAGTAACACTGATGAGAAGTCACCCGACAGTGAGCCCTGAATATGGTTTTGTTAATCTTATATTGATCTTGTAGGTAAGCATGTAGCATATACTGACATAAAGAGAAGGAGCCACAAGGAGATTAAGTAAAAAGCCAGTAAATTTCGAGGTGGGAGACACACACAGGCTGACACTAGGACCAATTTCTTTGCCCACAACTCTACGCATTGATGTCTTCTTGAATTAAGGTTCAGTTCTCAGGAGAGAACAGAAAAAAATCTCATGAGATGTGTGAAGATTGTTCAGGGGGGATGTTGCCAGCTACCCAGTGAGAATGTCAGGGAGCAGGAGCCAGTGAGCCTCTTTTTGAGGAGCATTGTAATGCTGGGGCTCCCTTGGTAAATAAAGAGCTATCAAGGCTAATCAGGACAGGTGTGGTATTATCAAAGTCTCCATATGAAGAAGGGCTAGACTCAGACTTGGAGTAAGGTGCTCAAATTGCCCAGAACTGACTAAGAACACAAATGGGGACATGTTCTAGGGCTCAGGGGCTCTCTGTACCCTCTGCTGGAGGGGGACCAGAAGCAGCCAAGTGTGTGGGACAGGAAGCAGAGGAAGGTGGTAGCCAGGGAAACTTCTGGAATGAAGCAAACATTTGTTCAACCATCAACGAGGGATAGCTAAGTCAAAGAAAATGACCATACAGTATTGACAAATGCCTCTCAGGCAAAAGTCACACCTAAGCCCACATGCTTTTAACAAATTAAGCGGTAAAGCGTTTGCTGAAGGGAGCAGGGAGCCACATCTAACACCTCTTTGTCCCTCAGTCATTGATTTCCCCAGCATGTTCTGCTTTCTGTTTTTTTTTTTTTTTTTCCTCGCAAAGAAAGAGCTCCTGGCCTGGCTGTGTGGTGCTAGCCATACAAAGCCTTCTGAAAGGATGAACAGGTATCAGCATGCACAGCATTGGTTTCAGATCCACCATTGTCCTCCGGGGCTGGTAAGACAGGGCTTTCTCAGTAGGAAAAGAAGCGAGGAGGATTGTCTTATGCGTAAAAAGGGACATGCAGAGGTTACATCTCGAATTCGAAGGGCTTGTTCATATCCCTGCCAAGAAAACATTAATTTATGTAAAGAAGTCTGTCTCGGCTCCCCCCACCCCTGAGTTTCCCCTTGTAGCGCTTCCATCCTTCAGTTGTGAGTCTATTTCCATGTGCAGAGGCCATCAAATCTGGCCACCTGAGACCTCCTCAACTGCTTACCTAGGGGTCCCGGGATTGTTCCTGTTCTTATGGAAAATATCCCAGCAATCCCCGAGCTAAGCATTGTGATCTCCTGTGTGAGAGCGAGGCTGAGAAGGGGCTGAAGTGGGAGAGAACACTTCCCCCGCATAATTTCATTTGTCAGGAGAATCTTGCGGCTGACATTGGAAGAGTGATTTAATTGATTTTAATCATACACCTGAGAGCAGGAAATTGAGCCCTCTGTCCTGAAAAATAATTCTAGGCTTCCACCTGAATATCTAATTTGCTGCTAATAGTTTTTTCTTGAAGTTTTGTTGTGAAGTTTGGAAAACAGATCAAGGGTGAATGTCAAGAGGGTGCCTCCTGCAGCTGGCTGCTCTTTGGGGTTCCGTGGAATGAGGTCACATGGCTGCCAGCGGTGGGAGGTGCACCTGCAATGCATAAGCTCGTTCACAGAGCATCCTCAGTCCTGCAAGGGAGCTGAGGCATAGGTGCTGAGAAGACAGGCCTGCCCTGTTTTCTGTCTTCTCACTGGACTTGCCATGTGAGTATCCATAGCTCAGAGTCTTGCGGTGTCTTGGTCTCGACTGAGACCCAGGAGGGAACACATTTCACAAATTTCTCTTCCAATGAAAGCTTTCCATTACAAATGGACACACACACACACACACACACACACACACACACACACACACACTGAGCATTGCTTTCATTTTCTCAAATTTAGTCTACTGTAAGGAAATGCCACTGCACAAAAAGAGCTTGAGGGGTATTTGGAATATGTTTATCCCACCCCACAAGTCCGATATTCATTTTACATGGCAAAGAGCCAGGGAATTTTGTGTCTGTTTCCAAAGAAAACCTCTGTAACCTTCCGGTGCTATTAATAGCTATTATCCAGATGGGACCACAGGCAGGAAAAGAAAAAGATATATTCATTTCCCAAAAAACATGAACGTTGAACAGCCTGTGGTCATCAAAGCAGAAAGGGGCTCTTTCAGTGTGAACCCTACTTGGAACACATGGTGATTAGGCTACAGCATGCCCAGCCTTAGGGGCTTGATATAGCTCATGGATTTCCACTGGCTATGAAGATGCCCTTCTCTGCCCAGGGCTATGATTCCTTTCATGAAACTAAGATACACCCATCAGCTCTTCACACACTGTGATCTCTGCATCACATCCCACCTGAGTGTGTGGCAGAATCTCTCCTTGCATGCCTGCATTCCCTTTTCTTTCCTCCATGACCAATGTGTCACCAGATTCATTTACGACATACCGGTGAGGTTCTACCATGACGTCGTTTTGAGGCAGGATAGAAAGACAGGGGAAATCTTGGGAACGTGGGAGGGGAGAGAAGCCCCTGGCCTAGGAATCTGGTTGGTGTCTCTGCCACCAAAGCAGTGAAGGCTCCAGTACTGTGAACAACTATCTGCTTATGGCTCTTTCTCCCTTGCCAGATTTAAACCTGAAATTTTTTAAGAAATCTCACCAGAGACCCCATTTACAGAGAAAGAACATCCCTTGTGACCTTGATTCTATTTGATAAGATTATAATTTCATCCAAGTCACTTCTAGAGCCACCCTATAGTTTCATTTACCAAGGGTGTGTCGTGGGGAGAGTTTCCTAGTAACCTTTTGAGACGTAACTTGAAAGCCATCAAAAAGGTCTAAATCAGTGGTTCACAACCTGTGGGCCTCGACCCCTTTGCTAAATCCCTATCTTCAAAAATACTTACATTATGATTCATAACAGTATCAAAAATACAGTTATGAGGTAGCAATGAAAACAATTTTGTGGTTGGGGTCACCACAACATAAGGAACTTTACTAAAGGGTCACAGCATTAGGAAGGTTGAAAACTACAGATCTATATGGTTATTACTAAGACAACGCATTGCTACTCTCCCCTGAAGAGCCAGTCCCCATACTTGGATATGTCTTTCTCTCTGTGACTCTCTCCAAGAGAAGCTAACACTCATGCTTTCTTTCTCTTGAATGTATCTTGCTTCCTTTCCCTAAGTACCTGCCTTGGTCCTATCTCTCATGCTTAGAGTCTATATTAAAATATCTTTAATGAAATTCTAATTCTGCTTCATACTGGCTAGTCCTGAAATTCTTTTCTCTGTCGAAGCCATAAATTCTGGTTTGGCCTGAGCTAAGGACCCTAAACTCCTCAGGTTGACAGGGACGTGGAGCTGCACCTCTGTATCCTTACTTCCAACAATGGGAAGTATGGGAAGCAAGAGAGGCAGTAGAGGCCTCCTTACGCTCGTACAGAAGCCCAAGGCACAGCATTTGTGTGGGAAGTATTTGCTGAGACTGTTTTGAACAGTTTTATGTTCTCAAGAATGTGCTCATTATGCTCAGTGGAGATGTGAACGCCAGCCTAGCTGCCACTCTGCTGAAAACCTGTCTCTGGGCTGCTCTGGCTTGGCTTGGAGGGCGTAGTGGCTGCTGTTGGATTTGTGTTCACTGGTCCTGGGATGCAGACCTAAGAGCCTCTGCCTGGAATCTGAGGGGAACCCATCTTCTAGTTCTGCTATAATGCAGCCTGAGCTTCAGATACCTGTCCTTGGCTGGCAGTCTGCACTTGACCTTGGCTCCCTCTGGACTAGTGGACACTACATATGCAGTGCACTGACTATTAACTGTAACTCTCTATAAACAAACCCAACAAGGCTGATGATGTCTGTGGTATGGGCTCAGCATATGCCCTAAGCAGTCCAGAAGCTGTGACTCTACCTGGAGTTGACAACAAGGTCGGACATCAGAGTCTAGAGAGAACACCAGCTGGTGGCTGAGCCCAGCGCTCTGATGTGCCCTGCCAGAGACTCAGAACTGGGCCATCAGCCGATCCCCGGGACACCTGTCTTCTCAGACCTAAAACTGGCAAAGCTCAGAGGCAGTTGAAAATGCTGCCCTTTAGAAACTTCTCAGCTCTCCAGGAGTGGCTGTGGCAGAATCCCTCACATCTGGACACGCAGGCTTTAGGGTTTACAAAGTACTTTTATAAACAGCACATTTGACTTCCAGGAGAATCTTCAGACTCAATATTTAATATGCTAACACGAGCATATTGGGTCTTGGTAAATTCAAATTCAGAGTAGAATTGAGTAAATTAAAAACAAAAGAGGTCAATAATCTGCTTATTTAAACACACTAGTGTATTCTGATTTTTTTTTTGTGTGTGAGACAGTCTTGTGTAACTCACACTGACCTCAAACTTTTTATGTAGTCAAGGATGATTTTGAATCCGACCCTCCTGCCTCTACATCCCAAGTGCTGGGATTGTAGACCTGTGCCACCACACCCAGCATCTACAGTGTGCTCTTTATAATTAGTTTTGATTTTGTAGACATCACCAACTGAAGTGGACACAGTTTCACACAGAGGCATCTACTTTGCTCCAAGGTAATCAAGGTTTTCTAGAGTTGTGGTTTGTAATGTGCAGCTTTCAGTCCTTTTAAATTTGTTTCATATTTACTTGTCTGTCACCTATCTGTCTGTCTGTCTGTCTGTCTGTCTGTCTCTCTCTCTCTCTCTCTCTCTACCTACCTACCTACCTATCTACCTACCTATATATGTTTCTTGTATGTGAATATGCATGGCACATACCTCAAGGTCAGAGGACAACTTGTGACAATCTGTTTTCTCCTGCCACCATCTTCTAGGGATTCAACTTAAGTTTTCAGTTGGCCCCAAGCTCCTTTCTTCACTAAGCCATCTCACCAGGCTAGAGTTTGCTGTTCTTGAGATTGAGTTTGGGACACAAGTAGTTACAGTGAGCAAGCAGATCAAGACCTTTTTCTCTTAACTTTTACATTTTTCACATCTCTGCCACCAACTGGCACGTATTTGCTCCTGAGCTCTAACTAGCAGTGAAGCACAGGTGGCAGGTGGCAGACGCCTCACACATTGTGTTCCCGGCCTCCTTTCAGCTCCTGAAACACATGGCAGAGGGCGTTTGAGCTAGGACAGTGGCCTCCATTGCTCACTGGGCAAATGCACACTGGTTATAAATGCCCTGCTTTGGTGATTATACAAATGCTTTTTGATAATTATTACACAGCGCACAGAGAGATATATTAGGTGAGGTCATTGCTGTATCGTAAACAAAGAGACCTCAGTATTCACGGTTTATTCCAGCTGATAGGGCTGGACATCTCCCAGCTTGACTTCTGCTACACCTTATTGCTTCCCTTCCCTTTCCTCCCGTCCTCTCCCCTCCCCTCCCTCCCCTTCCCTTTCCTTCCCCTCCCTGCCCTTCCCCTTCCCTTTCCTTCCCTTCCCTCCCCTCCTTTCCCTCCCCTTCCCCTCCCTCCCCTTCTCTCTCCTCCCCTCCTCTCCCCTCCCCTTCCCCTTCCTCTTTTCCCATCTTCTTCCTCTTCACCGTCTTCCTCCCATTCCCCTTTCTCTCTTCCTCTCAATCTATCCTTCTCTCTTCTTCCCTCTCCTTTCATATTCATTGTCCATTCATGCTGGTTGTAGCTAAGGGTGGATTCATAGGTAATTGCAAAATGTCCAGGAATCTCACGTGGTGACATTCTCTCCTATCTCCCCTTAGAGGAGGTAAATCTTTACCTGTGACTTCCTCAGACATAGGCTTGATTTTTTCTTTTTTTCTTTTTTTTTTTTGGCAAGAGGAGTTGTACCTCATTAGTACATATTAATTATAAAAGGTAATGTTTCATTGTGACATTCTGATACACTTATTTGATGTGTTTTGATCATGTCCATCCGTCCATTACATTTTCCTGTCCTCTGCCCCTTCCTGCTGGATTTCTTCCTCTTTCCAAACATCACCCCTCCACTTTCATGTCTAGATCCCACATGTGAAAGAAAGAGGCACATGGCACTTGCCTCTCTGAGTCTGGCTTTCTTCACTTAACATGGTGATCTCCAGTTCCATCCATTTTCCCACAGCTGACCGTAGCCCTGTAAGAAAAAGAAAGACTCCAAGAAGTCAAACCTGAGGTCTTGGCCGGGTGGCAGTGGCACACGCCTTTAATCCCAGCACTCAGGAGGCAGAGCCAGGCAGATCTCTGTGAGTTCAAGGCCAGTCTGGTTTACAGAGAGCCAGGACAGGCACCAAAACTACATAGAGAAACCCTATCTCAAAAAACAAAAACAAAAACAAAAAAACCAACAAAAACAAAAACAAAAAAAACAAAAACCAGACAAACAAAAACAACAACAACAACAAAAAACTGAGGTCTTTATCATCAGCTTGAACAAAGAGAGGTGACTATGGAAAGTTGTCAAGTCAGGAAGAAAGTCATAAGGCAAATGAGAATTATATGAGTTTGTTCATTAATTCATTACTTTGTGGTGCCGGGGATAGTGCTCAGGTC
Source organism: Peromyscus eremicus (assembly GCF_949786415.1). Classification (NCBI taxonomy): domain Eukaryota; kingdom Metazoa; phylum Chordata; class Mammalia; order Rodentia; family Cricetidae; genus Peromyscus; species Peromyscus eremicus. The sequence continues at coordinate 66,452,168 of NC_081416.1, read as the reverse complement.
CTCATGCACGTTAGGCTGTTGCATAGGACTGAGCTACATCCTCAGGTGCAGAAAATAAATATTATTTATTTATTTATTTATTTATTTATTTATTTATTTATTATTTGTCTTGCTTTACAGTTCTGGAATGGAAACCAGGGCTTTATGCATGTTGGGCAAGTGTTCTACCACTGAATCATGGCCCCATGCCATGAAGGTCAGAATTATTGTCACCAAGGCACAGAAATCTCCCTACAAGGACACTGACTGACGTCTCTTTTCTCATGCTCCATGGAAGGCACTTTCACAAGGGAGTTTTTATCTCTTCTCTCGCAGGAGAAAAGTGCATTTGGGAAAGCCCTTCTTGCATCTGTTAACCCATGAAGCTCAGTGTCCCGTGTGCATCTAAAGGTCTAAGAAACCACACCAGAGGTTGCGGATTCACCTGACCATTACCCCAGTGATACCTCAAGAGTATAGCACCAATCTTAAAGGTCTTATTAATAAAATCAAACCTGAAGCCAGGTATTGGGGTGAATGTTGGAAGATCAGAGAAGCAGAACAAGCCACAGCTTCCTCACCTCGCCAGTTCCTCAGCTGATCCTGTTTCCTCATACTGGAAGCCTCTGAGTCCTCAGGCAAATAGATCTCAGCTGAACTGTGCTGCTCAAAAGCCTAAAAGCTTAACCAGGCCAAAAAGCTTCTAATTTCTGGTCCTCACACCTTATATACCTTTCTGCTTCCTGCCATCACTTCCTGAGTTTAAAGATGTGTGTCACCATGCCTGGCTGTTTCCAGTGTGGCTTTGAACTCACAGAGGTCCGGATGGATCTCTGCCTCTAAAATGCTAGGATTAAAGGTATGTGTGTCACCATTTTCTGGCCTCTATGTCTGTCTAGTGGCTGTTCTGTCTTCTGACCCCAGATAAGTTTATTAGGATGCGCAATATATTGGGGAGCACAATCTCACCACGCAGGAGGGTTCTGAACAATTATTCTCCATGTCTAACCCCTTCCAAGTATTACTCTCTTTATCTCTATAGCTTCGTTATTTCTAGAACGTTATAGAAATAAAGCCACTCAGATGTAACTTATTGAGTTTTTTTTTCACATTTAGCACAAGTTCCTTGAGATCCATCCAAATTGTTTTTTTCTGTGTTAATAATTTGTTCCTTTTTTCTTCTTTCTTTTTTTTTTTTCCTGAATGGTATTTCCTGCCCCACACTTTGTTTAGTCATTTAACCACTCACTTGTTGAAGGATATCTCAGGTTCTTGTGCACACATTTTTTTGTTTTGTTTTGTTTTTCACAAATCCAACTCTCTGCCTCCTTGGAGGAAATGACCATCAGCGGAGTTGCTGGGTGGTAAAGCAACTGCGTATTTGGTTTTGAAGAAACTCGGACACTGTTTACCCGAGTGTCTGTGTCTGTGAGGATGAGTGGGTTGGTTACTGGACAGCTGTCTAGCATTTGGTGCCATTACCACTTGTCTGTGGGAGCCACCCTGGTACCCATGGAGCAGCATGTCCTTGTGCTTTTAATTTGCATTCCCCAGATGCCTGGTGGTGCCGCCCACCTAGAGATTATAACTTCATCAAATCCTTGATCTTGTTTATAAATCAAGGTGCTCTCAGTTGCCCCTCCCCCCATGCTGCTGTTACTTCCCTCCCCCCAAATCCCTGGTCTGTCTAGGAGTCAGAGGAGCAGACACTTCCTAAAGTCTTTATCTGAGTTAGCAGAGCCCAGTGAGGGAGGGAGGATCAGGCTGCTGAGGCAAGCTAGCAAGCATTCATGTGCAGGTCCTGAACCTGGTGAGCTGAAGGAGCTGAGCCTGGTCAGGAGGCAAACACTGGTGTGAGTGTGAAGCAGCTGCATGGTGTTGCCTGAGCCTGGGACCTTAGCCCTCTCCTGCTTCTCTTTCAGTATCTTTACATCGCTGCCCCTCTCCCTTCACTCTCTCGTCATGTCACAATCTCACCCTTTCCTTCTATTCTTGGTACATGGCAAACATTTACCACCCAACTAAAACGCCACCAGATAAACCCTGTGTTTGCTCTTTGGACGATATTCAATAAATTACACTGAGCTGCAAATGCCACGGGTGGGAACTGTAAGTGCTTTGCTGTAAGTCTTTAAGCAAAGACCCGTGGTGGATGCGGTGGCAGGTAAGCCCCCTGGATAAGCTCCTTTTAATGTAGAGCAAGGAGGCTTTCATCAGGTACCTCCGCGTCAACCTGATGGGAGAAACCTGCTGCCCTTGTCTCTTCAGTGGATCTGTCTTCTTCTCTAGAAGAGAATTCCTTTAAGTCTATTATCAACAAAAACCTGCCAAAGGTTGGACTTCAGTAACTACCGTGCTTGCCCTGGAGACTGAACTTGGACCATTAAATTCTCTTCATCTGTAATTTGGGAACCCTGAATGTTCTTTAATGTAAAATGTGAGGATAGGAATCCATGGTGCCCCACCTGCTCCTAGAAGTTCATGGTCAAGATATATTGGGGGCTGGCCTCCTCTCATGCCATTAGCTCATCAGTGCCCTCCTCGCCCATGTAGCTGAGCTCCCCTGTTCTACAAAACCTCAACTCAATATGGAAACCAGAAATTTCCTTTTCACTTGTTACTTTCAGTGGAAGAGTTCCTATTAGCTTCCACTCTCCTTCTGGCATAAAAAAAAAAAAATTGTGAACTTCCCACAAAAGAAGTGAGATCTGCAACAGATCAGGAGTGTGGTGAAGGGACATCCTTCATGTCCCAGAAGGGACTTATAGGACCCTGGTAAGCCCCTAACTCTCCGAGAGATCTCACTCCTGGGAAAGGTTCTAAGGAGAATAGTGCTGCCTAAGGAACATGCCTAGGTGAGCTGAATGTGCTCTTAGGATTTTCTTTTGTGGGGGGCAGGTATCTATAGCCAAATGTCCAGTTCCTCCCAGGAGAGAGATGCTGTTGTCAACCAAGAAATAGAGTGACTTCCTTCTCTTTCTTCTTTCTGCTGCAGAAGTCTGCAACCAGAACCAGATTACCTTCCAGCCCTGCTCATCCTGGCTGCTTGACATCAGACCAGCCCCTCACCTTCTCTGAGTCCTAGTGATCTCAGTTGTGAAAAGTGTGGATGGTATCCTCCTGAGGAGGGACCCAGCAGTAAATAGGACAGAGCTTTGCAAATGAAAAACACATCCACAAGACAGCATTGTAGTCACTCCAGACTTCAGGAACCAGAGTTTTCTACAAGAAAATGTCCAGTGTAAATGCAGTCCCCTTTCATGCCAACTCTTTTTTTTTTTTATGATGTGTATATGGGAGTGTGTGGGTTTGTACATATGGGTGAAGTTTCATCAAAGGCCAGAAAGAAGACATTACAGGCAGCTGTGACCACCCTGCCACAGTTGCTGGAAAAGAAATTCATTTAACTAACCACCTAGACACAGCACTGTAAATGTAATTCTAAAAGGTCTTATTAAATAAGAAACACAGAGCCAAATAAAGAGTTAAAAGCCCAGAGATCGAGCAGTAGCCACAAGCTAAGATCACCTTATCAACTCTTGAAGTGGCCTTGGACTTCCTTGGGAAGGGGAAGAGTCTGGGCTTCTCTCAGCAATGATGTGAGGTATAAAAGTGACATGCTACTACTTTAAGTGCAGTGCAGTCAAGGGTCCCTACTCCTCTTGCCTACAAGTGGTAACTGGGGCATGGCTGCTTGCGAAGTCAGAGATAGAGAATATGGTTGTAATAAAGCAACAGCCCAGACGTCTGCCCAGAGTGGGCAAGTTCAAGTGGGCAAGAAGTCAGGTTGGGAATCTTATGGGCTTCCCTTCACTGCTAGGGGCAGGTTGTGGGCTACATTTCACAGTGGATAGCTTTCAAATCCATGGGAAGAGAAATTGTTATTGGGCAAGAGATGTCCCAGTAAAAACACCCAGCTGCTGGATATGGGTGTTTGACTACAAAGTATGGAGGCCACTGGCAATGCCCCTCACTCTTAATTCCTGGGCATCTAATATATGCAGGTGAGGGAAGGCCAGGACAGCAGCAAAAAGCCTTCCTGGTGAGGTCAGGAAGTATAAGACAAATTACTAAATGGTCTTACTAATAAAAAACCCAGAGCGAGATGTTGGGGAGAAACTGAGAGACCAGAGAAGTAGAAAGAAGCCAGCCATGTCTTTACCACTTGGAAATCCTCAGCCAAAAGAGACCTACTTCCTGTATTCCCCCTGGTCTCCGAGCAAGTTTTATCTATTAATGCACAAATAAAATATCACCACATTTCAGCACAAATTAAATATCACATTTCCCCTTTTTTGTCTAACAAAATAAAAAATTATAACTAATATAAGAAACTATATACAATAAGTACAATAACTATATATAATACATACAAGCAATAAATACATCAACAATGTCTAGTCCATTTGTATTTGACAAATTCAGAGAAAATATTCCACTATCTATCCCAGTTTGGTGAGTCCAAAATGTACCTAATTCACTTTCTATCCTAACTTATAATACCAACAGAAAACTATCTTATGATGTCTTTCGAACTTATACACTTAACGTCTCTTAGTGAGTTTCTTTTCTGAATTTCTTAACAAGGAAAACTGTAATTATACCTATCTAGTCTTCAACTACATCAAATACCTCAGAAGAATATATTACCTAAGTAAACAGGAAGTATATTGTAAGCAACTTCCAAAAATCTAGAATGACAGAGACCGCTGGCTGCCTGGACAGTCACCTGAAGTTGGGACATCCATTTTTAGCCCATAGGCCTAGAGTCTCTCAGTCATTTTTCTCTGTTCCTTCCTCTATCTCTAGTTAGAATATCCTGCCTAACCCTATTCGGCCTCATCATTGGCCAAACAGCTTTATTTATCAACCAATCAGAGCAACACATATTGACAGCATACAGGATGACATCCCATCTTTGTGCAGAGTTGGTGAGGTGAGGTTAGCTCATAGCTTTCAGTATTTCCCTAGTCTCTCTAAGGCTTTAACCCAAATTTCTGGCCCCATGTTTTTTATTTAATAAGACCATTTAAAAATTCTTCTGCCCCATTGTTGTAATAAAATACCCTGACAAAGGATCAACTTAGGGAAAACAGGCTTATCTGGCTTACACTTCTAGGGGAAACAGGTTTATTTGGCTTACACTTCTAGGCTAAAGTCAATCATAGCAGGGAGTCACAATGGCAGGAACTCAAAGGAGTTCTAATGACAGTATACGTGGTCCAGAGCACAAATAAATGAATGTGCACACAGTCCTGTTAGCTTACCTGTGATTAGCTTTATTTCTGCTCTTAGACAGTTCAGGACTCCTTGCCTAGGGAATGGTGCCACCCACAATGGGCTGTGTCTTCCCACATCAATGAACTTAATTAAGACAGTGCCCCATAGACATGCCCACAGACCAACCCAGTGTAGAAAATCTCTCCATGAGACTCTCTTCCCAGGTGATTCTAGGTTGTGTCAAGCTGACAATTAAGGCTACCCATAGCAGGAAGCTAACTCACATAAACTTACATCGACCTCTGTTATTGAATTAATTACTCAATAGGTTAGTATTGGCAGACACTGTTCTAGGTGCAATGATGTCTACTGGAAACTTTTGCTTTGCTTTTGAACCCCAGCAGTAGTTCTTTCATCAGTGATAGCAAGCTTGGAGATGACAGTGAGATTCGACATGGCTGCAAGGGAAGAAAAGAGATCCAGTGTGGGGAAAGTCTTTCTGTAAACAATAGAGCAGCTTCTATAAGCAGTGACTATAGTCTGCACGGGACACGTCATTCTGAGACATACTTTTCATGAATGCCATCCTCGGCAGGGGGAAAAAGCAGAAAATATTTTTTTTCTTACAATCAGATAGGTAGTCAGGCTAGTGGCCTGTTCAGGCAGCCATTTCCAACAGTCCTACCTCTGGCAGCTTTCAGCTACCTTCCCTTTCTTTCCTTGCCTCTCCTCCCCTCCTCTCCTCTCCCTCCTCCCCTCCTCTCCTCTTCCCTTCCCTTCCTTCCCTTCCCTTTCCTCCCCTTCCCTTCTCTTCCCTCTCCACTTTTCTTTCTTTTCTTCTTTAAAATTTTGCTTTGGGGCTTAAAACAATGCCCATCTCTGCTGCTCCTGGCCAAATATACTACCTGATCCATGAACTTAATTATTAATACACAGCTTATTGACCCATTGATCACACACCAAAATGATTGCCCTTAAACATTGTCACTGTTTTTAGTTTCTAAAATTCAAGGATTGTAAATATTTGGAAACAAATACAAAAGTATAACCAATGAATAAGACTCTGGCTTGGAAAGAAGAGAAATAAGCGTAAAAATAGTGAAAAGCTAAGTCTTAGGAATTCCAACACCCGAGGCATGTCTGTCCATCATTTTTGCATTGTCCAATTAATGCTTTTCTCCTGAGCTCCCTAAGCTATTCATAAGCAGACCTGGATTCCCATACTTTTGCAGGTGGCAATCCAGTGTGTATGTTGCCAGGTTTATGATTAGCATAATGCATCATTAAAAGAATAAGCAGGGTGGTTACTTATAAGGGTGGTAACAAATTTATTCTCTATTTTAGAGGAAAAGAAAGTCTCTGTCTCAATTGTCCCTTGTTCTTTTGATTGCGTGATGTTTGTTTAGACTCAGGAAACTTTTCTGACGCAAAGCCAGAGTTTGATTATTCCACAGGCTTCCTAGGAGCCATGCAATCTGCAGATACTGGCCACTCTTCAGCTGTGAAACCTTGCAGTGTTAGCTGAGCAGCATGGTAGCCTATTACCTGAGCACTGCCCATTGTCCAGATGGTCATCTTCCAGGACAAGGCTCACAGGTCCTGCATCTCGCAACCTGGTCCATATTCTTGGCAGAGACTTGTTAGCTGTGCGGGGCTGTGGAGGGCTGGATGTTCGAAGGACACAAATGCCTCATGGGTGGGTTCTTTGTATTCTGTGTCCCTGTCCTATCTGTGTTTCTTGACCTCATTAACAGCAATGCCCCAGAGCTTAGCATTTGAAAGCCAACCGGGATCTCAGAGGCCAATTTTAACTTCCATTCCTCAAGGCTTTAAAGTTAAACAGAGATGAGAAGGGAGAGCAGGTGACATAGAACCTGGAGACAGCCACTGACCTGTCCTCCCTCCCAGACTCTCATGGAAAGATCTGGGGCCCTATCATCCCAAAAGTGATAGTCCACAGCAGCCCATCCCACTTGAAATAAGCCAGAGAGACTGTGGCCACTCTTGGGGGGCAGACTGGCAGCCCTGGGCACTGTGTAGGAGAGGGCTTTGCCAGCCTTCTTTGCAATTCAGATGTAGCGTTCTCATGGGCTGACTTACCATCTGCCGGGCATGCAGACGTGTCTCTGTTTGGTCATTAATTAATGTCCTAACCACAAAGCCATACAAATTGTGCAAAACAGGTACTTTCAAAGTGCTAGCTGATAACGTCTTACTGCTGCCTCCTTTCCAAGTGCAGGACTTTTTACTACTGAAACAGGGTCAATTCCGCTGTTGGTTTGAATTCATTAAGACAATCTACATGTCATAAACTTATTTTGCTTGATGGCTCTGAACTTAGTTATGTGCGTGACAGCTGAGCGTTCATTTTTGATATGTGTCCTGAAGGGGAACACCAGAGCCAAGGGGTCAAAACAACCTACTGATTATTTTTGATTCTCAGGGCTTGCAGGGGATACCCTCAGACCCACCCTCTCTTCTTCTTGACCTTAACACCCGTTGAGCACAATGAATGATGGCGTCTCCATTTTGGTTTCCTCCCGGAAAACTTAGTTCATGAAGACCTTGTGTACTGTCAAGTGGGACTTTGTCTAAATTCATTGTGTTAGCTTAGATGCATCCCTGGAGGTCCTTCTGTTTTGGTACAGCCTCTTTATCTTGGAATGAGCTCTGTGGCAAGCTATAACCATTGTCCAGCTGAGGATCTTCAGGTATGGGACCATGTCTTAGAAGGTGGTGGGTGGAGCCTGTGCTGTTAGCATCATCCACAGGACAAGGCAGAGTGGCCCCAAGGCCTCATCTCTCGGTCACAGGAGAAAGACTGACAACAGGTCTGGGGACTCAAGGTACACTGGTATCTGCAGGTGCATTACCTTCAAATGACTTGGGCATTTGGTGGGGGAGAAGGGGTTGGCTATCACAGATGAGCAGATTCTAATACTCTACCCTTGGTGGAATGAAAAAGCCCCCGACTTCTCTGTTTGGACAGTTTCCCAGGAAACCAGCCAAAGGTGTATTTTAGAGACATATGCAATAAAAGTACTTGGGCCCTCTCACTTTATCATACCTGCTTTTGAACCCACTTTGGGGGTGTGTATATTGGGCCCAAATGAGGCTAGCTCTTCAAACAGTATTCAGTATAACTTGAGAGAAAGCCTCTTTCTATCTCCATTTCTTGGATTTGGAAAAACTGGACAGTTGAGCTGAACTTTGCAAGTTTGGATGCTACATCACTCTCCACGTGGCTATCTTTGTTGTCCTAGGAGATGGCCCCAAGTCAAAAAGTCAACCTAGTCAGGGTTTGGGATAAATTCGCAAGGGGAGAGATTGAAGTAACTTAAGATCCCTAGAGCCCCAGAGTTCCATGATCCAATGCTCTATTGCTTTGGGAGTGTCAGGCTCCTCTTCCTGGACAACCTGGCTTTGTTTCTTCAGTGAAGGTTTTTGTCCCTGATGCCACCGTGCACAGGGTGAGGGACACTCACACACTCCTCAAGTATAGACCACAGGACAGTGGAAGAGGGGAATATGTTTGGAAGCAGAAGTGGCAGCAAGTTTGAGGTCCTTCACACCGAGTTCAGTGCAAGTGTGAAATCCAATGACTTGTGATAACAACAACAACAACAACAACAACAACAACAAAATAATAGTAATTTTCTCCATTATTTCCCTTCAAGGCTTTTACAGAATGTTATTTTGTGTGAGTGCTGTTTGTACACATGTGTGTGTGTGTATGGGAGCCAGAGGTCAACATCCTGTGGCATTCCTTAGGTGTCATCTGCATTTGGAAACAAGGTCTTCTATTGGCCTAGAGCTAATCAAGTAGACTGGGCTGGCCCGGGGATCCTCCTGTCTCTGCCTCTCAGGCCTGGGGTTACAAGACCATAGCATTATACCCATCTTTTTTATGTGGGTTTTGAGGCTCAAACTGAGGTCCTTGTGCTGGCAAAGCTGGGCCTTTACTGCCGGCGCCATCTCCCCAGCCTGTCCCCTAGGGCTTTGGTTCAAAGGTGTAACTGTCTGTCCTATGCCAGTTCACCTTACCACAGTGGCCAAATCGGCCTGGGGTGACATCAGCACAGAAGGAGGCCCTCCCATCCTGCTCCTACGGCAGCCCTCCCATCCTCCATCCTTGCCACAGCCTGAGGAGGATTGGAGTTTCTGATACCTGTTGAGGGTGGCTGACATTTGCTGAGCTGCTGAACAGCGATCCCTCTAAACTGTTCTGAGCAAGAACACCTGTATTCGCCCTTTTGGGAAATTTTGTGCTCTAGGCAGCACTTTCTGCGGGATGTCACCCTCAATCTGCATGCACCCCCCCCCACCCCACCCCCTGCCTCTCAGCTGGCAGGCTGGTAACAACAGCAAACACTGCTTTACTCTGCACTGTTGGAATGAAAGCTGACATGTGTGCAAACAACAAACAACCATCACTCCGCCCCAGAGAAAATCTCACAACCAAACACCTTTAGATAGCCCCTTCTGGACAGCCTTTGACCTCTGTGTAGGCAAACTGTCTGTCGGGGAGAAATGCCTATTCTCAATGGCTCCAATCCATCAAAACACCTTCTGGATTGATAAACATGCCGGGGTTATATTATGATTACTGCCTACAGTTTTCTGTCAACGCTAATTTATTTGCAAGTCTTAACCTGGCAGGGTATGACACCGGCAGTATTTTATAATGAGACCTGTGGAAATAAATCAGCCCCTCCAAAGAGTGCAAAGAGAGCGCCACCCAATCACTCAACCCGAGGGATGCCAGCCCAAACACAGGCTCCACATACAGAGGACGATGAGCATGTCTCAGCAAGGTGACATGCCTGGATGGAGGCGCTTTACAAGACACAGGAATAATGCAGCCTTGTGCCCGTCTTTCATCTCGTGACGCCCAAGTGCTTTGAACGTGGGGTGCTAAGCCCTCTCATCACCTGGGAAGGTAAGAATTGAGACTAAGAGAGGTTCTAAGGTCAGTAGTACCACTCTAATCCAGCACAGACTGGACTTCATCAGCACTTGGCTGTGTAGCCTAAAGCCAGGAAGAAAGATTCCAAGTTCAATTTTCTTTCATGGAGAGAAGAGTCAGTCCAGGAAAATGCTATAGAAAAGGATGTGCCAAAGGCAGAGTTCTAGAACACCAGCAGGACACCATGCTAGGTCTCATACCACCTGCTGTGGCCCTGACTGGGGACACCCTGTCTGTGTGGAAACCTGGCTCCATTAGGGCCTCATCAATAGTTGGGAGATATCCAGGCGATATTGAAACATTTTCAAATGAACTTTGCATAGAGACAGTTTCATTCGCTGCCTCCCTCCTCATGCATATTAACAAATGGTATGCGCGGCCTCATTTAATTCACTGATTTTACATTCGGATCACTTTCTCTTTTACAGCTATTTTTACCGGGCTTCATTAATCTTTGTTGAATACAATGGCATACATCTTTAATGCGGCCGCTGTCAAGTCATATTTCAGCAGGAGCTGCAAACTGAATGACAGCAAGCAATATTAATAAATTTAACATAGACTATATCAATTTTTAACAGAATGAGTGTGGAAAGCTAAATGTATTATTTTTCATTTAAATCATAGGGTTTATCACCGGTTAAGTAGTAGCAGTGATTTGGGGGTGGGTGGGGGGAGGCTTGTGACGTGCCACACAAATAGATTTACATCTCATTAATAAGTAAATTAGGAAAATGCCTTTCAAGTTCAGACAAGTACATAAGTGTAATCTCCATATTAAAGGGGTAGTCTTTGATAAACCACGGAGGAATTGTGGCAGCCAAGGATGTGACACGGAGCCAGTGCTGGCGCCCGGTCTGCGCGCCCACCTTTAATTACGCTCCTTCATTACTAAAGAGATAAGTGTCTCTTCAGTTAAGATTCCATAAACGAACAGCATGCCAGCACCTCCCATATCATTTTTTGCAGGAACCATGAAAAGGTGGAAACACTCATGAACAAAAACGAATTATCACCTGTTCTGACTTCTTTACCTGCCCCTGCAATAACATGAAAATACTCAGGCAGGTTCTCTTTTAAATCTCCAAGAGAAATGAGCCTTTAAGGATGCTATCTGTTAGAGAAAAGAAAAGAAAAAAAAAAAAAAGACAAGAGGGGGAACATAGAAGTGGGGGAGGCCTCTGATATATTTTTTTTAATTTCTCTTCATAAATCCCAACAGAGATAATTTGCTGTAAAACGTAAACCCAGTGAGAACTCGTCTGTCTGTGTTAAATAAAAAAGTTACGGTTGGCAGGAGGCATGTTTCTGCAGTAGCTTTAGCGATTATAGGAAATTACATGCAAAGCCGGAGTTCTGATCCTAAGTTAATTTATAATTGGAAAAAACTTATTAATTAGCTATGTCGCTCTAATTAAGAATTAGAAGAGTGTGCATTAGGAAGTCAGTAGCCAACTGACAAGAGTTTTTGAAAGCCCAGCAGAGAGAGCAGCTCAGCCCTGGACAACTTTGCCCACTGCCTCCGGCCTCTTCCTAGAAATAACACACACACACACACACACACACACACACACACATACACACACACACACAAACAAACACACACACAAACAAACACACACACACACATACACACATATACACACACACACACAGACACACACCCGTACACACATATACACAGACACACACACAGACACACACCCGTACACATATATACACAGACACACACACAAACACACACATATACACACACAAACACACACATGTACACACATATATACATACACACATGCACACACATATATACATACACACATGTACACACATATACACATATACACACATACACATATACACACACATACACACATGCACACACATACACGCACACACACACACATACAAGTGCGCAGAGCAGAACTGTTTATAAAGGTCAGCAGCTTTCTGTTTGATGAAACAGAAAATTTCAGGCATTTTTTTTTGCAAGATCTTCTCCATTGCCTATAATGAATTTTTTTAAATCTTTAATGGCAAAAGTCAGAACTCTTCTCTTCTGGACTGACTAGAAATGAAGACAGAGATGAAGTAAGAGGATATATAACAAAAGGAAAATGGGAGTTGTTTTCATATATATATATATATATATATATATATATATATATGCATATATATGCATACGTTTGTTATATTGTGTGTGTCTATCCACACACATATACTACAAGATTAATGCACATTAATTTTTTTAATCCCTCCTGAACATTCACACCTGTGGGCCTCATTCTCCAAGTATGGCTTGCTTCCCATTAGTGCAAAACAAAAAGCTCAAGGGGGCACGGGAGAAAATTTTCTTTTCTTATTTGAATACCAAAAGAGATGTCCCCCAAATAACCATGCTGAAAACACAGTCCTCTGCCTTAGCCCCATCTCTAGTCGCTCTGTTAGAGAGTTTAACACAACCTTCCTGGTGTGTGTTGTCTTATGAGGTTAATGATCTTTTGTTATCTGTTCTTAGCCTATTATTCATTTTAAATTAGAGGCAAGGTGATGTGTTTAAAAGTGATTCAAATGGGAAGCATTGCTTTAAGAGAAACAGCTTCAATTCTGCTAGAGGTCCTCAGCCACGCTTACTTAAGAGAACAAGCCTGTGTGGGTACAGAGAAAGCAGACGGTTGGCCTAGATGTTGCCAGCTTCCAGATTCTTACCTGGCACCCTGCCTGATCCATGGGCTTTCAAGAGAATTTGAGAGGTAACCCAAAAAGCTAGCATGCAGAACTCAGCCTGGCTTTATTTGTGGCTTTTACAGATGTTACAGTGAAGGTCATCCAGCTCCTGAGGGACCTGAAATTCCAAAGAGCCAAGCTGTCGATCTGTGACATATGAGAATGACTGAGGTCAGACTGAAAGATGACAGCTCCTAGAACCTTCAACCTTTCTAGGTCATACCCGTGTGGGAAAGAGCCTAGAAAAGCCATTGCAGCACGTGCCCAGAGGTACAGCCACATTGTGTGGAGACACATAGCAAGTTCTCTGTTGAGAGCTCTGCCAGACACCCCCCTCACCTCTAGATTACCACCCTGGTCTCTGCTTTGATACTGCGGATCCTGTCCCAAGCCACGTTCCCTCACCTGCTTGCTGAATTTGTAACCACTTTGTTGGGTTTAGTTCAGCATGTTAAGTCAGCAACGGAGCTTTCCGCTACCATTTGCAAGGCAGGTACTCCCACCCAGCCAAACTTCCAGTTGACTACTGAAGAAGACCGTCTTCCTATGACGAGGGAACATGACTTTGATTCTGCATTCTCGGGGCTTAGCTTTGAGTGTAGCATAAGTATTTCATATATTTGTGGATACAGAGAGAATAGAGACAATGGAACCATGTAATCAGCAGTGAACAGTCAAAGTAGAAAATGGCAGGGTTCTCAATGAGCACAAGAGCCCCTCAGGACCACCTGCTTCTTCTCAATGCCCACTATGGAGTAAGGAGGTGCCCACATCCCCTTAGTGCTTCCAGTGTGGGAAAATCTTTAGCTCACTATGGGGGTAGATTATGGGGACAGGCGACCTTAAGATCTGATCACCTTAAGGAATGAGGCAGCCTCTTGCTGATCCTTCGTGACCCTGCTCTCTCCCAGCAGACAGGACTGTCATATCCTCCTGCATCAGCTTAGACTCTCACTGTGAGCTCTACAGTCAGCCAGTGCTTGGCCTCTCGGGCGTGGGAGAGAAAGAGAAGGCTACCGAGGACAGTCAATTGCCTTGGGTAGACATGTTCCAGAGAATCAGGCAACTAACAGACACTCTGCTTTCTCTGTCTATTGTGCCAACTGCATGCAAAGAGCAACAGAAGAAAGGTAAGATATGATGTCTGTGGGCTGTGTTTTTCAAAAACAGTAACAGCTTATTTGGGAAACTTGAAAAATTTGAAAGCTTCCCTCGAAGTATTCAAAGTAAGATTTCAGTGACATATACAGTTTGAAACAAATAAATAAATTGCTTTCTTTTACACCCATGATGATCATTTTGATAATAAAGTGGATATAGGATTCTATTGACAATTGCAAAAACATCCCATAAAATACCGAAGAATAGTTGCCAAGAAATTAAAAGGAGAAGTGTATGAAGAAAACGATAAAAATCTAATAAGGGACATAAAAAAGATTTGAGTAAGTGGAGAGAGATGCCATGTTTTCAAGAAGACTCGATATTGTATAAAATGATAATATCACCCCAAGTATTTTTTCTTTTTTTTTTTTTTGTGGTTTTTCGAGACAGGGTTTCTCTGTGTAGCTTTGCGCCTTTCCTGGAACTCGCTTTGGAGACCAGGCTGGCCTTGAACTCACAGAGATCCGCCTGGCTCTGCCTCCCGAGTGCTGGGATTAAAGGCGTGCGCCACCACCGCCCGGCCCA